>NC_057413.1:3262469-3630291 GCF_019320065.1 Cervus canadensis | reverse complement strand
GGGTTCTTTTCTTGCCAGGGAAGAGTGTTCTCATCAGGGTGGCTGTCAGTGTCCGCGCTCTTAAGAAAACTGATGTTTCAGGAGAGACTTTAAGGATGAGAGGGAGACGGAGGGCAGGAGTGCAACGACGGAAGTGGAGTGAGGGCGACGCCCCACAGAAGGTAAGGTGACTGCAGGTGAGCGGGTTCTGCTGCAGAGCGTGAGGGAAAGGAGAGAGAAGGGGTGGGGGGAAGAGAGCGAGGTGCGAGCTGCCGACAGGCCGCCGCTTCTGGGGAGCGAGCCCCGGGCGGCCGGCGGGGCGAGCCCAGGGCCGTCTCAGGACGGACTGGATGCTGGAGTTCTTGCTGCGGGGACTGGATTCTAAGGTGCTTCCTCACCACCCCGTGACCCTCACGGGTTCCCTAGAGACTTAAAACACTCCAGGAAGGCGTGTGTGCGCAGTGAGAACAGGACAGGGTTTCACGCTGGCCTCAGCTTATGTTCCCCAAAGCAGTACAGCGCCCTCGGGAAAGCGGATCAGCCTCGGGGCGCACACTGCCCTTCTGCGGTGCACGGATGGGGCTTCCGGCCGACTTAAGCCGTTAATATATTTCACGTGCCGACAGCGGGCCAGCAGCTCTGACGACACAGGACTCTGTCTCCCACGCCAGTGTGTCTCCACGGGCCACTGCATTCGACGGAGGCTGCTCTCCGGTATTCGTGATACTGGGCGATACTTCCCCCTCCTGGAGTGCTGCCGCTTCGCTCCCTCCTGCTGTGGGCTGACCCTCGTCTCTACCACCCTGCGGAGGGAGGGGACAGGCGTGATCTCTTCTCACTCTGACTTCCAGATTGAGCGCAACCGAAATAGCAGCCCCTCTCCTGTGCAGACGGCAGGAAGCCCTGCTACTTCCGGTGTAACACCGTTTAGTGCCCCCACCCCCCAACCCCCGCCACTCCAGGGCCGAGCCGTGAGGTTTTGCTCGTCAACTCTTTTCACATCTACTGTTTGTCGTGTGGGCAACATGTGCATCTCATAGGGTTGGTGCCAGCCAGCGAGGGTCTTCAGTAGCGTCTTCCCACAGTCTCTCAGGCCTCTGGGAGGGTCACCCCTAGGGAAGTGTGAGACCTCACCTTTTTAAAAAAATTAATACTTACATTTTTAGAGGAAAGCAGACACGGGGAGAAATGCTATGTGCTAGGCTCAAAAGTTTCTCAGTAATCTAGTTTGCAGACACTTCTGTTCAGCCAAAGCCAGGCCCTGCATCCCATGGCAGGTGACTAAACGGATGGACATAAATGCCTTCTCATTAGAAGAAGTCTCTTCCCCACTAGAAATGTGAAGTCTGCATGGAAAACAGGCCCTTGAAAGTTCAGAAGAGAGAGCCCGCAGAAGGTGGCCAGTGAGCCGCCCAGCCCTGAAGGGGTCTAATGAACGTTAGGCCCCTTTTCTGTCACCACTGGACGCCGCTGAAACGTTAAGGGTCAGACCATCTCTCGGCAAGCCGCTTAATACTCACAAACTGAGCTCTTTGCTTTCGCTTTGAAGCCTGGATGTGTCAGCTCCGATTGTAGGATTATTGATGAATAAAGCGGGGAAAAGGCACTTTGTACTTTCCAGGCAAAACCATGCTTTCCACGGTTGTGGCCTCTGCTCACCTAGAATTTAATTGTGTTAGGAAGCCACAGCCCTGCGTTGTCACTTCACGCTCAAAAAGCTGGTCTTTCCTTTGTTCGAGCTTTTGAACCTTAAGATCGGAGACTTCCCGGCAGGGAGTCAAAGATGAAGTCACTTAAAAATAGTCTGTGCATCACCGGCTGATTTCCTTGTGACTGCATGAGGATCTCTCTTCCCGCTCCTGTCTGCCCGCCGCCGCCCGGGATGGGGCTCCTCGGGGTCTCCTAGGATCCCCCGGCCGCTCTCAGATCCAGAGCCCTTCAGTGGGCCCCAGAACGTGGCCACAAGGCTCGCCGGTGGTCTGGTCCCTTCTGCTCCAGCCCCTGCTGGCCCCGCCCTCTCTGTCTCTATAGCAACCCTGCTCCCTCTTGAGCCCGCTATCCAGGCCGTCCTGTTACCTTGCGAGGGCTGCTCATCCCTCTGTCTCACCTTAATGCCTGAGCTTCCTTCAGAGCTCAGCTCGGCCACCCCTGGCAGCTCCCTCCAGAACAAGCTTGTGCGCCCGAGGGCTCGTTCACAGCGCTGCTCCTGGCCCCCACGTGGTTAAGGGCAGAATCCCTGACGGTATGTTAGAAGTCTTTCTTCTTCCCTCCCTCCTTCTCATCCCTTCTCCTTTCTCCTTCTCTCTTCTCCTCCTGACTGTTGTACCCCTAGTGCCTAGCACAGAGCAGGTACTCAGTAAAACACTTTAGACTGAATGGATGAAATACAGAGGATGGGTGTGACCCAATAAGCTCCTCTTTTTGGCCTTGGAGACTGGACTTCTGGACTCAGTGAGTCATCTCCCAGGGAGGGCAAAGCAAGAGCTCGCCCTTGCCTGAGAGTCTGGGCTCCCCATGAAGCTAAAGTGTGATGTCATTGTTTCTCGAAAATACATCACAGTTTCTTTTTCTCATTCTTAAAGTAATACATCCTAATTGAAGGACTTTGGAGATAGCCCTCCCCTGCAGGGAGATGGGGCAGGGAAGCTGGACAAAGAAGAAAAATAATCACCCATAATTTCAGCATCCAGAGATAAACACTACTGACATTTTGTGAAATGTTCTTTGGTATTCACACACACAATCACAGTGTACAAACTGCACACACTGTAACACACTACAGTATTTACACTGGTCATCTACAATCCCTTAAATGGCAACCCACTCCAGTACTCTTGCCTGGAAAATCCCATGGACAGAGGAGCCTAATAGGTTACCGTCCATGGGGTCGCAAAGAGTCGGACACAACTGAGTGACTTCACTTCACTTTCCATGACATGACTTTTAGTAACTGTATAGTGTTCTACTGCATGGATTGATCATGATTTACTTAATCAGTTTACCCTTTAGGCATTTAGACCATTGTTAACAGCAACATAATGGGAGATACTGCTGCAGAGAGTGTTCTTCTTTCTATATTTTTGTGCCGCCATGATTATTTCCTCGGGGTAAATGCCTAAAAGTGAAATGCTTTGTGAAAAGAATCACCAGATTTTTTTCTTAATATATATATCTTTTCTATTGGATTATAGTTGACTTATAGTATTTCAGGGGCACAGCAAGGTGAAGAATCACCAGATTTTAAGGCTTTTGATACATCCTATCATACAGTTTTCCAGAAACAATATAATGATCCCCTCAGCAATGAGGTATTATTATTTTTAAATGGTTTTTGTTGATTTAGTAGATAAATATTGGTTCCTCCTTCAATTTATTCATGTTTATTTCAGCACTAGTACAGTTAAACACTTTTGATGTTATTATTATTGGTCATGTGTATTTATTCCTTTGTAAATTCTCATGTATGTCTAGTGCCTATTTTTCTATGATGAATGTCAAATTTACACAAGAGAAACAGAAAGTAAGAGGCTGCTGAATTTGATCTTCATGAAAATCCAATCAACAAACATTTACCGCGACCTCCTTTTTGGCCCAGTGCTCTTTATCTTTGGGGTAAATGGCTATATGAGCTGGTGCAGGTAAGGAAGACCCTGCCATGAGGTTTGTTTGAGACTTAGGGTTGCCCAGAGGACGACGCAGACTGTTAAAGAAAGTATAGAAATATTTAGTGCTTGTAATATGGAAAAATAAGAGTTCTTGATATAAAATATTATATTAACATGAATAATTTCTCTGTAATTGTAGATGATTAAACTAGAAGTCAGGTTTCCCAGGCAGTGCTAGTGGCAAAGAACCCTCATCCCAGTGCAGGAGACATAGGAGATGTGGGTTTGGTCCTTGGGTCAGGAAGAGTTCCCTGGAGGAGGGCATGGCAACCCACACCAATATTCTTGCCTGGGGAATCCCATGGACAGAGCAGCCTGGTGGGCTACAGTCCATAAGGTTGCAAAGAGTCGGACATGACTGAAGCGACTTAGAACCCACGCACGCAACTTAAACGTCATGTAAAGAATTCTTCAGGGGTTTCGCTCTGGCTGCCACTCTTGACGGTGAACTTGTGGCCCCAGACCGTTGCTGCTGCCGTTGCCACTGTAGCTTGGAGCATATGATTTGCTTGTAGAGCCTCCAAATATTTGGTAAGAGCAACTGAAGGTGTGTGACCCATTCCTCATACTCTGAACAAATTGGGAATACTATTGCTCAGCCTCACCTAAGCACCCACCAGGAGAGGAAGCGATACAAGGGGCGGGTGGAATCAGGCTGACCTTCATCCACATCCTGGCCCCACCACAGACCATTGTATGACTTTCGCAAGTCCCAGACTTTCATCTATCGAAGGAAGCTTGCTAAATCCATGTTTCAGGCTTGAAAACAAAACTAGATTGAGTAGGTATGAAAAAGTGCTTGTTACATATTTGGCATAACAAACTTGGTAATCTTTACAGAATAACTCTCACTTTATAAACTAGGGGCTAGGTAAGATACATGAATGACCACAGTACTTTTATAAAAGGATGCTGGTGAGGAAAAATATCAATAAAATACTAGTTCCCAATAGTACGATTCAGAAGATTGGAGCTTCCTAGTGAACAAATAGAAACTGCTCTTTTAAGTTAAGTGAAAGTGTTAGTCACTCATTTGTGTCCGACTCTTTGCAACTCCATGGACTGTAGCCTGCCAGGCTCCTCTGTCCATGGGATTTCCCAGGCAAGAATACTGGAGTGGGTTGCAATTTCCTTCTCCAGGGGATCTTCCCGACCCAGGGATTGAACCCAGGTCTTCTGCTTTGCAGGCAGATTTTTTACCACTGAGTCATCAGGGAAGTCTTAAAGGAGAATAATTTGCTCCTCGTTCACTTGTAGAATAAAGTCTGTTAGTTTTTTGAAATAATGACCAGAACATAACTTTATTCATGATTATTCCAGGCTCCCTGGATACTGTATTTTGTAAAAAAAAAAAAAAAAAAAAGTTTACACATCACAGTATGAACACTGACATAAGGAACACGTGTTTTTACCTTAATGCGTCTCTCTGTGTTCCTACTACAGCCTCATAATAGCCATGTTAGTAGGCAGTCAGGTAGGTGTCTGGCTTCTCTATTGAAGAAAGAGACTTTGCCATTCACCTTGAGTCATCACTGCCTTGAATGGTGTCTAACCCATAGTTCATGGTCCTAGCTGGCTTAATAATAATAATAAAACAACTTAATATTCGCGAAGGCTTCAAAAATGATGGACACTGTGTTTTATGTGGATTTAAGGTAGGCGTTATATAATACCCATTATGGAGAAGAAAGAACTGAACTTTAGGGCAATTAAGCAATTTGCCTAAAGTCACATGAGGGCAGAGTCCAGACTCAAATCTGGGGCTCACATCCAAATCCACTTTCTGAAATGTAACACTTATTACTGCCATAAACAGAAACAACTACATGATAAAGAAATATATGCAAATTGAGAAGGATGAGGTCTCTTGTCTAAATCCCCAGAGATTATCAATGGCATGTTTAGGACTAAAATCCTTTCACAACCTGAGCCTCTGTGCTCACCTTTCCTCCTTCCTGGGGGTGAAGAATTAGTGTGCGATATCCAAATGGGTCATTTGTGCCATCGCTTCTCAGCCTGTTCTTTTCTTTCCTGACTTCTTCTGGGTTAATACAGTATTTCTTTAGTATTCCATTTTATCTCTGTCCACTTTTCAGCCATCTCCTTGTTTTATGTTGTTAGTGCTGGTTTTAGGGCTATGCAGTCCAATAGGTTAGTTTTTAGCTACGTTAGCATTTGAAATGGAGCTAAAACGAACAGATTATGCTGATGGTTTAAGTATACACTCATTTTCAAAGAATTAGTATAAGAAAAGAACGTAAAATACATAACTGAATTTTTTAATGTTGATTGAATGTTGAAATGATAGTATTTTGAAGATGCTGAGTTAAATAAAATACTAACATTAACTTCCTCTTTTTAATGTTTCCAATGTGGCAGCTAGAAAATTTAAGGTTACATATATGACCTGCATTTCTGGTTTACGGTATATATCTGTTAGACAGCATTGCTCTAGGGATTATAACATGCATCCATAAAAACTTGCAATAAATACATTTTCATTTAATCTCTTTCATTGTTTACTCTATCACAATCATTTAACTTCTACATATGTTATAAACTTAATAGTGCATTGATTTTTTTCTTAAACAATTGTTAATAACTGTGACGATTCACAGACTTTACCTTCCTTGCAAGCTAAGGAGCTTAGCTGTTACTGTTTCACGGATGTGGGCACAAGACGTGAAACTCGGGGTCAGAAACAAAGGGCTTGGTTACTCACAGTATAATGAGCAGAATAAGCATCAGTGTACTGGCCTTGATTCCTCTTGCCCCAAAGCCCAAGTGGACAATGTGATAGCCCAGATGGAAGCTACACACAGAGGTTTGTGATGTAGCTAGGGAAACGGTCAAGAAGCTTGTATTGTTTGAGCAAGAAGTGAACACTGTAGCCTTGGAAGATATACTATGAATCTTATGCTGAAAGTCATATATGTAATCATCACAGCAGTCCAATAATCTGTGGTAGGCCGTGAGGGAGGGAGAGTCCAGAAGTGTGTTTCTACAGCATTTGTGTCTTTTACAACGACTACATAGCACTTGATCAATTTAAAAAGAAAATTTAAAGGTAATGTTCAACCAGTTGGTGCAAGTGGAGATCATTACTTTCATTTTTAATATGATTTCCTCAAAACATAAAGAATATCTGCAGGGTCTCCAGTCAGCTTCCTGTTCTGATGCAACTATTTTGTGTTTCTTTAATTTTCGCATTTTCCACGGCAAGAGCAACTTTTACAGTGATCAGCTTTTTTTATTTTTGTGAATGTGTGTGTGTGTGTGTTCCTGCGAGTAAGCAGGGGATGTTTTTCTGCAGCTGTAATGACTTGTCTTTGGCAGATTAATATAACATGTTAAAGCTGCCCTGTCAGGAAATATTTAAATAAATCCACATGTCTTTGTTGCAATGCAAATTGTGGAAATACATAAATAGTTTCTCCTTTACCAAACAGGAGAAATAATCTCTCTTGAGAATACACCAGTGTTGAAAATTTCCCCAAGGATGGAGCTTCAGACAGTTGGAGAAACTGGAAAACACACACGTGCAAAAAGTACTCACATCTTATTAGCTTAACCTCCTTTGTGTCCACGGCCCAGCCACGGGTGGAAAGGCAGAGCAAACCCGTTTCTGGGAGGCAGATACAGGGCCACCCAGCCCTGGATGGCTTTAGATCAGATCCCCCAGACTTTCCTCACGGGGGGCAGGGAAGCCTGCCTGTATCACATATTTTTATTTAGAAGGTCAGTTGCAACAAGGAAGAAAAGCTGAAATAAACTGCTTTCTGCAACCTTATTTATTTTTTTTGCAACAACTTTCACATCCAAGACTGAAGATTCCACTTAATTCAAACTGGAAACAGATTTTAAAATGTCAGGGACAGCTGCAGAGTGATTCTCTCAAAGTCTCAGGGCTCAAAATACTTGTCAGGCTGGGAGAACAAGGACAAAGATGCTGTCCTCCAGCTGTTCAAGTAGAAATATGCCTCCAGAAGATTCTCCCTGGATCTTCCCGCCCCCCACCACCCCGCGCTCTGACAGACGGTCTTCAGCCTCCAAGGGGCGAAGTCAGAAGCTGTTCTTGACTTGCCCTCTGCCTGTGCCCCGGGGCCGTGTGGGGTCTGCAAGGAGCGCGGGCCTGAGGGGGATAGATCCTGAGATGCCCACCCCGAATCCTGGCTGCCTGGCGCGGAGGGTTGTCTCTTCCTGAGCCCTGCTTCCCTAACCTGTGTCTTGAGCATGACGGTCTCCCTTATCTCAGGAGAGTCTGAGGAGTCAATGAAGTGGTCCATGAAAAAGCGTCTGCTATATAGTAGGCGTTCAATCAACGTTAAAAACAGAGAAATCTCCGCCCCCGCCCCCAGCAGCCTCTGTTTTGTGTCTGGTCTCAGTCCCGCACCTCCTCGGCTGTTTTCACCCCGTCCCCCCAGCCCTGGACTGTGCACCCCGCTTCCTGAGCTGGTGGAATCATCTCTGCTCTGGTCTCCTTGCCCAGGGTCTCTCTTTCCAAGACCTCCTCCTGCCGTGGAGACGAGGCATTCTGAACCCCACACACACATGTCTCCCCAAGGACAGACCCATTGTGCGGTCTTTTCTCTCCTCAGGGTAGAACCAAGCTCCTTGGTTGGGTAGCCTTGGCTTTCCTGGCTAATGATCCCAAAGCAGCTCCGAGCTTGCCCTTCAGACTCTCCTGTCCAGCCTTCCTGCTTTCACCAACTGGTTTGCCCCTTTCAAGCAGGTCGCGTGGGTTCCCACCTGCATCCCTGGTCCGACCCACCCTTCCCCAGCCTTCTCTCCAGGGGCAAGCCTCAAAGGGTGTGCTCTGCCTTCCACGGTTCCGTCTCCCCTCCTGATGCTATAGCTCCGGCTGGGGTAATTACTCACCATTTTTGCTCATAGCTTCACTCTTCATTTGTCCTTTAACAAGTTTTTATTAAAGGCCTACGACGTGCTAGGTGGGCTTCCTTCGTGGCTCAGTGGTAAAGAACCCGCCTGCCAATGCAGGAGACACCGGAGACTCGGGTTTGATTTCTGGGTCGGGAAGATCCCCTGGAGAAGGAGATGGCACCCCACTCCAGTATTCTTGCCTGGAGAATCCCATGGACAGAGGAGCCTGGTGGCCTACAGTCCATGGGGTCACAAAGAGTCTGACACAACCGAGGGACCAAACATGTGCTGGGCGCTGGGCATGGAAGAGTAAAGAAACCATTTCCTAGGCCCATTTGCTTAGAGAGTTTTTTCCCAACTCACTTCATAAATACCTGGAGAAGGACAGGAGTAAATCCAGGCTTGTGTGGAGCCTAAAACTCACAAGTTACAGGTCTTCTTTAAGAAAAAATTAGCAAAATTGTAAATAAAAATGAATATTTACATTGACTATTTCAAGTGACAGAAGAAATGATATATCATTAAATTTAAAATCATTAAATTAAAAATAATAAAATCATTAAATTTTAAATGTCAACAAATAGCAAGATATTGCAAAATTTGTAAAAGTAATGTTTTAGTTGACTCTTGATATCTGCTTTTCCTCTACAAGTGCTTGGTCCTGTATTTTTGTGAGTTTCACTCTCTTCAGATGGCAACTTTGTCATATTTTTCTATGAAGAGACTAGAAAGATAATTTAGACTTTCCTCCAGCATTGTTGATTGATGTTGGTCAGGTTTTTTTGAACTATTGCTAGTTTGCAAAAAATGATTATGTGGTTTCTCAGTTTGTTACTGGTTAAGTCTTAGGGCTATTGTCAAATTTGGGAAAACATCTGTTGAGTTTCATTCATGCAATAAAGGGTTTTCTGTTTTATTTATTTGTTTTTTTTTTTTTTTTTGAGAAATAGCTTCAGAGGTGAGACTTTTTTTTTAAATTATTGAAGTATTTGTTAAGTCACTTCAGTCGTGTCCAACTCTTTGCGACCCCCCCAGACTGCAGCCCACCAGGTTCCTCTGTCCATGGGATTCTCCAGGCAAGAATACTGGAGTGGGGTGCCATTTCCTTCTCCATACTGAAGTATAGTTACTTACAATGTTTCAGGTGTGCATCAAGTGATTCAGTTATACTTGTATATATATTCTTTTTTCCAATTATTTTGCATGTTATCAAAAGACATTGAATATAGTTCCCTGAGCTATACAGTAGATTTTCAAGGACTCTTTAAAGGACTTTTCTGGTTTTTTACACACTGATTAATCTCTAAAAAAAAAAAAAATCTTTGCATTGGAAACACTCATAAATCATTTTGTCACCAAGGCCTTGGTTTAGTGGCTTCTTATGAGTTTTAGGTTATTGTTGTCAATTCCACTATCTGTGGTTTGTGCCAAACCCGTAGGAGTTAAATATTTTCCCATTTTCCTTGTAGAATGGACTCCTTTTCATTAATCAGATTATCAAACAACCCAAAGAGTCTATTCTTTATTTCCACTCAAAATGCATTACTTCCTCTTAATGAATTACTACTTTTGGTTTAATATAAAGAACAAAATTGCTAGAATTTACTTCTCAATATCAGAATAATTCATACTGATTACTACATTGTTCAACTTATGGCTTTTGTTTTATATTCAATTAATTTTTTGCTGGATTTTTCTCTTGGTTTTTTAATAAATAAATTGAGTGATGAGAAAAATAAATGCCTTTTTTCTATATCCAAATTAGGTCTCTGAAATTTTTCACTTGTTTGATTGATATATTTCAAAACCTCTTGCAAATTCAGTGGTAAAACAGTCTTTTCAAGCTTTATTGAAAACATCTTTCTCTTTATAAAAAAAAATTTAATAAACAAAAAGGGGATGTCTTGTGAATAAGTGTATTAGCTGAATCACCAAATAGATTTCTATAGGCAAGTGTTTCCATTTTGACTACTGAACCTCCCACTTATAATTTTAAATGTCTGATGATAAGAAACAATTCCCACAGGTTCCATTTCAAACCTTGTTTCTCCCCCATGACCTACATACTTCTGTCTGATGCTATGGAGAACCTATAAGGCAATGACCTCCAGGCTCTAATCTACTCAGCGCTGACAGGCTAGCAGAGGGCTGGAGAATTCCTGGATGCAATTCCTGCATGAGAACCACCTGCAGGAACTCCACATATGCCAGTGGCTGGAAACCACAAAAATACATCCCAGTTAGTCAACCAAATGGATGTCCAGTTCAATCTGCCCTTAACACCACCTCCCAAGTGCAACTGGTCCCTCCACACACTGGACAGAATGGGGAAACGTGATGGAGAGTTTGCCAAAGTAGAAGATGGAGGTCTTAACCAACCTGGGTTTTACAAGTTTTATAAATTATGACAAGTTGAAGACGCTGCTGAAGCCCTTCCAGTGAAGGTCACAGAGCTGACTTCATTTGCTCACAGCAAGACTACAGGCAAAGGGCAGACAGTCTTCTGACCTCCAAGGACTCGACATTTAGAATAGTGTTTCTTGGGGTGAGAACCCCTGGACCAGAAGCATCAGAGTCACTGGGCTTGTAGTAGTGCAAATTCTTAGGCCCCATCCCTGCTAAACCAGATCTAAGAAGGTCTTTAGATGGCTCTGATACAGACTGAAGGTTTGAGAATTACTGCTTCAGAACTGTGCTATCCAACATGGGAGCCACTATTAAAACTGATGAAAATTAAATAAAACTAAAAATTTCTAGTGCTCAAGAGCCACATGTGTCTGGTGGCTGTCATCTTAGACAGTGAAGAAACTGGACATTTTCATCATCACAGAAACTTATGTTGAGCAACGCTGCTTTAGAAAACATATCCTTCAGGCTTTTCCCCATCCCAAACTCTCCCATTCAGGGCCAGTTATATAGCTCCGCTATAGTATTTACACTCTATTAACAGTATTTATTTCTATGTGTACTTGTGGGATATCAGGTCTCTGTGCTATCCATCTTTCTATTCATAAAAACTGGCCTTCAGTGTAGCATGTAGTGATTACCAAATAAACGTTTGTATAACACACAAAGCATTAAAACATTCCAAGACAAGCTATTCTTATCAAAGGATGGAGGTGTTTTTCCTGTATTTCTTCTGTAGTTCTGATTTGGGTGTTTATATGCCTTATGTAAGAATGCTCTATATTTAGTATGAACTGTCTGAATTGGAGGGGATTAAATCCACTTTCACTTAAGGAAGACTAGTGGCCTCAAGTTTCCACTTCTACTCCAAGAGATAAATGACAGCACCTTCTATTTAATGAGTGTGGCTGGTTTGCAAGCATACTCCTTAGTGACGTAATACATATGTCAGGCGTGCTAAGCCGCTTCAGTAGTGTCCAGCTGTTTTCCACTCTATGGGCCGTATCCCGCTAAGCTCCTCTGTCCATGGGATTCTCCAGGCAAGAATACTGGAGTGAGTGGCCATGCCCTCCTCCAGGAGATTTTCCTGACCCAGGGATTAAACCTGCATCTCTTACATCTCCTGCATTGGCAGGAGGGTTCCTCACCACTAGGGTCACCTGGGAAGCCCAATACATATATATGTATGTATGTGTGTGTGTGTATGTGTATATATATATATTCAGCAATCTCAGGTAATTCTTGAAATAAATAACACAGGAGGGGAAAAAAATCTCTGATGGTAATGCCATTCAGTCAATAATGCTAAGATAAGACCCAAATTATTCCACCTACTTCAATCATTTTTATCTCGCTCACGAAAAGAAGATAATTTAATTTCAGGAGATTGGAAGCATTGATTGAGCTGTGAGTCCCTGAGGCATTTATTACACAAATGAGACCGATGAAAAAGAAATGTGTTTTTTGTCTTCAATTTCCATACGAGATTTATAGCCAAGCTTGGGAGAGTTGATGTCCCCCCATAAGCTGACACCCATGGGAGACAGCAGATGAGGGTGTCGCAGAGGAGCTGACGGAAGGTGGCCCTTGGGTTTCCTGCTGTCCTGTGAGCACTCCATCCTGCCATCTTTGTCCTGAAGCCGCAGGCTGCGAAGCCAAGGAGCAGCCGTCGCCCTGTCTACTGCATTGCACAGACCTCAACAGATTAATTACAGCCATTATTACAGGGCACACCAGCTACCCAGGAGTTTTCCCTTTAGGATGAAAGAGATTTTAAAAAACTTTAAATTCAGCTCTAATAAATGTCTCAATTTGGGCTTAGTGGAGATGAGAATGGAGGAGAATTTGTCTCTGTGCATTTCAGCCTTTTTCAGGGCTGAACTACAGGGAACAAAACAAAGGCGCTTTCAGGGCCAGCCTCTTCTTTCTTCCCAACCCTGTAGCATACCTGTCTAGTGCGTTCTTCACCCTGAGCCATCCAGGTGCCTCCCAACTCCGACCACATTTATGTACCTGCATCTACCAAGGTGAGGACCCTCCCTGAGGGAGGGGGAGGCTGGCAGGTGGGCAGTGGGGAGGAGCCCATGCTCCGCCCAGGCTGGGCCCCATACAGGACTAGAGAGATGAGTCCATATGGGCAGGGTGAGAGGAGGGGCCTGGCCAATTCTGCTCACGTAGGATGCTTCATCCCTGCTCTTTTCAGAGAATGTTTAGAGTTTTCTCATACTTGGAGTTTTGGCTTTCCATGTGGCGCTGGAGGTAAAGACTCTGCCTGCCAAGGCAGGGACGCAAGAGATGCAGGTTTGACCCCTGGGTTGGGAAGACCTCCTGGAGGAGGAGGAAAATGACAACCCACTCCAGTATTCGTGTCCTTCCTTGGACAAGAGGAGCCCAGCGGGCTATAGGACATGGGCTTGCAAAGAGTCAGACACGACTGAGCGACTGAGCACACACATTGGATGCTGCCAAGTCTGAACAAGGGAGAGAACTCTGAAAGTGAGAAGCAAGGCCAATTTAGCTCCACTGATAAGAGATGTGTGTAAAAAAAAAAAAAATCAGAGGTCTGGACCCATGGGGACGTGAGTTCTAGGGACAGGCAGACCCATTTCCAAGGCCCAGCTCTGACCTCCATGAGCCTCAGTTTCCGTGTCTATAAACAGTGAAGCCCGATAATGGTAGTCCCTTCTCCCCTGCTTGACTGAAGTTTCCCTGATGCGCTCGTGGTCCACGCGTTTATCACAATAGCCCATAGGTCACACTGTGCTATTTGGCCATTGAAAGTGAAGGTGAAGTTGCTCAGTCATGTCCGACTCTTCACAACCCCGTGGACTGTAGCCTACCAGCCTCCTCTGTCCATGGGATTTTCCCCTGGCAAGAGTACTGGAGTGTCTGTCCAGTACTGGACAGTACTGGAGTGGGTTGCCATTTCCTCCTCCAGGGGATCTTGCCGACCCAGGGATCGAACCCAGGTCTCCTGCATTGCAGTCAGACGCTTTACCGTCTGAGCCACCAGGGAAGCCTTTTGGCCATTGGACCACGTCTAATTCCTCTCTTTTCCCAAGCTCGTCTCTTCCAAGCGTGGCCACAGGCCCCTGCATCTGCACAGGTACAGCGGCTCCTCAAACCTGTAGACCCTCGAGCTGACTTTGGGGCATCCCTGCTCAGTCCTCTGTAGGCTTCCCAGACTGGGGAGGGGGCACTTCAAGGACTAGCTGGATCCTCTTTTCTCTGTGCTCTTCCACATGGAAGCACAACTAGGAACCCTGGAAATAATGCAAGAGAAAACTAAAGGAAAACTCTGAAAGGAAGAAGAAGAGAAATTTGTTCGGGGTCCTGGGACTGGAGGAGTAACAGAGGTAGACATCTTATGTCCCCTCCACCAAGAGAAGACCACCCAGGCCTGGCATTTCTGGCATTTCCCAGCCCAGCCCAGCAGTGAAGGCAGCCCTGGGAGGGTTGACCCCTCCCCTACACCCAACAGGGGTCCCAGTGACGACACCCACCATCCTCAGCGGACCCCTGGGAGTCCTTCCCACAAGCAGTAGGGGAACACGCTTCCCTGACAGAGGAACCAGTGAACTTGAACACAGAACAATAAAACTCATCCGTATACATGACAGAAAGAAAAACGGGCAGAAAATAAATGAACAGAGCTTCAGGGATGATGGGGTAGTAAAAAGGATTCAACATCTGTATCATCAGAGTCTGAGAAGAGCAAGAGTGTGGGCTGAAAGAGGGTTTGAAGAATAATGCCTGAAAACTCCCTTCATTTGGCATAAGACACAAAATTCGCAGACCCATGAAGATAAGAGAACCCCCAAACAAGATAAGCCCAAAGAAATCCACACGGAGATCTGTCACAATTAAACTCAAAATGAAAGACAAAGGCTTGGAAGCAGTCAGAGATGAACAACATGTTATCTGTGGGGGAAATTGATTCAGATAAGAGTGGATTTCTCCTCGGAAACCTCAGAGGCCAGAAGGAAGTGGCATCATATTTTTCAAGTGCTGAGTGAAAAGGACTGTCAATCAAATTCTTTATCGGGTGATACTATCCTTCAGGATGAAGAGGAAATAAAGACATTCTGAGACAAAGGAGCATGCTGCAACTGACCCACCCTTAAAGGCTGACTAATGGAAATGCTTTCAACAAAAGGATACAAAGGAGGATCAAAGACCAACAGGAAGGAAGAGGGACTAATGGAAAGAGTAGAAATACAGGTACATTCATGGACTATCCTTTGCGATTTGCAAACTGTGTAGTAAAGAATGACACTTCCCAAAAGAAAGGTCTGGCCTTTGCCCTTGGCACTGGGAGGTAAACTCTATGCCTTTGGAATAGCTTCTCTGATAGAAGTGGCTTTGTTTACTGGGGACCTTGGGTCACACCAGAGAGTCTTTGCTAACAGTGGTTTATGGTGGGGGCTCTGGGTCACCTGGGCTTCCCAGGGCGCTAGTGGTAAAGAACCCGCCTGCCAATGCAGGTTAGACATAAGAGATGTGGTTCGATCCCTGGGTGAGGAAGATACCCTGGAGGAGGGCATGGCAACCCACTCCAGTACGCTTGCCTGGAGAATTCCACAGACACAGGAGCCTAGCAGGCTACAGTCCATAGCGTCGCACAGAGTCAGACACGACTGAAGTGACTTAGCACACACACATGCACTGGGTCACCTGCTATCACAAAAGCGGCAAATTTAAACACTAACATACCAGTAATTACCTTAACTGTAAATGATCTAACTATACCAATCCCTAAGGGCAGAGGCTGGTAGAGGATCTATATGCTACTTCCAAAAATATCACTTCAAACTTGATGATGTGGGGTGAAATTAAACTGATAGGAAAAAATATGTCATAAAAATATTAGTAAAGATATCACAAGTAGTTACATTACCTTCTGATAAAGTGGACTTCAGAGCAAGAAGAAATTACTAGAGAAAAAGAATACATTGCATAATGATAACACGATCAATCCACCAGGGAGACATTATGATCTCAAAGGGGTCTGCACCAAGAATAGCACTTCAAAATACATGAGTCAAAACTGAAAGAGCTGAATGGAGAAACAGACAAATCTGCAACTACAGTTGAAGACTTCACCTTCTCAGCAACAGATAGAATGAGTGGACAGAAAATCATCAAGGAAATAGAACATCTGGTCAATGCCATCAATCAACAGACCCTAAATGACATACATGGAACACTCTATCCACAGATTAGAGATTACATATAGATTTTTAACACCCCCCCCCCGCCCAGAATATTCACCAAGATATATCATACTCTGGGCCATGAAACAGACCTCAGAAATTTTATTTCTATTTTTGGCTGAGCCACACTGCTTGTGGGATATTAGTTTCCTGACCAGGGATTGAGCCTGGGCCCTTGGCAGTCTTAACCTAACAGAGTACTAACCACTGGACTGCGAATTTAAAAGAATTGAAATTATGCAGAGTGTGTTTTCTGACCCTAACAGAATCAAACTAGAAATAGATAACTGAATGACAACAGGAAAATCTCTAGACATGTGGAGATGAAACAACACACTTCTAAATAATCCATCATCAAAGAAGATGCCTCAAAGGAAATTTAAGAAACAATACAGGACTGAATAAAAATGAAATGCCAGGAACCAAAAAATGTGAGGTGCAGCTAAAGCAGTGCTGAGAGGGAAATTATAGCATGAAGTGTTCACAAGAGAAATGAGGAAACGTCTCAAAGCAATAATCTACATACATAGTTCAAGAAACCAGAAAAAGAGTAGAAAAATAAACCCAAGAATAATGAAGGAAATAATAAAGAACAGAAATAGAAAATAGGACAATAGAACTAATCTATGAAAGAGAATACTGGTTCTTTGAAAAAAAAAATCAATGAAATTGAAAAACGTCTAGCAAGATTGACAAAAATAGAAAGAGTGAAGACACCCAGCACCAACACCAGGAATAAAACAGAGAATATTGCTCCAGATCCTTCAACCATTTGAAAGACAACAAATGAGTATTATGAACAATTTTATGCTGGAAAATTTGAAAACTTGAAAGAAATGCACAATTTCCTCGAAAAGAATGAACCACCAAAGCTCAGGCAAGAAAAAATAGATAACTTGAATATACTTATAACCACTAAAAAAGCTGAGTGTTCCAAATTTTCTGGCATATTGAGTGCAGCACTTTCACAGCATCATCTTTTAGGATTTGAAATAGTTCAACTGGAATTCCATCACCTCCACTAGCTTTGTTCATAGTGATGCTTCCTAAGGCCCACTTGACTTTGCATTCCAGGATGTCTGGGTCTAGGTGAGTGATCACACCATTGTGATTATCTGGATCATGAAGATATTTTTTGTACTGTTCTTCTGTGTATTCTTGCCACCTCTTCTTAATATCTTCTGCTTCTGTTAATGCCATACCATTTCTGTCCTTTATTGTGCTCAACTTTACATGAAATGTTCCCTTGGTATCTCTAATTTCCTTGAAAGAGATGGGAATACCAGACCACATGACTTGCTTCCTGAGAAATCTGTATACAGGTCAAGAAGCGACTGTTAGAACTGGACATGTTACAACAGACTGGTTCCAAATAGGGAAAGGAGTACGGCAAGGCTGTATATTGTTACCCTGCTTATTTAACTTGTATGCAGAGTACATCATGAGAAATGCTGGGCTGGAAGAAGCACACGCTGGAATCAAGATTGCCAGGAGAAATATCAATAACCTCAGACATGCAGATGACACCACCCTTATGGCAGAAAGTGAAGAGGAACTAAAAAGCCTCTTGATGAAAGTGAAAGAGGAGAGTGAAAAAGTTGGCTTAAAGCTCAACATTCAGAAAACCAAGACCATGGCATCTGGTCCCATCACTTCATGGCAAATAGATGGGGCAACAATGGAAACAGTGGCTGACTTTATTTTGGGGGGCTCCAAAATCACTGCAGATAGTGACTGCAGCCACGAAATTAAAAGACGCTTGCTCCTTGGAAGAAAAGTTATGACCAACCTAGACAGCATATTAAAAAGCAGAGACATTACTTTGCCAACAAAGGTCTATCTAGTCAAAGCTATGGTTTTTCCAGTGGTCATGTATGGATGTGAGAGTGGGACTATAAAGAAAGCTGAGTGCAAAAGAATTGATGCTTTTGAACTGTGGTGTTGGAGAAGACTCTTGAGAGTCCCTTGGACTCCAAGGAGATCCAACCTGTCCATCCTGAAGGAGATCAGTCCTGGGTGTTCATTGGAAGGACTGATGCTGAAGCTGAAACTCCAATACTTTGGCCACCTGATGTGAAGAGCTGACTCATTTGAAAAGACCCTGATGCTGGGCAAGATTGAAGGCGGGAGGAAAAGGGGAAAACAGAGGAGCAGGTGGTTGGATGGCATCACTGAATCAATGGAGATGTGTTTGAGTAAGCTCCGGGAGTTGGTGATGGACAGGGAGGCCTGGCTCACTGCAGTCCATGGGATTGCAAAGAGTCAGACACGACTGAGCAACTGAATTGAACTGATTAAAGAAACTGAATTTGCCATAAAAACTATTCTGAAAAAGAATGCGTGTGTACTGTGGTAAGCTGCTTCAGCCGTGTCTGACTGTACTCAAAATGCAACAGTCAAAAAACCCCAAACAACCCAATTAGAAAATGGGCATAAGACAAGAAGAGTTACTTCACCAAAGAGGATTTACAATTACTGAGTGTTAGGCGCTCAGTCATGTCCGACTCTTTGCAAACCCATTGACTGTAGTCCATGGGATTCTCCAGGCAAGAATACTGGAGTGGGTTGCCACTTCCTTCTCCAGGTGATTAGATAGGAAGCACATGAAAATGGTCAACATCAGTAGCCAGCAGCACGAACAACACTGCACTATCGGTCACGGCAACTTCATTTAAGGGCTAAATCTTAAATCAACCCAGATGTTCTTCATAGGTGAATGGTTTAAGCAGGCTAGTGCATGCAAACTGTGACTTGGATAAATCTCCAGGGAATTATACTGAGCAAAAACAAAAAACAAAAAACAAAAAACCCAGTAGTCAAAATATACATACTATATTATTCCATTCATATCATATTCTTTGAAATGACAAAATTTTAGAAATGCAGGGCAGATTATCCGTTGCTGGAGGCTTGGGAGTGAGTTGGTTTGGTTATAAAAAGGCCCGGTGTCTTGACTGGTTGTGGATTTCTGAATCTACAGGTGATAAAATTGCATAGAGACAGACACACACAGGAGTACCAGTAAAACTGGGGAAATCTAAATAGGATCAGTAGGTTGTATTAAAGTCAATATCCTGGTTGCTATATTGTCCTACAGTTTAGAAAAACGTCACCGTTAGGGAGACTCCGTTAGCACATGTGAAGCACCAACATTACTTCTCAGCCGCGTGTGAATCTGCACTTATCTCAATAAAAACGTCAAAAGGAGGAGGAGGAGGAGGAGACCTAACCCTCCCGGGAGGAACGATGTTTGGGAGGCCCTAACGAGACTCCTGCGTCTCCTAGGGCAGAGGGCGCCCAGGGCTCCTCGGCTCTGGGACCAGGGGCCGCCCGCCTGCCTCTCTCGGGAGGTGCCTCGCTGCCAACTTCCCACGCCCAGATGACACCCTGTGGCCAATAGTAGGTTCAGTTCCTTTCCCAAAGCCAGTGAACGTTAAACAGATGACTATTCCTCTTCACTTGGCATCGTCACATCATCACTGCTTTCTAAACATCTGCGGAAGGAGGAAATAAACAGTTTGATAAATCCTGTGGAATTTACCAGAAATCTTCAGGGACTAAGCCCTCTGGCGCGGGCAGATGCCAGCAGGGAGCCCCCTAGTGGCCATCAGGCTGCTCTGCAGCTTCTCGCCGGGCTCCTGGCTATGGTTTTTCCAGTGGTCTGGTACGGATGCGAGAGTTGGACCATAAAGAAAGCTGAGCGCCGAGGAATTGATGCTTTTGAACTGTGGTGTTGGAGAAGCCTCTTGAGAGTCCCTTGGACTGCAGGAAGATCCAACCAGTCCATCCTAAAGGAGATCGGTCCTGAATATTCATTGGAAGGACTGATGTTGAAGCTGAAACTCCAAAACTTTGGCCACCTGATGTGAAGAGCTGACTCATTGGGAAAGACCTTGTTGCTGGGAATGATTGAAGGCAGAAGGAGAAGGGGACGACGGAGGATGAGATGGTTGGATGGCATCACTGACTCAACTCATTATCGACATGAGTTTGAGTAAACTCCGGGAGTTGGTGATAGACAGGGAGGCCTGGCGTGCTGCAATTCATGGGGTCGTAGAGAGTCGGACACGACTGAGCACAGAGCATGCGTGAGTCAAGAGGCAGGTTTCCTGGGCTTCCCTCTGCACGGACATCGTGAGGCTGGAGCCTGCTCTGTTCTTTGGCACCTGGTCTGTGCGTGCTGGGCACTGACAGACCCTGGGCTCCAGGGTATAAGCTTCCTCAGTCGGGGGACCAGCGTGGGAATGAGAAGCCATGCAGCTATGCTCTTCGTGGGAGTGTCTCTTCACCAAGCTGCATGGTGGCAATCCACTCAGCCTTGGAGAGGGGCGCCCAGGGAGGCAGGCTGAAGTCCCCGAGCAATGCCACATCTGTTGGACATATGGCAGAGTTCACTGTTGCCAGAAAACAATGCACCCGGAAGGACTTGGCGGAGCAGATGGGGTGAGTTGGGGCCCTTTGGTATCCAGGGTCAAGCAAAGGATACCAGTGCAGAAAAGAACTGCTGGTGCTTTCTGTTCCAGAAAATCATCCGAGGGCCTCTGGAGAGGCTTCGCCATCCTGTCTATCCATTCTGGTACACGCTGGGACAGTCATCTCAGGATGCTATTTTGGCCCTGGGAAGCCAGATGGACCCAGCACAGGATGGCGAGCTGGAGGTGTTGGAGGGGAGCGGATGAGTCATTCAGTGTTTCCTCAGGAATAGTCAGGAGCGCTCACATCGAGGAGCCCTCCCTCAGAGCTGGTGTTTTTCTAACAGCTTGGGGCGTAGCTGGCTGTGTCTGGTGCTATGTGTGTGGGCCCCAGTCTGCTGTTATGATGCTGAATGAATCATAATTAGTGTACTATAAATTGGAAGTGGAGACCAAATAGCCCATGAACTTTAATGCAAAAGTCTGGAATTACTTTTTTTTCCCCCTTAGTCACCATGCGGTGCATCACATCCCCATGACTTGTTTATTTTATAACCCAAAATTTGTACCTTTCAACCCCCTTTCCCCATTTCACCCACACCCCATCTCCTGGAATTACATTAAAAAAATTTTTTTTAAACAAGATTTCCACTCCTGCCCTGACCCTCCACGAGCTCCCACAAGGATGAAACTGCACTCCATAAGGGAAGCGCTCAGTAGAACCAGGTTCTACCATGGATTCTGCAGAAGTTAAAAAAAAAAATCCAAAAGAAACAGGTGAGCCACGGGTTCTGCAATCAGACTGTTAGAATGTAGTTGAGATGAAGCATCAAGGAACAAGTTAGCTAAAAATACAGGGGCGTGGAAATTTGAAGTATGTTGTTGGGTATTTGTTGAGATGCTGTTTTACAGAATTTGTTGAGCATTCCTTTCTCGCAGCAGTTTTTTCCTCTGTTGGGGGAAACAAACATATATCTCTCCCTCATTTCAGTCTGATGTTGTGCTTGGCTCAACACACTGAACTCAGCAGGCTTTGAATTAATGTTATTGATTGATTGATTGAAATGTTTGACTCAGTCTAAACAGTCTAACCCCCCGTATTCTGTTTCCTTGGTGGGCTGTCAGCTAGAACACCAGGGATGCTCCTTTATGGGCCCAGCTCCTGCCCTGGTGAGGTAATGTCACACAGACCCAAGATTCATCAGGTGACCACCTGCCTCCTCCTCCTCCTCCTCCTGGGACCACCTTAAAGAAAGTCATCCTAGGAGCCTCGGTGGGGCGGGGTGGGGGTGGAGTGCGTAGACCCATTGCTCCCATTAGAATTATGCTTTAATTACACGGGGTGATGGATTTATGATGGTGGATTAGAAAGTGGTTTCTATAAACAGCGTATCAAAAGAACATTGTGTCAGATAGACTGGACTATGTTTCAGTGACACATGCACGCTGAAATCTCAAGGGGGTAAAAACAGTAACAGCTTATTTCTCAACCACTTAAGGGGCACTGGATGATGGGTGACTCTCAGGGTACCCACTCTCCCCGGGTTGACTCAGCAACCCAGGATGCTGCCGCCACCTCAGAACGCTCTTCTCAACAATCACCAAGGCTGGGGACAGAGGGCTGGCCAGTTGAAGCCTGGTTCCTAAGTACTTTCGTTTAGAAGGGACTCGAATCACTCCCAAGCATGGCCTATTGGCCAGAATGTCACACGGACCTACCTGATTATAAGAGGTGGACATTTGGTGAGCGGTAAATGTCACACTCCAGATACAATTTAGCGTCAAAGAATTAACATAGATTTCAAAGTTACCTAATTAACAATCTTGTCATGGCAAGGTAGTCTGAAACAGAATGCTGCATATTTGTAACCTCAGTTGCTCACCCAAAGTACAATTAAGCTGATATGAATTTATGGTAAAGAATATTAGCTAAACATAATAATTAGTTCCTGCCCAGTCAGCTTTCCTTCCATAAATAAATCATGCCACTCAGGGCTGTCAAGCATTGCTTAACTCTGACAGTAATTGCATTTTCTTTTCATTATTACCATAAATTTGTGTGTACAATGCATACTCTATGAGAAGTGAAGGGTTGGGGGTGGGGAGGTTTCTTTATATACGAAATCAAAAAGATGCTAAATTTTGTTTTTAAAAGGAAAACAAAGGATCTAATTCCCAAGAGCTTATCACCCCAAAGGACAGTGTCATTGCCTCATCCTCTAGATCCTCATTTCCTGTTCTAACTATTCAGTTGCTTCCTTGAGGACAAAGCTTCAAACATACACATGACCATCTTGTACTGCTACATCTTGATTTTCTCTCCAAGATTTGTTTTTATGTGTTGAATTTCTACCATGGGGGGATGAAGATTTGGAGCTCAAATTCACACCTGCCTATTTTACATGCCCCATCATCCCAATAAAATTATATATCATTTATTTTATAAATTTATATTATTCTGACCACAGACATGTAATTCACAGCTGAACCTCGTCAAGCACCGTGATTATATTTCCTTTATTGTAGAACTTTTTGCTTCTCCTGGAGTTTATAGTTGACGTATTTTTACATTGTTATTGCTCTCTTAGTTTTCCCTGTCGCTATCAATAAGACTATTGTGTCACTATCAATAAGACTCTCAGGCTCTGGAGAGTCCCTTGGATTGCAAGATCAAACCAGTCAATCCTTAAAGAAATCAACCCTGAATATTTATTGAAAGGATTGTGGCTGAAGCTGAAACTCCAGTACTTTGGCCACCTGATGCTAAGAGCCAACTCATTGAAAAAGATCCTGACGCTGGGAAAGATTGAGGGCAGGAGGAGAAGCGGGTGGCAGAAGGCGAGATGGCTGGATGGCATCACTGACTGAATGGACACGAATTTGAGCAAACTCTGGGAGATGTGAAGGACAGGAAGCCTGGTGTCCTGCCGTCCATGGGGTCTCAGAGAGTTGGACACGACTTATCGACTGAACAACAACGGCATCAGTAATTCATTCCCGTTCAGCCAAAGACTTCCCTCCCGGTACATTCCACCACATCTGCCAGTTTCAGCATCTAGAAGAGATTCTATAGGAAACCTCTGTGCCTTAGTCTACCTTCCTTTCCTTCTCACCTGCAGGACTGGAAGCTTGCAAACTACCTTTTTCAGACTCCATTACCAGCTGAATGCTACTTAAGTCTGCCAGCTGGAGGCATCCGCAGAAGCTAGGAGTGAGAAGATCAAGGCCGTTATGTTTCTGACAGGCCCTGTCTCACGCCAGCTCAGTGATGGTGGAGGCTGCCTGCCTGCTGCCGGGTGCCAACGACCGCAACACGACCTGCATCTCCAGGTGGGCAGGCTCTGGTCTGGGGTGGCCTGAGCTTGACGTGGGCTCTTGGGGCTGCTGAAGAGCATCGCAGGTGAGTGGAGTGGGCTCGCCTGAGGTCTGGCTCCTGCAGAGTGGGGCAGCAGCTTTCTGCAGCTCTGGATTTCAGGACCCGCCACTCTCCTGTTTTGCTGTTCTGGCCTTTATAACAATCTGGCAACCTAACTCCCCATAGCAAATCTCCAGCCTTTCAAAATACCTAACGTGATTTCTGTTTTCTATTTTGGACACTGAAGGATACAGCCAGGGCCAAGCCTGCGGTCCCGAGACCTTGTGATAAGAAAGAAAGAAACAAAATATAGAAGTGACTAGGTTATTGACTGGCTCAGTAATAAATCTCTTCAGACCAGTGCCATCCAATGAACATACAACACGAGCTACATTTGCATATTTTTCTAGCAACTACACGTCACAAGGCCTCCCGAGGTGGTGCTAGAGACAAAGAACCTGACTGCCAGTGCAGGAGATGTAAGAGAGGCCCAGGGCTCCACCTCCGGGTCGGGAAGGTCTCACTCCAGTCTTCTTGCCTGGGAAATCCCAAGGACAGAGGAGCCTGGCGGGCTGCAGTCCACGGGCTCGCAAAGGGTTGGATGTGACTGAGCGACTAAACAAGGCTTTGCTTTGGATGACTCAGCTTCAAGCCCCCGTGGCCGATATGCCAACCCCTAAACAGTCTAACAGGCGGTGCTCTCGTGGTTCAAAGCTCCGATCAGGACTCCTCCCGCCATAGGTTCCTCATCCCTGAATTGTGAGGAATGGGGCAGGGTCCAGAGGACTGTGTCCACTGGACCTGTCCCATGTTGGCTTTAACACCCTTGAACATCCTAGTCACTTTTATACAAGGGCTCCCACATGATCATTTTGCGCTGAGCCTTTCAAATCATGTAGCTGATTTTGCCTCTGACTTATGTGGTTGCTATGTTTCTACCTTTTAATCATGTATCTTTCTGCCTTTTTGTTCAACTTTCTGGGGCCTCCCTAGAGTGTGATCTGAACTCTTCCTTTGAATATGTCATTGTTTCAATCATATCTTTTAATTTCCAAGAGGCTTTTTTTCCCCTTTCTTCCTAACATTCCTTTTCTTGTGGCATACCTTTCTCAGGTATGTAATATCTTTTTTTCCCCATGCACCTGAGGATATTATTGATAGTTTCTTAAAGTTTCCTTCAGCTTCTTGATTTTTTTCTCTTTTGAGTTATTTTTCCTTCCTGTTTTGTTTGGGCTTAGTATTTTCATGTTAGAGGTAAAAAAGTAGGTATTTGGTTTGGAAAAAGACAAAGGACTCCCCCCGCCCTCCCCGCCCCCCCCCCCCGGGCTCCCACCTTGACATACAGGAGAAAGAGAAGATAAGAGATGATACAAACATTTTAAAGGCAAAAGAGCAACATGGAGGAGGCTCCCATGTGGGGAACTTCATCTCTGGAAGTTGGGAGAATTTGTTTTTCACACGGTGAAGTATTGTACGGGCAAGGGCTGAAGATCAGAAGGAAACATTTGGTGCGTCTGCACTGCAGGAACCAACAGATGTTGAGAGCACTCAACTGCAGGGAGCACTCCCAAGGCCAATCACCTAAATTTGCCTCCAGCCAATCAGTCCCCAGAAGGGTGACCTTCTCATTGAATGAAAGTGAAAGTCGATCAGTCTTGTCAGACTCTTTGGAGACCCCCTTGGACTATACAGTCCACGAAATTCTCCAGGCCAGAATACTAGAATGGGTAGCCTATCCCTTCTCCAGTATATCTTCCCAACCCAGGGTAGAACCCGGGTCTCCCACATTGCAGGCGGATTCTTCACCAGCTGAGCCACAAGGGAAGCCCAAGAATGCTGGAGTGGGTACCCTATCCCTTCTGCAGCGGATCTTCCTGACCCAGGAATCGAACTGGGTTCTCCTGCCTTACAGATGGATTCTTTATCAACTGAGCTACCAGGGAAGCTATCAAGGAAGACCTTCTCCTTGAGCCTTGGCCGAATCGGGTGCCAGACATGAAGCAGCTGAGGATGTCAGCTGGGGTTCTGGTCAGGGGCAAAGACAGGAAAAACAGAGGGAGGGGTCAGAATGCGCTGGAGGGAGACCCTGCCCCCAGCGTTTCAGGAAGTGAGCGGTGTGCCCTGCAGTCCTGGGAGAAGGAAGAAGCTGGCTGGGGTCAAGGGACCAGGATTCCCTGTGGTCTTCTCTCCTCTCTGCCCATTACCCCAACCCCAGGTGACACCCTCAGCTGCTTCCTTGACTGCTACCCGATTCGGCCCAGGCCCGACGAGAAGGTCACCACGCGGGGGACTGACGGGCCTGCGCCTGGGAGACGAGCGGGCTTCGGAGCTGTGAGTCAAGGTTGGTTTTTCATTTCTCCGTCCCTTTCAGTTTCAAATCCAGCAGCCCTAGAAGAGACTGCAGTCAAAGAGGGAAGTTTCAGTGGCGATATATATAACCTGGGTCTTACGGCGAAGCCTCTGGCACGGTGCCTCTTTTACAAGACTGCGGTAAGAACTCCGGGCGACGCGGGCCCTGCCGCAGAGCCCGCTCCAGAGCAAACGCGGACCCTGACGTCACCCCGCCGTTCTCCGGGCAAGGCCCGCACCTGCTGACCACGAGCACCAGATGGCGGTGTTGGCCCGCGAGCCAGCGCCCTGCGGGCCCGGAGGGCCGGGCGAGCCTGACCTGAATCCCAAACATCCCGGATCGCTGCCGCGGATTCCACCGCGAAACGGCGGAGACACGCGGCGCATGCCACCGAGGCCAGGGCGTCGCATCCCACGGCGCTGCGCGGCCCGCAGCAGACCAGCAGTGTAAAGGGTGACTTTAGGAAACGACTTAGAAATGCCGAGTCTGGGGGGCAGCGAGCCCTGCGGACGGTCCCTCCCCGCAGCCCCGACGTGGAGCCGGCCCGCAGCGCGCGGGGGAGGCCGGCGCCGGGGGCCCACGCAGCGGCTGTCCGCGCGGTGCGCAGATGGTAGGAGCCGCGGCGGCCTCCGGAAACCTGCGGCGCTGGACCCTCGCCACCCCGGCCCCGGGGGCTGCCCCACCCGCCGGGCTCCGGCCACCCCCGCGCCTGGAGGGGCCGTGCGCTCGGGCTGCGCAGCAGCTGCGGGAGCTGGTGGCCAGCGAACAGGCCCTGGTCGGGGGCCCAGTTACACAGTCGAGGGTCGTGGGACGCAGGGAGCGCTTCCCATGGTCCTTTGGAGAAGAAACTGTCGGGTGGGCCTATACCTCCCCGCCCTCTCCCCCACCCTGAGCATCGCAGGGCGCGGCCCTCCAGCCCCGGCCTCTGCTCCGCGCCTATCTGGGCCGCGGATGAGCGGAGGCCGAGGAGGCATTTCTCATCGCAGTTCACTTGGCTGCGGGTCTGAAGGCGTCCCGGGTGGGGCGGGGTGGGGGGGCGCTGGGACCTCGACTGCAGGTCCTCGACCCCAGACCCGGCTGCGCCAGGGGCCGCCGCTCCCCGCCCCGCCGCGCTGCTGCTGACCCGGGAGAGCCGCTGCGTGGCCTGGTCCCTTTCCTCCTCTGATGTCCCGGCACAGCTGGGGGCCGGGCTTCCTGGAGCGGGGCGGCCGGGGGGCAGGCGGCCGGGGAGGGTGGGCAGCGGCTCGGGGAGCGGGGCGCCTGTCAGTTGAGTCGCGATGGCGGCAAGCGCACCCCAAGTGCACCCCGAGCTCGGCCTGGGGTCGCACCGTGGCGCTGCGGGCGCTGCGGGCTGCAGGCGAGACCGGACCGCAAAGCAGGGGCCGGTCAGGTGGACGACAGTGTGCGAAGATGCTAGCACAGGCCAGCTAAGTGGGCTGCGAGGGGCTTGGGGGTCCAGGGGAGAGGCGGTGGGGTGCGTGGGAACGGAAGGAGGTGGAGGCAAGGGGCCGGATGAAGGGGTCTCACCTGGAGGTGGGGCCGGGGAGAACGCAGCAGATGCTCCTCAGACCCCCTGACGAGCAGGTAGACCCACTGTAGGCATGGGGCCGGTGTTTCCTGAAGCCCTCCCCAGCCGCCTATTACATAAAAACACAGATATATACGGAGAAATCACTAGCCAGAGAACATCACGGTTTTTGAGGGGAAAAGTTCTGTCCAGGATTGGTTTTTTTTTTTTTTTGCCATATGAATATTTTTTACATAATTGTGTATTAAACATGCATACATACATAGCATACATGGTGTATGGTAAAAAATTTTTTTATTGTACTTAGATATTTAAAAACAAGATTTCTAATTATAAAAACTTGTATGTACATGTTTTGGAAAATAAGGAAGTAAGTGAAGACAAAAATAAAAATCCCCCAGACTCCAAGCACATTATAATCCTTTTCGTATGATTTCTTAAAATATTTTTACTGTGCATGCCTCATTTAGTTGAGACCATATGATATGAGTTTTTAGACATGGTCAATATACAAACATTTATGGAAGGCAATGTGGAAAGCGTTGCCTAATCTCAAGATAGGTGGCATCTCAGGGGCTTGAGGGTTCCATTGAGCTCCCCCTTGAGCTCACACTTGAGGTGAGAGAGTGTGGAGCTCACACTCCAAAGGCATCTCCCCTCCCCACCCCCACACGCAAATGTCCTCCTTTCCATTTATCCCAACTTCCCATCCTGTTTGTGGGAGGGCTCCAGTTGTGAAATTCCTTATTATCCACCCACTCGGAAAATCTATGCAGCCATTGCCTTGTAACTGATACCATTCTTTTTGGTGTCTTGCTGGAAACATTAATTAATTTTAACACCTGTTACAAAGGAACAAAAATCAGACTCACCTAAGCGTTTTCCTCTGACACATTAAATGCAAAAAGAATATGGAGCAACATCTACAGAATCTTTAGGAGAAGGTGTTTGTGAACCAAGAATTTTGTTCTGTGTCAAATTATCTTTCACGTTTAAAGCCAACAGAAAGACATTTCCATTAAGTAAGAAAATACGCCACCTGGTACATTTCTTGGGGGAAAAAAAGAATCCTTGCGGGGGATTTCCATTTGTGGCAGTGAAGAAGTATTTTATATCAGGATAACCTGTGTGGGGAGGAACTGCGAAGCTGGATAAAATAAAATGTAAAGTAGCCTGAGAGCCTCCGAGAGTCAAGGTTGCCAGGATTGGAAGGGCCAAGCGGTTAGGAGAGAGCCCTTTCTCTCAAGCTGCTGCTCTCCCCTTGGAGTATCTGCTGACTCAGGCCCTGTGACCATGGGTGTGGAAACGGACAGAAAGTGGCAGCTTGAGGCTTGCCACAGGCAGGATGGTCGGTGTTCAGAATGCAAAGCTGCTGGGACTTGAAGGGCCATTAACGCAGAGAAAGCAGAACCAAAGGGAGTGGACATTGAGTCGGCATGCAGTTTCTCCTCAAGGTGTTTCCTCATTTCTGCGGACAAAATTGAGACTAGCTCCACAGATGCAGATTCCCAGCAGATTCCCTCCAGGTCTCTTCATAATGAACAGTATTACGTGAGAACTCAGTAACTCCGTTGTGTCTGACTTTGCAGCTGCAACCATGGACTGTAGCCCACCAGGCTCCTCTGTCCATGGGATTCTCCAGGCAAGAATACTGCAGTGGGTTGCCATTTCCTTCTCCGGGGAATCTTCCCAACCCAGGGATCGAACCCACATCTCCTGTGTCTCCAGCGTTGGCAGGCATATTCTCTACCACTGAGCCACCTGGGAAGCCAAATGATTAGGAAGCTAGAAATCGTTATTCTGATACAGTGGATCTACCAGAAATCTTCCACAAATGCAGTATGGAATGGTGAAATATTAGAAGTTTCCTTCAACATCATGTTTTACACAGTACTGCATATTGTAACCGCTTCTGTTTAACATCGTTCTAGAGATCCTGACTGGTCCAGGAAAAGGAGTGGGGAGAGGGGAAGAGAGAGGGGCAGGAGATGGCAAGACGAGAAGAGATGGACAAAAGGAGAAAGAAAACAGAAAACAGGAGGAACCGAAAAGGAGGCAAGAAATGACACGCGCATTATTTTCACATAGTGTAATTTCTTACAGGGTAATCCGAAAAAAAACAACTGTGGACAAATTATGAGATCTGAAAACATGTCAAAAACTGGGTTGATTTAAAATCAGTATAAAGAATCCAGCAGTAAACACCTTGAAGATACATTAAAATGATACTACTTTTAACAGCTATAAAATCTTGTCAGCCAATAATTTTGTTGTTGTTGTTCAGTCGATAAGTCTTGTCCAACTCTTTGCAACCCCATGGACTGCAGCTCGCTAGGCTGCCCTGTCCTTCACCACCTCCCAGAGCTTGCTCAAACTCATGTCCATGAGTCAGTGATGCCATCCAGCCATCTCATCCTCTGTTGCCCCTTTCTCCTCCTGCCTTCAATCTTTCCCAGCATCAGGGTCTTTTCCAATGAGTCAGCTCTAATGATAAATCTGTCAAAAGATTATGGGTGAAATTATAAAACTATATGGAGAGTTATTAATTAGGAGAAGCAAATTGAGAGGTATACCATATTTATGAATAGGAAGACTCAATTTGTAAAGATACTAGCTTACAACCAATATAATTCATAAATTCAATACAGTACTATGGTTTGAATCAATGCTGATTTATAATTAATAATAATTCTGAAATGTATGTGAAAAAGCAAAGATCCAACAATAACCAAGACATCCCTGCAGAAGAAAAAGATGTGGGGGAAAGTGCTTTATCAGACACAAAGTTACTGTAAAGTTATAATCATTAATATAATGCAGTGTTTGTTCAGATCAATAAAAGAGTAGACCAATGAGACAGAATTGAGATCCAGAAGCAGACCCATTCACAGAAATGCGATTTCCAGTGGGGGTCAATACCAATTAATGGGATCGAGGTAATTTTTATCTATGTGGGGAAAGATGAATGCTTTCCTCACACCATATGCCAAAATCAATTGCATTTGGATTAGAAAAAAATTTGAAGAGCATGTCCTTATGTTCTTGCAGTAGGAAGAACTTATTCATCAAGGCTATAAAGGAATACATAAAATAAAAACAGTAAAGGAAGAGATTGATATCTTTAATCACTAAGAGACAGGCAGGGGCCAATCAGGCAAAGCGTCGTAGCCTCTAGAAGGAAAGTTGGTGGTCCTACTGAACCTTGTGGGGAGACACTGAAGGGTTTTGAGTAGGAGATTATTATGATGTGATTTCTATTTAAAAATTCCCATTGGCTGCTTTGTGGAAAATAGACCACAGAGGGCAGGAGTGGAGGAGGGGAGCTGGTGAGAAGATTATTAGAGCAGTCTTTGTCAGGAGATCTTGGATGGGGGCACTGTGGCAGAGACAGAAGGGAAGAGATTCAGACGTACTTAGGGAGGAAAGCAGAGAGAGTAGGCGTAGGTTATAATCGAATGAGCCAAACAGAGGAAAATTCTGAGGGTTTTGGGCCTGAGCAACTGGGCAGCTGTGATGCTATTTACTGAGACGGAGAACCCAAGGAAAGAACTATTTAAGGAGTGGCTGAGAAACAATTTGAGAGTTCTGTTTTGCCGATTAGTCAACCAGACAGCAGGGTAAAGAAGGCATTTAGGTGTACAAACACAGAGCTTGCCACTGAGGTCAGGAGTGGGGAGACCTAAATTCAGAGCGTCATCAGCATACAGATGGCACTTACAGCCAGGGGTGAGGGAAGGTAGTTTGGGGTCACGACACAGGGTGTCTATATGCCCCTGGGATCGAATCTTGGTCTCATGCATTGCAGACAGATTCTTCACCGTCTGAGCCACCAGGGAAGCACCTGTCTAGATGCCAGATAAAGACATTGTACTCAGTCTTGGCTCCGTCATGCCTGCGTTGACGTTTAGCACAAATGTGAGCTCAGAAATATTTGATGATGAAAAGTCTCCTGGACTGGTTTTGCATTAGTCATCCTACTTTTTTATAATGTAAAAAACAAACAAAATTTTAGGCTTTCCCTACTGATTAATATCAGCCAGTATTGGGATGTTTCAGCATTTGTATTTAGTATTGGCAAACGTCAGACAGAATTCAGAAGAGTAGGGCTTTCCTGTTAACTCTGCTACTACTAAGATATTAAGACCTTGGGGTAAAGTCGTTTATTTAGTCTATATTTTTTAGGTATTTCTCACCTTTTAAGACAAGGGTCTTGGCCCAACTGATTCCTAAGATTCTGTGATTATAATGAAGTTCAGTTCAGTTCAGTCACTCAGTCGTGTCTGACTCTTTGCGACCCCGTGGACTGCAGCACACCAGGCTTCTCTGTCCATCACTACTCCCAGAGCTTGCTCAAACTCATGTCCATCAAGTCGGTGATGCCATCCAACCATCTCATCCTCTGTCACCCCCTTCTCCTCCCGCCCTCAATCTTTCCCAGCATCAGGGTCTTTTCCAGTGAGTCAGTTCTTCGCATCAGGGGGCCAAAGTAATACAATGAAAGTTGCATAAAAACATTTATTAATAGCAATAGCATTCCTGTTAGGGGCAAATGCCTTTGCTTTAAACAATAGCATCATAAATCACATGGGGTTAGCAGGAGAAAAGGAGAGAGAGAGAGCTAAATGTGCTGTGCTAGAAATAAGCCATTCTTGGTATGGATGCTGTGAGAGAGGGGCTGGGAGGAGGGGTGGAGGAGGGGGGTGGTTGGAAGGATGCTGAGGGCAGAGCTTTGCTTTTGTTGGTGGGACAGGTGAGTTTTCTGTAAGTAGGCGGCCTCAAGCGGTTTGGGAACAGGCTTATACTCTGTTTGGTTTCCTAGATTTGCCTTGCTGTGATGTAAATTTCTTTGAGTTTCCCTAACTTTGGGTCAGGTCTGCCGGGTTCAGTATTGTGGTGAGCCTGGCTTTCACTTTATGGCTTGCTTGGTGAATTTCGTTTTTTTGTGAAAATGAAGGAAGGCACCATTTCTATATCTGGAATAATTTCAGGCAGAATAGAAAGAGGATGGAGGACACTGTGATGTGATTCACAACTTATTCAGTAGGAATGAGGGGCTTACAGCCAAGAGTAACCATGGGAATATAGGGCTCCCCTGGGAAGTCACATAAATCTTTGGCAGAACATCACCGTCTACAAATCATGATATTGTTCAAGCCAAAGGAATTAAAAGATCAGGGTGACCCCAGGTTCTTGCCGGCTCTCACAACCTCTCTATTCATCAAACTTGCTGATTTTTGGAGGATTACTCAGCAAACAGAAGAGTACTTCATATAATATTTAGTTTGCCATGAAAAACCTTTTTTGCAGTACTTGAAGCAATTCCACATATGTATTTTTAAAATTTCTGATTGGTGTTAATAGAGAGATTTATAAAATCTTTCATGTGGTCATTTATGTTTTTGTATAGGTCTTAATGGAGTTTGTGGAGAAAAATAACCTGAGTTTAAAAATGTGTGCTTGTATTTACAAGTGAGTCAAATGTTAAAGACAAGATATTTTCCAATACAGAGGAAGCAGCAACAGCAGTTGTGGTTTTGGTTATCCAAGGTGTTTCTTTGTTTTTCTCTCCAGCAAACAAAGAATTATTCAGCAACAAGAGGGAAAGAAGTGAGAAGGTTGACCTTGTTTGAAGGGTGCTCCAGAGTGACCTAAGTTGTTTTAAAATTTCCTCTTAGTAATTATATCTGCCATGCAATTTTCCCCTAATTTCTCCAAAATGAAAAGGAAAAAATAACTGACTTCTGAATTTGTCTGAAATTTTTTTTTGTAAGGAGTATAAAAACAAAAATACTTCTGCTAGTAACTTCTACCCACTGATTCTGCAGAACAATAGAAGTTGAAAGAGGAGAGTGAAAAGTGGCCAGATGGTAAGCAAGCTCTTAGCAGCTCCAGTGGCTGAGCCTCTGGGCTGGGAGAACTCCGTCTGCAGGGGCTGGAGGGTGGGCATCAGGGTGAGGCAGGGTCGGGACTGAAGCTGGGCAGGGGAAGCCTTCAAATTTCTCCCAAAGGGGGTTGAGATGGTTCCTAACCCATGCCAGTGAGCTCATCATAGTCCTTTCTCCTTTCATTTTGGAACACATTAGTCCGTACCTTGACATCCATGAGTTTTTTAAAAAAAATTTTATTGGAGTGTAGTTGATTTACAATGTGGTAGTTTCTGCTGTACGTCAAAGTGAATCAGTTATACATGCCCAAGTATCCATTCTTTTTTAGAGTCTTTTCCCGTATAGGTCATTACAGAGTTTCCTGCGCTCCACAGTAGGTCCTTGTGTTAAGTGTGAGTCACTCAGTCGTGTCCGACTCTTTGCATCGCCATGGACTGCAGCCCACCAGGTTCCTCTCTCTCCATGGGATTCTACAGGCAAGGGAACTGGAGTGGTTTGCTATTTCCTTTTCCAGGGGATCTTCCCAACCCAGGGATCAAACCTGGGTCTCCTGCATTGCAGGAAGATTCCCTACCGACTGAGCTACCAGGGAAGCCCAGTTAGGGGGAAAAGGGAGATGAACTGGGATTGACAAAGACATACACTCTATATCAGAACGATGATAAAGATCTACTGTGTAGAACAGGGAACTCTACTCAATACTCTGGTTTAGGCCTGTATAGGAAGAGAATCTAAAAAAGAGTGGATGTACCTATAACTAATTCACTTTGCTGTGCATCTGAAACCAATGCAAGTGTCGATCAACTATGCTCCAATTAATAAAAAAATTAAAAAAGCACTTGCACTTTAAAAATGGATGAGGTAGGATTTCTACCTTCTTAAAAATACTACTAGAGTTACTAAAGAACTTGCATTTACAAAATAATTGATAAAAATGTTCTTCTGGATTGTGTGAGAGTATAGACAGGGACCACTGATAGACTCAGGTGTGTGACATTAATCACACGTAACTTCTCTCTTTCCTGCTCCATCAGAGGCTGGGCTCTCCTTGTTTTCAATCTCTCCATTTGATGCGGATAAATCTTTAGTCTCTTGGTTGGTTGGCCAAGAGTCTCTTGATCAAACCCAGGTCTCTGCATTGCAGGCAGATTCTTTACCATCTGAACCACCAGGGAAGCCCAGTAAATCCTTAATAGTTATCTATTTTATCAGGAAGATCCCCTGGGTAAGGGCATGGTAACCCACTCCAGTATTCCTGCCTAGAGAATCCCAGTCCATAGGGTTGCAAAGAGTCAGAGACTCAGTGTGGTGGTTACGAGTGCAGAGCTGGGGCTAGGTTGATAATTTTGGAATCTTTGCTCTATCACGTGTTGTCTGTCAGACCTTAAGTAATGCAACATCTTTGCACTTGAAGTTCTTCATTTATAAAATGTGGATAATAACATTCCCTTCATAGGGCTATGAAGGGGATTACACGTGTTATGAGAAAAATATTTAGCAGTGTCCTGCTCATTGTAAATACTGTAATTGTTAGTGTGTATGCATGACTGCTGAGTCACTTCAGTCATGTCCGACTCTCTGTGGCCCCATGGACTGTATCCCGCCAGGCTCCTCTGTCCATGGGTTTCTCCAGGCAAGAATACTGGAGTGGGTTGCCATGCCCTCCTCCAGGGGATCTTCCCAACCCAGGGGTCTAACCCTTGGTTCTTATATCTCCTGCTTTGGCAGGTGAGTTCTTTACCACTAACATCACCTGGGCAGCCCAGTTATTAGTGTAGATAACTCCCAAGATTTTTATTGGTATCTAGGTATTGCTGCAGTCCATGGGGTAGAAAAGAGTCAGATACAACTGAGCAATTGAACAACAGCAACAAGATATTGCTTCCATTTTTCTGTGAGCATAATTAATGTTCTGATGAACATTCACTTACAAAAGTCTTTAAGGCATTTCTGGTTATTTTCTCAAGGTAAATTCTCAGATACGAAAACATTTGGTAACAAGGTATGTGCAATTTCAACATTTTTATTCTTATTTCCAAACTATGAGAAAAGCTTTTCTCACCCCTCCTACCAGCAAAACACTAGGCCTTTCCACTGAAAAATAAATATATGTGTGTGTGTATCCCAATTTGCCGAGGTACAGGCATGCAGAAATAGTATTTCACTGTTGTTTTTATTTACATTTATTTGACTAGGGCTCTTTCCTTGATTCATGGTCTAGCCTACTCTTCTATAATTCTAGTCCCACTTGCTAGTCACCCCTATTATTTCAGGCAGCTATCTTATTCCCTCACTGGTGGAAGCAGATCACCAGTTCTTTCAACCATTTATCATATGCAGTAATTTCCAGAACAGTTTGCCCTATTCGGAACGTATTCCAGTTTGTCCTTGTTCCTCCTGAAAGATGGCGCCAGAATCAAGCACAGTCTTCCACGTGTGGTCAGACCAGCTGCTGCGTGTGCCAAGGAATCAGATGGTTCAGTTATAATGTGCTTTTCTTTTGCAAGTCCATTACTCTGCCGTTCGCTTTCTGTTTCTATTGAGTCTTGTTGTGACTTAGAAAGAATCTGGACCAGAGTAGTTTTTGGCCGATGGGTTATTTTTGAAAGTTGTATCTTAAATGACTTTTTCTCTCCTGTTTTCTGCTGCTTTAACATCGCATGGTGTAACTGTTATCTTTAAGGCTCTGAATTCGATGTCTCTCTTAGGGTAGCACTGGGTTGTACTAGCTATGTCAGCATCCTTCCTACATTTTGCATCATCTTGTGAAGTGGATAGTCAATGCATTCTTTCCTTGTAGAATGACTGAGGCATGCATTGGAGAAGGAAATGGCAGCACACTCCAGTGTTCTTGCCTGGAGAATCCCAGGGACAGAGGAGCTGGTGGGCTGCCATCTATGAGGTCGCACAGAGTCGGACACGACTGAAGCGACTCAGCAGCTGCAGCAGCAGCAGAGGCAGGCTTGAGATGAATAGCGGTAGGTGGATCCGATCCTGAGAGATTTGATTCAGCCAACAAACCACCTTGGAACGGGGGAGAGGAGACTTTCTGGAGTTTCTCTTACTGCTCTTTGGGCTTATCAGAGGCTTTTCAAAACACACGTTCAGTTCAATTCAGTCGCTCGGTCATGTCTGACTTTGCAAACCCATGAATCGCAGCACGCCAGGCCTCCCTGTCCATCACCAACTCCCGGAGTCCACCCAAACTCATGTCCATTGAGTCGGTGATGCCACCCAACCATCTCATCCTCTGCCGTCCCCTTCTTCTCCTGCCCTCAGTCTTTCCCAGCATCAGGGTCTTTTCCAATGAGTCAGCTCTTCGCATCAGGTGGCCCAAGTATTGGAGTTTCAGCTTCAGCATCAGTCCTTCCAATGAACACCCAGGACTGATCTCCTTCAGGATGGACTGGTTGGATCTCCTTGCTGTCCAAGGGAGTCTCAAGAGTCTTCTCCAACACCACAGTTCAAAAGCATCAATTTTTCGGTTCTCAGCTTTCTTCACAGTCCAACTCTCACATCCATACATGACCACTAGAAAAACCATAGCCTTGACCAGATGGACCTTTGTTGGCAAAGTAATGTCTCTGCTTTTTAATATGCTGTCTAGGTTGGTCATAACTTTTCTTCCAAGGAGTAAGCATCTTATAATTTCATGGCTGCAATCACCACCTGCAGTGATTTTGGAGCCCCCAAAATAAAGTCTGACACTGTTTCCACTGTTTCCCCATCTATTTCCCATGAAGTGATGGGACCGGATGCCGTGATCTCAGTTTTCTGAATGTTGAGTTTTAAGCCAACTTTTCCACTCTCCTCTTTCACTTTCATCAAGAGGCTCTTTAGTTCTTCACTTTCTGCCATAAGGATGGTGTCATCTGTATATCTGAGGTTATTGATATTTCTCCTGGCAATCTTGATTCCAGCTTGTGCTTCTTCCAGGCCAGCGTTTCTCATGATGTACTCTGCATATAAGTTAAATGAGCAGGGTGACAATATACAACCTTGACGTACTCCTTTTCCTATTTGGAACCAGTCTGTTGTTCCGTGTCCAGTTCTAACTGTTGCTTCCTGACCTGCATACAGGTTTCTCTGTGGAAATTAATGTCCTATGCTCATTCATTTTACTACCTGCAAAGCTTACGGAAGAAAGTGGTGGGTCACTGAAATCTTGAGAGAAGGTAACATCACACATTTATGTGTGAAGGTGGTTTACAAATTCCAATATGTTTTATCCCATTCATTCTAAGGTCTGGGAGTTATTATGACCTCTGAGAATGTTTTAAGGGAAGAGCCCATGTGTCAGAACCAAGAACCGACTGTTTCATTTGAGTGTTGTTTTTGGAACCGAGTAATGAGACACAAAATACCAAACATGGGGTAGTGTGAAGGTAGGGATTGTAGAGTGACAGGATATTTGCTAAACTGAGTATCTGACTTGATTCCGAAAACTAAGGTTTTAAGAGCTGTCTGGACTGTTGAATCTCAGAGGGGAAGCAGAAATAGAGGATTCAGTCTAGTGGGCTCAAGTGCTGAAGAATAAGAGAAACACATGCAGGCATTTGAAACACAAATTCACTTGCCAAGGTTTCCCCGTGGTGGCCAGCCGGTGTCAGTCTCCTAAGACCACGCCCTCTTCTACCTTAAAGCCATTGAGTCACGAGGAGGTTTTGTGATTTTATGAGATGACTGATGTATAACAGGTTCAGATCTGGAATGAGAGACATCAAGAAGCCTAGGGTAGGGGAGGGAAGAGGGATGAACGTGATAAGGGAGAACTGTGATTGAATTCAGCCACGCAACCCTAATCCAAAATGGTTATTTGTGACTGGGAATAGAAACAGCCTGGTACTTTGAACTAAAATTAAAAAAATAATAATTTTAACTTTTAAGAAATGCAATTTTGATTTTTATTAAATGCTACACTAACCAAGCTCTCTGGTGAGAACTTTAATGACATGGTGAGCTCTTGCATATGCTTCTTCCATGGCATGTTTTCTAGTTGATGCTAATATTTTAAACTTTTTAGTGTGAACAAAATGTCTTACCGATAAAACCTTTTTTTTTTTAAGCACCTGCAAATGCCATTTTGTTGGTAGAATTTGGACTTTAAGACCTCAGCTTTCCCTCACTGGCAATGGGGTTCTAAAGAGTATAATGGCTTGTCCATTGTTACAGTGGTTTACCTTAATTTTGCCAACTCACAGATCTAAAATATGCTATCGTATGAAAAGAACTCCATTAAGGACAGAAGAGGAAACACAGAGGAAATCTAATCTCATTGCCTCAGCCTTGGACCCCGCTCACTCTAGGGAGAATCTTCCCTAACACACTGTGCCTTTCGAAGGCAGATCTGCTTGGAGATGCATCTCCTGGTGTTGGGTTTGCCAGAACATTCTAATAAAAGGAGCATGGTTCCCCACTGAACAGGGGTGTTAATTTTTCATGGACTTACACTGTGGTGAGGAGCTTGAAAAGGGTGAGAGCGCTTTAGGAAAACAGTGTTGAAACAAAATAAAAGGAGTCTTGCTCTGGCCCAAGAAAGAACATAGAGACTATTGTTGAAAGCTTGCTTGTTAGCAGAGACAGAAGTTAAATAGAGAACATTTTAATGCAATTAGCTCTTCAGTGTGAATTTCCTGGGAAAGGGAGGAAAGCTGTGCCAAATCTAGCCCACTTAGGATCAGACCAGCAGCTCCTTGGAGACGGGCATGATCGCTTTTATACTCTGACAGGAGAATCTGCTGGATAGAGTTTCTTGACCAAAGGCAGAGATGCCTGCCATGGCCTGAGCTAAGTCATTGGCCATCTGGGCCTCTGATCATCCCCCTGTTAAGTGAGAACATGTTGAAATTCTTCTCCTGTTTTAAATTTACCCAAACCTACATCAAAGAAGTTTAGCACACAGTATTTTTTACTTTAAATCTGAATTGGAGCTGTTTTGTTCAATAGAGTCTATATTATTATTCACCTAAAAAAAAATCATGATTTTTCCTGTTTCTTTATATTTGCATGTGCATGCTGAGTCACTTCAATCATGTCCGACTCTTCGAAACCCCATGCACTGTAGCCTGCCAGGCTCCTCTGCCCATGGGCTTTCCCAGGCAAGAATACTGGAATGAGTTGCCATTTCCTCCTCCAGGGCATCTTCCCAACTCAGGGATCAAACCCGCGTCTCCTGCGGCTTCTGCATTGCAGGCAGATTCTTTACTGCTGAGCCACCGGAAAGCCCTAATATTTACATACTTAAAGGAGAAAAAAGTGGCCTAAATAATTATTCAGTCTGCCAGTATTATTTACTGTCAATTAACCACCACTTGGCCTACGAATACATAATGGTGAGAGGTACACGGGTACTCCTCGCCACTTGGTCTTACTTCACGTTTGGACCTGTTACGTATAGTCTGTTACACAAGGTTGAATTCATCGTTCTGTTCGCCCGGTGGTCACTGACCACCGCCGGACATAGTGTTGACGACAACGCGGAAGGGCGCTTCTAAGAGGCTCCCCACCCAGCTCCTGGGCCTCACGCCCTTGTGGACTAGACCCAGTGCCTAGTCCCTAGCGAACAGGACCTGCACAAGTGGCTGCCGTTGGTAGACGCCCTCTGTCCCACTGCTCCGAGGGGATCAAGTTGCCGTGCCATGAGCTGCCCTGGAGAGAGCCCCGGGTGGAGGGAGCTGGGGGGCCCCTGTGGCCAGCAGCCAGGGAAGAGCTGAGACCCTCAGTCCAACATCCCACAAGGAGCTGACCCTGCTGGTCACCACGTGAGTGAGTTTGAACGTAGATCACCACCACTCGAGCGTGTGCAGTGACGCTGTCGGCATTTTCTCTTGGATATGTGTGAGTTACTGGAAAATTTTCCAATTGGCCAAACCAGATCTTATGGCCACGCTTAAAGGCCAGGGGCAGGGAAGTGCCAGGAAGCCACTATGAGACCCAACTGAGTCATGTGGCCAAGTCCAAGGAGAGACAAAACATATCCTGCTTGTGGAAATGGTGAAGAGGTAGCAAATACGTTGAAATAATCGTCTAACATGGGCTTCCCTGGCAACTCACTCCAGTATTCGTGCCTGGGAAATCCACGGACAGAGGAGCCTGGTGGGCTACAGTCCATGGGGTGGAAAAGAGTCGGACACGACTGAGCAATTAAACCACCATCACTGCCAGTCTAACACACTATAATCAATATCCTCTCACACCAGTAGTGCATGAGTTTCTTATATGGCCACATGCTAACACTGGACAGCCACATTTTTGCCAACAGAATGGGCATAAATTCATTTTAGTGTATGTATTTCTGAGTATTGGTGAATGAAGTTGAATATTTCTTAATATTCTTATTAGTTTTTGAGTTTCTTCCTCTAACTATCTGTCGAGCATTTCAAAATTGTTTCCTATATTTTTCTTGTTAATTTGTAGGAATTTCTTCCATACGACTGATGTTACCCCCAGTTCATTATAGATGTTGCATTTCTCTTCTCCCATTCTGTCCCCTGTAAATATACTTTGTGGTGTTCCGAACAGAAATCTTCAGTTTTCTTGTCGTTACCATCTTTTTCACCTTATGTCTTTGGAGTGTTAGTGTTAGAACTTCTCCCACACATCCTAATGTCACAATATTTTTAAAAATATTGCTTTACTGTTTTGCTTTTCATATCTAGGTTTTCAATCAATTTAGGTCTGTATTTTTACATTTCATTAGGTAGACATATTTCTTCATGCTGTGAACCAGTTTTCTTAACATCAGTTACTAAAAATTCCATCCTTCCCTACAGATTTATAATGCTGTCTCTATCATAGAATGAGTTCCCACACTTCTTTTGGTTTGTTTCTGAGATTCTTATTCTATTTCATTGATCTGTCTTTTCTGATACCAACATTACCTTTTTCCTTTCAAACTACTTCATCTTTGAGGTAAAACAATATCTGGTTGGGCAAGTTCCCCTGCTTTGTTCTGCCAGATAACTTTTCAGATGAATTTGTCAAGGTCATCCAAAATCCTATCGGAATTTTGATTGGAACTGAACTTAACTTACAAATTTAATTTATAGATCAATTTGGGAAGAAATGTTTTGTTGAAACAAACTCTTTGAAAAAAAAAAACAACGGCAAACAAGTCTGTTGAAAACATATGAAGAATGAACAGTGTCTGAAATCTACATATTGGAGCAAACTTCTTTGGGTTGGATTGGATAGTCTTTCCTACTTGTCTGGAATAAGCCTGAGATCTCTCGATGGACTTGACTTGGATTACCTTGATAGAAGCAAAACACCCAAGAAGGCATGTGTGTATTTTGGAATTGTTCGTTAGTGGTAGGTGGTAATAATCCCTTAGCAAGAACACCCACCGTCTCTACAGTCTCTGATTATGAGTGAAGGGCTTATCCTGTTCAGTGATCTGTTTAGTTCTTCAAAGCGTAATGCCACATCTAGTTCTGTATTTATCATTTAGAGGAGCTAGTTATAGCTCTTCAGACTCGCCCGGCGCTGCCTGTGCTTGGCGAGGTTATCGAATTATCACGCCGTGTTAATGAGACCAGGCTCATGAGAACCATCTCGTTCAGAATCTCTTCACTTCCTGCTAACCCTGGCCAACCACCTTGCGAATGTGCATTCTGAGGGCCAGGGAGACTTAGAGAGTGTGCTTGAAAAAGTTCAGATTCTTCACCACTCCTGGAAAACACCTCAAGAGTCACAAGCTCACTAATGGCCTAATTTTCATATAGAAAGGACAGGACCTGATCATTAGCTGTAGCTCATTTAAGGGAGTTAATGAGGAGTAGTAGAAAAATGAAGAAGCTAGAAAAATACAGCACAAGGGTGGTCGTAAATTGGCTTACTCATCTTTGTCCAGTAAGAGTCTATTCATTTTCTTTAACCCTCCAAAGAGTGTCAAAGGGGTGAACCGTTTGAATATTTAGCAACATGTTAAATTCAGTTCAGATTCAGTATTGTCGGTTTAAAAAAAAACACACTGTTTAATGAGTGCATTTTGAACATATAACTCATTGAGAGGATAAACATGCCTATTCAATGTGCTATTTAAGAAAGAAATGTCTTAAATGAGCCCAGAGTTGTTAAACTTAGCTCCATAAACGTTCAGCAGTTTTATACTTTTCCCTTGCTTTGTCTGCATATCTCCCTTTTCTTTCCAGACTTGGGTTCTTTTTAAAGTCACTGTCTTCTAAATCATGTAATTTTAAGTAACAAGACAGCTAGGTGACATATTGCAATACAGGAATTGTTGAGTCAGGTCTTCTTAATAATTTCACAACTGTTAAAATCCCCATTGGAAATATGACTAATTCTCTCTAATTCTCAAAATTCTTCTCCAGAGAAAAATCACATTTTGTGCTACTCGGATGTCAAAAACAGCTCCCTTGCGGCTCCTAACTTAGCTCATTGTGGGCTAGTCTAATAGTACGCTGATGCTCCAAACCTACGGAACTAAAAGCTCTCCTTATAACTGTGTTTGAGCGATGAACAGGGCAGAAAACACCATACAGACCCGAAGGTGAGTTTTAGCTAAAGGAATGCTTTGTGTGCAATCCAAACAAGTGGGTTTCTGCTTTTCAAGGTGCTTTTAAAACTCCTCATAGAGGTTGTCCACATTCATTTCACCTAATGGAAACCTATAATTTCCAGGTGAGTCAGATTCCATTGCCAAATTGCTGAGAGATGGGAGAGATCTCTGAGACTTTTGAATACACATGTTTTTGGTTTTGTTTCTGTTTTTCTTTTCTTCTTTTTTTTGCAAAACATAACCAGAACCGCATGCCCAGTTGGAATTGCTGTTATGCTTGCCTCTAAATAATTGCAATAGCTGATCTTTCTCAGTGTTTAGTATGTGTTCTTCCTAAGTTGTCTATTTCATCCTTACAATAACCCAATAAAACAGGTATGATAACATTCCCTATTTTACAGGTAAGGAATCAGGGGTGCAGAGCAGTTGAGTAGCCTAATTTTGGGTGTAGGAAGCCAAGTCTCTAACTAGAGTCTCTGGTCCTTGTGGCCAATGATGTCAAGGTCTCGCTCAGATCACCCCTACTCTTTTTGGTGTGTCTGTGGGTTACAGGCTGCTTCTTGGGCCGCACAGTCTGGAAGCAGGAAGTGCTGGGGGAATTTGTGCTCTCACTGAAGGGCAGGTGGGTACAGAAGAATAAAAGTTCCAGCTCCATCGTCTTGCGGACTGCTCCCTGCTCCCAAGCTCCCTGCAGGACCCTGCCTGCATCTGCCTTAACTGCCTCTTCCCTTCCTGTCCTGGTTCTGCCCCCAACCCCCCTACCAGCCTCCCCCAGGGGCCCTTTCTCAAAGAGTCATCTGTACCTGAATCCTCATCTCAGGGTCTGTTTCTGGGAAGCCCAATTAGAACTCTCCTCTTTCCCATGGTTTCACAGAACAAACTGTTCTTGGAGTATGAAAATGGAATTTAGGTTAATATGTGCTCAGTCCTCTCCATCTCTTTGCAGCCCCATGGACTGTAGCCCACCAAGTTCCTCTGTCCTTGGAATTCTCCAGGCAAGAATACTAGAGTGGGTTGACATTCCCTACTCAAGGGGATCTTCCCAACCCAAGCGTCAAACCTGCGTCTCTTGCATCCCCTGCATTGGTAGGAGGACTCTTTACTACTAGCACCACCTGGGAAGCCCAGGTTAAGATATTCAAACTGAATTACAGAGTGTGAGTTTCAGAACTTGAAAAAAAGAAAGAAAGCTAAATCTTGATTTTTAGCTACCTTTCCATCAGTGTGTAACTTCCATGGAGACCCCGGAGTTTTGTCTATCCTCCCAAGCCCATCATTCCAGGACATAGCCAGGTACCGTATGGTTGTCAGTTGAATTGTTCAGGAAAGGATAGCCAGATCTCAGTATTCTTGGGGCATCTTTTTCTTCAGTTCAGCCAGCTCATCTTTAACACTCTGTCACTCAAACTCTACTCCATCCTTTCAGGCCTTCTGATGTTTGTCCCTGATGCAAAAGACCTGTCTACCTTTGAAAGCAGGATGAAACCTATTAGAATGTAGAGCTGTTCCTAAGAGAAATATGACTTATCCTAGGGCAAAAAGCGGTTAGCTTTCAATGTTAGGAGAGAAAGTCTCAGCTTCTGAAATTCTGGGGACGTGGAAGCTGGGGGACAGGGAGGCAGGTCTTAGGGAAAAGTGTGTGTGTGTCTGAGTCTGTGTGTGTTAACCCCACTCTCACACTGTGAGCCCACGTCAGCCTGGCACGGAGTGAAGAGAGAGAGAGCCTCTGTCTGCTTCCATCCAACCCTGGGGCAGAGTGATGTTGGAGTGGTTTCTCGATGGCCAGGGCCTGCAAGGGTTTGTTCTGGTGGCAGTATCTGCCCAGGGACTGGTGATCACGGATCCTAGCAGTGAGGCAAGAAGACGCAAGAACAGATGCTCTGTGATTCAAGACCTACTCCACGCAGCAGCCACCGCAGCGGCCCCGAAGAGCAAACCGTGCTCCCTTCTGAGGATGCTGAGGGAGGGGGGCGAAATTTTAGGTTTTGTCGTTCGAACAGGTTAGGGCTTCTCATCTCTCTGTGGCCTTTACCTTGCTCACCACTGTTGTGTGCGGTCTCTGATTTCTCTGACCTTTTTACATGTGCAAGTAAAGTGCTAAAGGCAGGACCGCCTTGCTCCATCGGACTGGAGTTTCCCTGTCCTCAGCACACTCTACGTAAAAAGGAATGATTGTCAGTCTGTAGCACAGAGGTAGTCCCATAAGTATTTTTAAAATCTTAAAGAGGAGGAGATGCAAATGAAGCAATGGGGCTGGTCTTCCGCTGGTGGGAATTCCACGGAAGTCGGCGATGTGTGCAGAAGCAAGAGGAGAGCCTCAGGATCCCTTTGGGCAGGCGAAGTGATGTGGCAGCTCCTGGAACCTGGGCAAGAGGCAGGAAGCACTGTGCCTCCAAAAGAAGCCCCTTTGGGAAGCTAAGAGCTGGAGTCTCTTGGAAAAGACATCAAGAGAAGTGAACATGAAGGGCTGGTGCTTGCCCGAAGGACCTTCCCCCACTGCCTCCTGTGTGTGGCAGGAGAAGATGCTCTGGCTGGGCTCAGGCAGAGCTGGCTGCAGTGTGGGGACCAGTGATTGGAGTCCAAGGACAGCAGAGACCAGGCCAGCAGGCATCGTGCAGACCTGAGCAGGGGTGGCTTTGGGCCTGGGGAGACTTCCCAGGGGTTCCCGGGAAGGTGACCTTGCCTGGAATCCTGACTCCTCTGCCCCTAACATTCTTAAGGCAAGACTCATATTCAGAGGGGTGGCACCCTGGTAAAAACTAAATCTCTGCTGTATTCCCCGAGACAAAATGTTGGAAACTACAGACTTCCCTGGTGGCTCAGTGGTAAACAATCTGCCTCTATAATACAGGAGATGCAAGTTCGATCCCTGGGTTAGGAAGGTTCTCTGGAGAAGGGAATGGCAACCCACTCCAGTATTTTGCCTGGAGAATCCCATGGACAGAGGAGCCTGGTGGGCTGCAGTCCATGGGGTTGCAAAGAGTCAGACACGACTGAGTGACTAACACTACAAACCCAAATCTAAAAAACACAAAGTTAGACAGGGGAAGGAGCTGATGATCTTTTGCTGATGAGCTGGGCTTGTGAAGTTTCTCATGTATCCAGGAGTCAAAGGCTGCCCACGGCTCTCCTGGCAACCCAACAGGTATGAGGAGGAGCAGAGTGAGAGCGGGGTCAGTGGGCTGGCCTCGCGAAGACTCGAGACAGGACAGAGATGCTCCTGGTCTCCAGCCCCTTGCCAGACCTGCTGAAGCCTTCTGATCCTCCAAACCCTTTCTGCTAAGTGAGCAGGACCACTTGTTCCCATTATGAGGAAACAGACTGAGGGGAGAAGAGCTGATACTGGATCTCCCCACTCGCTGCCCAAACTCTTCACTGCGTCTCCCAAGGTTTTATTAGGAGCAGAGGGCTGTGAGTTACAGAAGTTGAGACATCCGCTGAGAGATGCACCAGAAAATAGGCTGGTTTTGGGTTTTTATGTTTGGTTTCGCTGCTGGAGGGAAGAGAACTGCTTCCTGAGCTGGTCTCCCTGAGATGCTGACCCTTTTTTCTTCCCTGGGACATGAACATCCTGGACCTCTAGGGTTTGGAGATGGGCGGGAGGGAGGTGCTCTCTTCTGTTGGGTGTTGCTAGGGAATCTATGGCTCTGACCTGGATGCTCTGTGTTCTCTTTCATCAATGTGGGGGTCCCCAGTCTCTGCAGGCACAGCTCATGACCTGAAAGTTTGTGTTTCTCCAGAGCTCAATCAGGAACAGACTCAGGTTCGGAGAGGCAGCACCCTGGTAAAACTGCTAAGATCAATTTTGCAGAGCTGAACCATAGCACCATCTCAGGCTGTGAAGTTTCTCAGCCACTTCTGATCCAAAATTCTTCTGCTCACAACATCAGTCTTAGGCAAAGGTTCTGTGTTATTTGATATTACAGATAAATATCACAGTGAAAACAAAGGACAATTTTAGAACTTTTTTTTGTTTGTTTCTGATTAGCAAGCCCTCGTCCCCATTCTCTTAGACCTTGCCAAGCAAATTTCTTTCTTGTGCAACTATTGAAAATGCCTGGATATTTCTTACAGAGCATGAGTGGAATGCTTGAAGGCAGTGATTCCTGAAGAAAGGATGTCCGGTGAGACTGAGATCCCTGGGTGCTCTTTCCTGAGGTTCTAATTGAGTTGAGCTGGCTGGTCTAAGGAATCTGTTCATGTAAAGAGCTTCCCAAGGTGATCTGCCCAGATGTCAGAGCCAGTGGCCGCAGTAATACAAAGAGCTCTGGAGAAAACTTGACCTTCACTCCCAGAGGGCCTTCCTTGGTCTGCCTCCTGTAAGACCAGCCCTGCCCTCTAGGGAAAGTCCACCCTGGTACCAGCCATCCTCATCCACCCGGCAGAGTCCCTGGTAGTGAAATAAAATGTAGCACTTTAAGAAAAAGGTCATTTTGCAGTAGCCCAACAGAGGAGAATTCAATTAATGTGAAAGTGTGTTCGCGTAACTCACCATCCATTCTGCTAAGCTGCTTCCAGACCTGTCATCTGAGGCCGGAAGAGCTTCTGGCAGGCAGAGAGAAACTGGGTCACCAGGTGTGAGAGCTCAGAGGCTTTTCCAGCACCTCTTAGCTCACGTGTGCCGGGAGGAGACTGCTGGAAACTCACGCGCACACTGCTGGGACCTGCAGAGCACATCAGCCTTTGGGAGACACACTCGGTCTTGGGTGAGCGGTGCCCCGGTGAGTTAGCTCACTGGGGTGAGGTCCTGCCGTCCCCAGACCAACAGTAGCACTGGGTAGAGAGGAGATGGGAGGCTGAAGTCGGACCTGAGGTTCCCTTCTCTCTCCTTTCATCGTCGCACGGTCAGGGGCTCACCTCTTCCTGGGTCATGATAACCCTTGAGTCTCTGGCCCTCATCTCTTTGGAGAGCCCCCCTACCTGAATTTCTCACTGCCTGCTGCTGCTGCTAAGTCGCTCCAGTCGTGTCCGACTCTGTGCGACCCCATAGACGGCAGCCCACCAGGCCCCCACATCCCTGGGATTCTCCAGGCAAGAACCCTGGAGTGGGTTGCCATTTCCTTCTCCAATGCATGAAAGTGAAAAGTGAAAGTGAAGTCGCTTAGTCGTGTCTGACTCTTAGCGACCCCATGGACTGCAGCCTACCAGGCTCCTCCGTCCATGGGGTTTTCCAGGCAAGAGTACTGGAGTGGGGTGCCATAGCCTTCTCCTCACTGCCTGCTGAACACATCTTAAAGTAGAACACGTCGCCTGGAGCCCTAAACTGTTCCTCACTCTGAACTTGCTTCTCTCGCCACGCTTCCTTCCAGCTCCCATCACCATCATTCCCAGATTTCAGAGAATCCTCCTGCTGTGGGCACGGGCCACTTTCTCCCCTCAATGCCATCCTCAGGGTCAGAATCTTCACCCTCTCCTCCATTAGGCTGTCTCCTCGACGACCGACACGCTGGCTGACTGTCACTCCTCCGGCCAGCCCCCTACCTTCTCACGGATGCTGCTTTCACCCCAAGAAAGCTCCCCTTTGCCTGTTCCTCATTTCCACATTCACAGTGTGGCCCTTCAAGATGTCAGACGTCCTCAGTATTTCTCAAGCCTTATTCCGCCCTTCTCCTGGGCATCTCTTGGATGATCATGCATCCCGTAACCCCCTAGCTCTGCCCTTGAGTGCTGCCTCTTTCTTTCAGGCTGCCCTTCCGCCAGTCTTTGCTTCCTGAAACCTAACAAATGCCACTGGCGTTTTCCCCGATGTCCTTTTTTTTTTTTTTCATCTGGGTAAAGGATTGCCACCTCCTTGGTTAAATCTGACAAACAGAATTTAAGGGGAGAAATGTGATGAACTGTTTGCAGAATTGCACAGGAGCCCACAGACATACTAATCCAACCTACGCATAAATCCATACCGCATCCCATTCTTCAAATCTGCACTTCTCCTTGATTGCTGGGACAGGGTGGCAGAGATGTAGTGATGATTTCAGTTAGTTGGCAAGGCCATTGAGAACATGCGGGGTGGTTAATAGGGGGGAGGGAGGGGGCGGCAGATCGAACATTTCTAGATTTAATCTCATTCTTGTTGCCTTAACAACTTGATGTAGCTTTCAGAGATGGCCTTTTTTTTTTCCTTCTTAATAATCCTTTTGGAAATCAGAGTTGTCATAACAATAGCACTGAAAATAGCCAACCCTCTGTCAAATGACTTTTGTTGCTGGTTTTTCTTTTCATGAAAGGCCAGCAGAACTTTCAGATTAAGATCCAATAAGGCAAAAGAGAAGAGGTCACTTGTGCTAAATGGAAAGATGGCATGTCTGTGTGTGTATAATCTAGTTCCAAACCCTGAACATGGAGATGGATTTATACTGCTCACACTTCTTCAGTCTATTCCACCAGCAGCTTTTCACGATAAAGTGGAGTCTTGGATGTGGTTTTTTTTTTTTTAATTTATATATCATGCTTAAACAAAAGGTTAACTGTCTGGAAATGATTTTTTTCTTAAAAGCAAATTTTTAGTCCCGCGTTTCCCACCTGCTGGTCCCTGGGCCAATGTGATAAATTTGCAGCACCCGGCTTGCCTGGACGCCTCTCTTCCTAGCTGTAACACCTCTTCCTTCTTGGCTTCCCTCCCTCTTTTCCTCGGCTCCCATGGTCTTCAGTAAGGGATTTATATTGTTACAAGCGTGCGAGTGTGATTTGTTTTGCAATTTGCTGCCCTGGATTATAAATGCTCCGTGACTCAAACATCTCTCTTTCTTCTGCCCTCGCCCTCGCTGTTCTAGGCTCTGTCTTAGCCTGTTCCAGCTGCTACAACAAAACGCCGCAGACCGGGGAGCTTGTAAACAGCAGAGATCTGTTGCTCTCAGTTCTGGAGGCCGGAAGTCTGAGATCAGGTGCCGGAACAGCTGGATGAGGGCTCTCTTCCGGGCCGCAGGCTTCTCATCTGTCCTCCCATGGAAAGAAGGGCGTGATCTCTCTGCGCCTCTTCCCTGACAGCACTAATTCCGCTCAGGAGGGCTCCCCCTTCACGACCTGATCACCTCCCAAAGACCCCGCCTCCTCATTCCATCACCTCGCAGGTCAGGCTTTCAGCAGGAGGATCGGGGCGGGGGGCACACACGCGCAGACAGCAATGGGTTCAGTCAAGGCAGCGTGAGCGGTAATCGTGCCGGGCGTGCGGAGTGTGCTCAGCGCTGCAGGGTGCTTGCCCCGACCACTTCCCCTGCAGGGCGCATCTGTTTTGTGGGTTGTCTCTCAGGGAAACAGTGATGGAATGTATTCTGCCATGTCCTTGACATTCAACCAGTGTTGACTTGGATCCCATTTCAGGGCAGTTAAGCCAGTTGGCTGGGGTGTGGAAAACCTTTGGTGGTGCTTACACTGGGAGGAACGGGATAGTGTGTTCCTCTGGGCTGTGGGCAGATGCCCAATGCCATTAGCTGTCTCCACAGGAGTGTAAGCACAGCTCAGACTTCTGCATCCTCCAGACCGTGGGTGCTGACGTCCACGTGGGTTGTGAATATAGAGAGAAAAAGCTCTTGCATTAAGAAACCCCCATGAATCTTCCCCAGTTACTCGGATTCCCCTTGGGAGTCATTGTTGGTCATTTCATTTTTCTTACTCGACTTTTAAGATTCTTGGGCAACGAAAAAAAGAAATGCTTTTTTCTTTCTTCTTTTTTTTAAGTTACTTCCCAGTGGCAAAGCTTACAAAGAAGTAACGGGGCTGAAAAATGTGAAGTGGGGCATAAATTCTGAAACACCCCAGAAGGTGTTGCGTTGAGTCAGTACTGGCAAAATCGATCTAAAGCATAACTCCTCCAAAAGGGGAAAGCACCCTTCTTGTACAAAAAAAGATACAAAATTTCTGCACACACTCAAATTTATGGTTCTTAAACGATTTTGTTGAATGCTGACATGTGATATACATCATCAGTATTTTTGGTTTCTTATGGGAAGTGAGAAATGGTGTGCTAATGAATTATAGGTTTGATGCAGTATGGAAAAAAAATGCTTTTTAGTCAGTTTTCTTTGGTTTGTTTTAAATTCAGTTATTGTCCTGCCCTGTTACAAAGTGTAGCATTTGTCATTGCTTTATAGGTTTGGATTTGCAAGGCCAGCACTCAGGAGGTAGTTCAATGGCTACTGCCTATCTCTCCTACAATTAGGAGGTGTGGATGAGTGGGCATAGAGCCTTACCGTTCAGTTAACAAATGTTAACAGAAAGCCAGAGTGTTTTCCATTAGATTTTGCTTCTACATTGCCATTTAGCCCCAAAGTAGCTTATCACAAAAATTGTAACATAATAACTTTCTCTAATACTAATAGTTGCCATGCTATAAAATGGTGATTTTTTTTTTCCTAGAGTAATGTAATAAAGAATATAAAATTCCTAGCTGGGATTCTTTCTCATTGTCTGGGTTTCCCCTTTGTGCTACTACTTTACCAAGGAGTAAACTCAGAGCAAGGGCTTCCCCAGTGGCTCAGACGGTAAATAATTCACCTGCTAATGCAAGAGATGTGGGTTTGATCCCCAGGTCTGGAAGATCACCTGTGGAATAAAATAGTAACCCACTCCAGGACTCTTGCCTGGGAAATTCCATGCACAGAGGAGCCTGGCGGGTTACAGTTTATGGGTTCACAAAAGAGTTGGACATGACTAAGTGACTTAACGACGACAAACTCAGCACACGAGTAAGGGACCAGCAGGAGGAGCAAGAAAGAAGGGGGAGCCAGAAGGAGAAGCCCTAGAGAGCTGGCCACAGCTCTGTGAGACTGTGTCTGTGTCTCCTTCAAATTCATGTGTTTGGGGTTGGGGGGGAGACTCAAGAGGGAAGGAACATTGTTGTATGGCGGCAGTCAACACAATATTGTAAAGCAATTGTCCTCCAAGCTAGAACATGGACGCAACCTAGATGTCCATTGACAGATGAATGGATAAAGAAGTTGTGGTACATATATACAATGGAATATTACTCAGCCATAAAAAGGAACACATTTGAGTCAGTTCTAATGAGGTGGATGAATCTAGAGCCTGTTATACAGAGTGAAGTAAGTCAGAAAGAGAAAAATAAATATTGTATACTGACGCGTACATACGGAATCTAGAAAAATGGTACTGAAGAATTATTTGCAGGGTGGCAATGGAGAAACAGACATAGAAAATAGACTCATGGACATGGGGAGAGGGAGGAGAGGGTGAGATGTATGGAGAGCGTAAGGTGGAAACTTACATTATCATATGTAAAATAGACAGCCAACGGGAATTGGTGGTATGTCTCAGGGAACCCAAGCAGGGTCTCTGTATCAACCGAGAGGGGTGGGATGGGGAGGGAGGTGGGAGGGACGTTCAAGAGGGGGGGGACGTAATGTACACCGATGGCTGATTCATGTTGAGGTTTGACAGAAAATGACAAAATTCTGTAAAGAAATTATCCTTCAATTAAAAAAATAAATAATTTTTAAAAAGTGAATTAGGAGATATGAAAACAAATAAAAAAAGAAGAGAGAGACCAGAACTCACTCTCTGCCACCTGAGGACCCAGTGAGGAGGCAAGGTCTGCACACCCGGAAGAGAGTCCTCATCGGGCACTGATGCTGTTGGCACCATGGCCTCGGACTTCCCAGCCTACAGAAGCCTTAGGGATAGAGGTCTCCTGTCTAAGTCCCCCAGTCTGTGGGGTTTTGCAGCCTGAGCTGAGAGAGCGGGAGCAGAATGGCCTTTGCACTTTGCCCCGCTGCGGAGGTAACTCCACTCCATGCAACGCGTATTCACAGAGCCGATGGGTGCAAATAACTTCCGTCCCGGGGAAGCGTTTCACCCGCTTCTTTTCAGTGTTTTTCCCTCTGACGTCGGTAGCTACTTTACATGCATGCCTACGTCAATACAGTTAGGCACTTAAGAAGACTCTGAAGATTTCCTAAGTTCTCTCTCTGTCCCCTAGTACCCTGCCCTGAGAAATTTAGCAGCTTTGGTCTCACCGAATATTGACCTTTATCCCTCCACTCAGGAACTCCACTGGGCTCTGAAGTTCCCCTTCTCTGTACCTCTGGCTGCAAGCGTACCACAGACATTAAACTGGCCATTGCTTTATTTGTCTCCCTTCTCTCAGAGATTACTCTTCTGGGATGTCTACCAGTCAGTGACTGAAAACCAATGTCTCATATATTTTTTTTCCAGTTGTTTAAGGTAGAAAGCTAAGTCAGGTTCCTGTTAATCCACTGCGTGGAAGTGGAAGCTTGCATCCCACATGGAAGGCATCTATGCACTTGGGAAGCCAGGCACACCACCAGAGCTGGGTTCTGGAGAAAGTGCCCACTGCAGATTCTGGCCACCAAGCGCTCCAGACCGGGAAGCAAAATCCTTTCTTCCTATAAGTTCTCTCCAATGCCCTCTACTGACAAAGCTTAATATCATGCCATCTGGTAGAGAAATATTTTAAGGGCCCATATCCATTTTCCTAGAGCAGGTAATGAAGTATGAATTTCGAGCTAAGAGGCGATAAATTGATAACCAGCATACATATTGTGGAAGGTTGCTATCTATCAGTATTTCAAAATTATGTGGCCATCTGATAAGTTTAGATCTATAACATCAATTAAATGCTTTCCACGAAAAATTCTGAGCTCAAGTTTTAGGTAACTAAGATTTATTTCCATGGAATTCTCCATGCAAGAATACTGGAGTGGGCAGCCCTTCCCTACTCCCGAGGGTTTTCTCAACCCAGGGGCCCAACTCTGGTCTCCCGCATTACAGGTTGTTTCTTTACCATCTGAGCCACTAGGGAAGCCCGAGATTTATTCATTTCTAAGAAGGGAATAGCAGCTCCATGCTTTCCTAGTAAAGAACAAGACAAAACCTTATAGTAGCATGCTGTATTTGTCTCCAGTTTTCCTTATTATTTGGTAGAAGAGAAGAAAAGGAGAGGACGGCAACCAGTTACTTCTCTGTGCAGGTGCTTTGCACATAGAATTATCTGAAACCCTCACAACCACCCTGGGATAAATTTTGGCCCATGTGCCATTTTACAGATGAGCAAAAAAGATTGCAACAGTATGCATACATAAGAATCTCCTGAGAACTTGGCTGCTGATGAAGATGACTTGACCAGCCCATGGTGGGTTAGGAATGAGGCCCAGGAATACACATTTTATATAAACACCCAGGAGATTCTGTTGCATGTGGTTCATGGACCACATTGTCAGAAATACATATTTCAATAACTTGTCCAAGGCCAAGGGGTTTAGGGACAGGCTTCAAATTGAGCGAACTATTGTCTCTAACAACGTCCATCCCTTTTCCTTCTGCCACATCAAACTACAGATTAGTAGCGAGAATAGGAGCCTAATTTGGGGACTTTAGCTAGTTAGCTTCAGGTCCACCTTAGAACTGTGTACAGCTGTCCCTTGGGATCCATCAAGGGTTGATTTAAGGACCCTCTGGGGATGCCAGTGGCCACAGATGCTCAACTGTCTTACAGCTGGCCCTTGGTATCCATGGGTTCTGTGTCTGATAATCCAAGTTCTGCAGATCAAACAGTGTTCTATCTAGGGTTGTTTGAATCTGCTGATGCAGAACCCGTGGACACAGAGGGCCAACTGTACCGGGGAGATGACAGTTAATGAACAAGCGGCGAACCCAGAACTAACAAACTGTGTTTCAGGAACAACGTTTTCTCGGAAGAGCACCGGGTGAGTTAGTTCACTAGTGTGATGATGCAGTATGTTCCCTCTTTTACTCTCACTTCATTGACAGACCCTCAGGGTGACATTAGAAAACTCAGTTAATAGTCAGTGGGTGATCTCCTTCTTTATCTAGGAAGTTGATGGCAATTGATTAAAATCATACTATTAAATTATCAGTTAGTGTGAATATTCAATGATGAAAATTTCTGAGACCACCAGTTCTCAAAGAAACTTATCTTTCAAAGTCAGTTGTCGAATGTTAGTCAATAATGCTTCTTTTCTGAAGCAGTTCCAAATGAAATAACTCTAGATGTTTTCTTGCTGAGTGATGTATCATGCAGTATTAGAGATGAGAGCATGGAACTAAGCTGTGTTTTGGGTTGGGCAGGCATACCTAATTTTAGAGCATTTGGAGATTGATGCATTATTAAAGAGATGCATTCCGCTTGTGGGTGACTCATTTAGTCTTGGTTCTGCCCTTGGTGTGCAAATGTGACATTTGGAGACAGTTTGTGTAAGTGATGGAGTATCTTTTTCTATAAAAATGGAAACAGAGCATCTAAGACAAAGAAACGTTTTGTGTAAATCAAATAAATGGGCCTGAATAAAACTCTCTATTAGGATTATGACATCCTTGACACATAAAGACTGGTTTTTGTTTACCTTTGTTTGATAAAGAGCTCTACTTGAAAAAGGCATGGTCTTTTCATGAGCAGAATAACTCAATTTCATAAAGGTTAATCCATAAATGTAATGCAATTTCTAACAATCTCTTAACCAGATAAATTGATTGTAAGCATCATGTGAAAAAAAAAAGAGTGTCCAGGAACATGGATTAAAAAAAAAAGACAGGGGAAAGGTGGAGGAATTATTTCTATCAGATTGTCAAAACATATTCTAAAGCTACAAAAATTAAAACAACATGATGTTGGTGCATGGCTAGAAAAACAGATGACTAAAACAGAATAGGAAGACCTTTATGCACACATACAGGACACAGGCTTGGGGTGACCTTGATAATCATCTGGGGAAAAAATTGGATTCCTGTTCTTCATATTATATACACAGAAATCTACAGATTGATTAAAATTTAGATGTTAAAAATGGGAATTAAGCATTTTAGAAAAATATATAAAATTTTAAAAATTAAATAAGGATGTCCTCCCTAAGAATGAAAAATGCCATAAAGGAAAGACCGATAAATTCAAGTCCATAGGAAAACTAATCGCCCAACCGGAAAAATGGACAACAAATGGACAACAGATTTGAAAGGCGAACTCATAGTAAAGGAAATAGTTCTCAAACAAAATGGCATTCAATTTTATTTATAGTGAGGGAAACAGTAATTAAACCCATAATGACACATCATTTTTTGTACCTATTACATTAATAATACATGCTGCATTGGCAACAAAGTACGGAAGTGGACTTTCTCCTCCATGGCTGGTGGGAATGTAATTTGAGTGCAGTCTCTATGGAGGGCAGTTTGGCAATACCTTGTACCTTTTGACCTTCTCTGTATTTATCTCAAATATACTCACATGTGGGCTTCCCTCGTAGCTCAGTCGGTAAAGAATCTGCCTGCAATGCAGGAGACCCGGGTTCAATTCCTAGGTTGGGATGATCCCTTGGAGAAGGAAATGGCAACCCACTCCAGTATTCTTGCCTGGAGAATCCCATGGACAGAGGAGCCTGGCGGGGCACAGTCCACAGGATTGCAAGAGTTGGACACGAGTTGCTGACTAAAACCACTACTATACCCACATGTGTGTATCTAGCAGAGCATCCTGTGTTGGAAACAATTTACAATCCGGTCAAGATTGTAAAGAAATCTGTATTATATCCATATTAGGGTATGCTACACAGTTGTTGAAAGGAATGGGGCAGCTCTTTACATATTGATACAAGAGATACATTGTTTAGAAAAAGACACAGAACAATGAGCATAGCATGTTACTGTTGAAATGTACGCCTGTGTGTGTGTGTACCGGCATGTACAGTGTATATATGTATGTGTAGATACATGTTAACATGTAAAGTGTCTCTGGAAGAAGAAATTGGTTACAGTGGTTGCCTCATGGAAGGTGAACTAGGAGTCTGGAGGAGACAGAGGGAGCACTGTGACTTTGACGGCTTTGTTTTCGATCTCTTTCTGGCGTTTTGCCATGAGAAAGGATTACTTATTTTTTAAATGGTTCTGATTACTGATTGCTTTGGAGAACTTCTAAGATGACCTGGTCTCAAGATGACTTCCCCAGAATTCATACTCTCCTTTCCCAAGAAGTAGGAAAGACTATACTAGAAATGAGTATACCTTTGTTCTTTTTCTTTTGGTTGTTCCGTCATGTCTGACTCTTTGCGATCCCATGGACTGCAGCATGCCAGGCTTCCCTGTCTACACTATCTCTTGGAGTTTGCTCAGACTCATGTCCCTTGAGTTGATGATGCCATACAACCATCTCAGCCTCCGCCACCCCCTTCTCCTCCTGCCTTCAATCTTTCTCAGCATCAACATCTTTTCTAATGAGTCAGCTCTTCACATCAGGTGGCCATAGTATTGGAGCTTCAGCTTCAGCATCAGTCCTTCCAATGAATATTTAGGGTGAATCACCTTTAGGATTGACTTGTTTGATCTCCTTGCTGTCCAAGGGACTCTCAAGAGTCTTCTCCAGCACCACAATTCAAAAGCATCAAGTTCTTCAGTGCCCTGCCTTCTTTATTGTCCAACTCTCACATCTGTACATGACTACTGGAAAAACCATAGCTTTGATTGACTATACAGGATTTTAATCTTGGTTCCTAAAGGACAACCATAAGTATTTCAGAAACAATCCTTGCATTCATGCAAAGTACATCCTCATGAACATCCCATTTTGGTCTCAGGGCAGTGCTGAGAAAGGTACGAGAAATGATCCAGACACAGCTCCAGGTGTGGCGAGCCCAGAGTCCCACAGCCGGTCATCGCTGAAACCAGCATCAGAGCATAAATCTGTGTTTCCCTTCCCTTGCTATTTTATCCACTATGCTGGATAATATGCTAATAATAGTGACATTTGAGCACCTACTGTATGTGCTGCGCTTAGTCACTCAGTCATGTCTGACTCTTCGTGACCCCGTGGACTGTAGCCCGCCAGGCTCCTCTGTCCATGGGGATTCTCCAGGGAAGAATACTGGAGTGGGTTGCCATGCCCTCCTCCAGGGGACCTTCCCAGCCTAGGGATCCCAGGCCTCCCACATTGCAGGTGGATTCTTTACCATCTGAGCCACCAGGGAAGCCCAACAATACTAGAGTGGGGAGCCTATCCCTTCTCCAGGGGATCTTCCTGACCCAGGAATCTAAGCGGGGTCTCCCGCATTGCAGGCAGGTTCTTTATCAGCTGAGCTACCAGAGAAGCTCTCACCTACTGTATACCAGACACTTAAATATACTATGCCACTCAATCTACTTGTTTTATCACTGTGTTATGTTTTATCACCTTTACCTATTCTTTATATTTATCATCTTTCATTTCTCTAATGAGAAATCTGAGTCTCGGGGAGTTAAATAAGTTGTACAAGTTCAAGTGGTAAGAATCCAGGGCAGGGATTTGAACCCCCACTTGCTTAAAGTTGGGTCTTTTTCCTTTGCTGCAGGTGTTGCACACGGTTCTTCAAATGAGCGCCTGGTGGTGTGTCCATGTCCCTCTCCCGCAGGTGAAACGCTGTGTTCAACATCTACCAGTCACTCGCCTCTTCTCGAGCCGGGTTCTGTGCATGGAGCCGGGTTACAGCAGCTGTTCTTGTCGCCAGAGGACAAATGCTCACGGGAGCCATCCCCCACATTGTGGGGGTGTCCTGGCACCTCCCTTCTCTGCCCTGGACTTCCGGGTGGACCAGGGCTGATGCCACACACGTGTTTCTGTCAAGCAGGAGGCATCCCATGCTTCTCATTCACCTCGTGATTTGCTTTTGCTCTTTCAAAATGAAAATGGCTTCATTTTTTCAGTTCTAAAGACAATATGTTTTCTTAAAGAGTAAGAGGCAGACAATAGAGAGTGATAAAGTGGAGAAAATGAAAATAATCTGAAAGCCCATCACTAAGACCTAAGTACTGTTCACATTTTGACAAGTGTACCATCAGACTGCCTGCTAAGCACAGAGAATAGATAGGGAGGACTCGTGTATACAGACTGAATCATTTTTGGATAGTCTACTTTTCTCACTTAATAAGTCACAGTCACTTATGTTATTAAATTGCTAACTTTCATCAATCTATGGTGGTTTGGTCACATAGGTAAACTACACTTAACTAACTTGCTCCCTAAGTTTTGCTACTGTGAACAAGGCTGTAAGGTAACCTTTTAGCATAACTATACACTCTAGTCCTGTTATTTCTGAAGGACCGACTCCTATAAGTGAAACTGCTGAATCTGGAGCTTCTCTGAATGAACTCAGAGAAAGAAACTCGAACGTGGGGTCCCATTATAGATGCGACCAATAAAAAGGACTTCCTGCTCTTTCAAGGACTTCTCACTTTTCTTAGTAGTATCTGTACCTGTGTTGTGATTGTCTGTGTTTTCATTGCAGTTTTTCTTGCCTTGCCTGTGCCTCCGTTTCTTTCCTTCTCCTATTTTCCTTTATGTAACATTTATCTTCTGGAAAAAACAACGGTGGCTACCTTGGACTTTGTTTTACCGTAACTTTTCTTTTTAAACGAATTTGCGTTTGTGGTGTCTGAGTTTCCTTCGTGAAGGCGGCAGGGGTCTGCAGAGCAGCTTTAGCGCAGCCATCTGTGTGTACGGAAAAGCAGAGACAATTAAAACCTGTTGACAACTTTGGGCAAAGCTGCAGGCCTCATGTTCTGTAATTTATGTGCAAAGCTGAAGAACAATCAGTTCAAGCTGGTTCTTCAAAGAGACACAGCCTGTTACATGCTTTTGGCAGTTGAGCCTCTTTGCACCACAGCAAAGGGTATCTGAGTCCAAGGAATTCTGAGATGTGCTGGAGAGGCTTGTGAGCCGGGCCTGCGACAGCAGACACACTCTGCCACGAGGAGATGGGAGCTGCTGCTTTCTCCGGTTTTCGTCTAACTCCGCTTCTGACGAGTAGACGGGCGTGTGCCTAGGACCTCCACCTACTTGCGTGATGTGTCTCTGTCAGAAGCAGGAAGAATCCTTTCCAGTATTTGCCATGGGTTCTGCTGATGTGGTTAGGGACACATAGGTGATATGGATGCTTGGGAAGACAGTGGTATGTGTTTAAATTTCAGCTCTGCTGTCTCCTAACTGGGCCGCCTTGGTTTACTCTGTTTCTTATGCTTTAAAATGTAGAAAAGGACACCTAGCTTACAGGATTGATACAATGGCTGAGGTCATTTTTTTTTATCATCACTTTTTTTTTTTTTTTTGACTGCATCGGGTAGCATGCAGGATCTCAGTTCCCCAGCTAGGGATCAAACCCTCACCCCATGCAGCAGGAGCAGGCAGTCTTAACCACTTGGACTGCCAGGGAAGTCCCCAGCAGCTGAGGTTATACAGAACAGGTTGGCCACCTTTCCATCTATCCTGTCTCATCTCCCTGTTACCTTCCACATCCTCTTCTGTGGTCCCCACCCCCATCCTGCCGCTGAAGCACTGGGCCCGGATCCCAGCCCCATCTCTGTGTCTAGATCACTCTGTGTCTTAGGAGGCTTCTCAGGAATACTGACCATTTTCACTACCTTAGAGCATTTCTTCCTTTGGCTTTTTTAAGAACACGTTGATCGTTCCTGCTCCCTCTGCGGAAGCTTCTCCTCAGTCTCCGGTGTCTTGTGTTCATCCTCCCCTCTATTTGAAAGCTGATGAGACAGCTTTCTTCTCCACGATGAGACAAAGGACATTGGTATACCTCCTGGTCCTTTTCTGTCAAGTGGGGTTATGTGACTAGCTTTGACCAATGGCATGTGAGCAGAAGTCACACCAGGGGTTGCTTCTGGGGGTGGGTCCTTGGGTCCTGGGTCCTGCAGAGTGCTCTCTTCCCTGTCGTGGGCAGTGACAAGGTTAGTGAGGGGCTTGCTCTGTTGTTCTGGGTACTCGAGAGCAGAGCCCTCTGCTGACCTGTAATATCCATACAGCCAGAGTGAAACAGAATCTTTGCTGGCTTTATTCCCATTACTTGTTACCACAGCAGAACCTAGCTTATCCTGACTAATACAGACCTCTCCCACTCAGGCACATACTCTTTTGAATAGTGTAGGCAACTTTTAAAAGACATTTAAACACAAGGGACGTTTTATACCCCTCTAATAATGTGGTGAGGTCCACACTAACCCAAATAAAGAGGAAACCAACCAATATTCTCCACTGAACAGGAAAGATCTGCATTAAGATGACTTTCTCTTTGTTCCGGGACCATGAAGTTGCTGGCAACTCTTCTCATCAAGGAAAAGAAAAGCCTCTGGTGAGTGACGCTGTTGGGGTGTCTCCTGTCTCCAGCTCAGATCTCTCTTGGGCTTTGAACATATCGTTGATTGCCTGCTTTGCTTGGCTATCTCACTGGCAGCCCAGACACCAGAGATGCAAATGTAAAATCATTGCTTTCCCTGCTGTGTTGTCTGTCTCAGCGAGTATCTCCTTGCCCACCTAATTGAATCATCCTGACCCCTTTGTCTTCTTTTGCCCTCACACTAAATTTTTCACCAGACCTGTGGTTTCTCCCTCCCTCCATCTCCACTAATATACTTTGTACCTGCCACATTTATTTATTTATTTTTTTCTAGATCAGTATAAGCCTTCTCAGGAGTCTCCTCGTGTCAAGCCTCTCTCTTTTTCCTGTCCACGGTTGGCATTGCGGCCTGAGTGATATTTCTACAAGCAGATCTGATCAAAATACTTCCCCGTTGAATGCCCTTTCATGGTTCCCCATGGCTCTTAGAAGAAAGATAAACCTTTAAAATGTCTACAGGTCTCTGATTTGGTTCCTGCATCTTTTTCTGGCTGGTCTTTGACTTGTGGTCCGTGTGCAGCCACTATGAATGTAATTGAAAGCTTCATATTTTAAGAAACCCTCTTGGCCTTTTTCTCCCCAGCTGGAACATTCTTCTCCTCTCGTTTCTCGCCTAACAGTCATTCTCGTGTATTCATCCCTCTCTTAGATCCTGCTTCCTCTGGGACGCCTTCTTTGACTCACCCAGGCAAAAATAGGTGGCCTCTGTGGATCCTGCTTATGACCTGTTCTTGTGCTCATTGCTGTATAATGCTGTCACAACAGACAGTCCCTGCCCCTCGCTGAAATAATACGCGCCAACCGTTTGCATCTGTGTCATCTAATCCTCACAACAATCCCTTGAGATGAATGATATTCCCATTTCAGAACCAGGACACCAAAGAACGAGAAGTGAGGTAAGCGGTTTAAAAGTCAGTCAACTCGTTAGTGACAGTGTGGGTCTTGAACACACATGTGTCTCCATCTTGCGGTCTTAGGCTTAACCACCGGGGTGTCCAGGACAACCGCAGTGCTCGTAGGAGACCAACATGCATTGCTCATTGCTTCATTCCCAGGACTTAGCACGCTGTCTGGCACATAGCAGGTGTCAGTCACTTGGCTGAGTAAATGAATAAAGGAAAGAGGATGAAAAGTTACCTGGGTAATGATGGCTCACACAAAAGCTTAGCTATGACTTTTTTACAGCTCTAATGCACAGCAAAGCAGAAAAATGGGAAGGAAAATCGGATAGCATCAGTTTGGTTTCTAGATAGACTCTTCGGAAACGTATCAGGGAAGATGCAGGAAGCAGGAAGTGGTCTGCGTTGCCTTTGAAACTGGGAGACAGCTTTCTGCGGAACAGAGCTTGCTGGGCTCACCGCCCTGTTCTTGCAGGTCAGGGTCTCATGGAACTTGAATAAGCTGCTGACTCACGAAAGAACCTTCCCAGCTTCCGCACCACTTGCCAGGATGCCGTACATTCCCCTATATTTCCTTCAGGACAAAAGGATATGCAAAATTCTTCTCCTGAAATAAAAGAAAACCAGCATTTATGGGAGAAGAAAAGGTTTCTGGTAAGTTCAATACCAACTTGCATTTGGGTAATGTTTAAATATAAGAAAAAGACATTTTTTCTTTTTTTTTTTTCCTAAGTAGGAATTTGTGTGTGGCAGGTAACACTGGTAGGGTTTTGGGTACTTTTGAATTTATATCATCGTTGAAGTGAATTTATACCAAGGGTGAGGCTTAACATTCTAAGTTAAGATCTTCATCCAAATGACACATGCATATGTGGAATAAAATCAAGGGACTTCCCTGGTGGTCCAGTGGTTAAGACTTTGCCTTCCAATGCAGGGGGTGCCAATCTGACCCCTGGTCAGGGAGATAAGAGCCCACAAGCCTCACAGTCAAAGCACCAAAACACAAACCAGAAGCAATATCGTAACAAATTCAATAAAGACTTTTAAAAAGATGGATGTTTTAAGGATGGTGAAAGAATCCACCTACAATGCAGGAGACCTGGGTTTGATCCCTGGGTTGTGAAGATGCCCTGGAGAAGGAAATGGCAACCCACACCAGTATCCTTGCCTGGGAAATCCATGGACAGAGGAGCCTGGCAGGCTACAGTCCATGAGGTCGCAAAGAGTCGGACACGACTGAACGACTAAACAACAACAATTACTAATCACAACTCCTAGGCCGTACACTGGCTCCCCAGAACCTACTCATCTTATAACTGAAAGTCTATACCCTTTGATCAATATGGCCCCCACCCCAGCCACTGGTAACCACCACCAGCTCTCTCATCAACGTTCTCTCTTGATTCAGCACTCCCACCATTCCCTCTTCATACTGTTCATGGGGTTCTCAAGGCAGGAATATTGAAGTCGTTTGCCACGCTCTTCTCCAGTGGACCACGTTTTGTCAGAACTCTCCACCATGACCCATCCATCTTGGGTGGCCCTACACAGCATGGCTCAAGGTTTCATTGAGTTAGACAAGGCTATGGTCCATGTGATCAGTTTGATTAGTTTTCTGTGATTGTGGTTTACATTCCCTCTGATGGATAAGGATAAGAGGGTTATGGAAGCTTCCTGATGGGAAAGACTGAGGGGGAAACTGGGTCTTGTTCTGATGGGCGGGGCCATGCTCAGTAAATCTTTAATCCAATTTTCTGTTGATGGGCGGGGCTGTTCACTCCCTGTTGTTTGACCTGAGGCCAAACTATGGTGGAGGTAATGAAGATAATGGAGACCTCCTTCAGAAGGTCCTTCGCACACACTGCCCTCAGTGCCCCTGACCCTGCACCAGGCCACCACCGACCCACGTCTCTGCGGGAGACTCCTGGACACTCACAGGCAAGTCTGGGTCAGTCTGGTGATGGACAGTGAAGCCTGGCATGCTGCAGTCCATGGGGTCACAAGGAGTCAGACACAACTGAGTGACTGAACTGAACTGACCTTTCCCTCTCTCTCTCATCATCCTTTTACCTCCCATCTTCCCTCAGCTGCAGCAGTGTTCTTACCTTGTCCAAGCTGATAACATTTCAATTCTATTCTATAATCAGAATTAAATCTGTGTGCTTTATCTCTCGGTGGATTCTAAAACTGGAAAGCTAATAAGCAGCATTGACATTATTAAGACTCTATAAATGTTGACTTCAGAGATGAGGGGAAAGCTAATGATTACATTTTCTGCCCTGTAGGTCCAGAGTCATGCTTTCTGGGCACTTGAAACAGAACGTTCCCAGCTTCAAGGTCATACAGATTCTTCTGTTCTTACACCTTATCATTCATATTGAAGTCACTTTTTTCTTGCCCCCAGTTTGGGACTTTTGACTTTTTTTCTTTATGTTTACCAGGTGCTTCTAATTGGAGTTCTTTTTTTCTTACTTAAAAAGAATCTTAGGTCTCCGCCATAACTTCATAGGTATCCAGCCCTCCAGTAGTTACTAGTGTTTGGAATCCCTCCCCTCCCTCTGCCCCCACAATAAGGTACCTGCCAGGATGCCCTGGGCTTCCCTGGGGGCTCAGATGGCAAAGAGTCTGCCTGCAGTGCAGGAGACCCGGGTTCGATCCCTGGATTGGGACGATCCCCTGGAGAAGGAAATGGCAACCCGCTCCAGTATTCTTGTCTGGAAAATCCCATGGATGGGGGAGTCTGGTCAGCTACAGTCCATGGGGTTGCAAAGAGTTGGACACAACTGAGCGATTTCTCTTTCTTTCTTTTTCTTTCTTTCAGGGTGCCCTAATCTGGGCCTGTTGCTTTCCAGACCTGCATACCTTCATCATCCTTGGGCTTCTCTTCACTGACTTCCTGGATGAAAGGCCAGTCTGACTCCGAGTCATCTTTTTGGTCTTGTTGATTTTATAGGAAAATACACTCAGAAGACTTTAGACAGACAAGATGATATACAAAGCGGGTCTCTGTATGTCTGAAAATATTTTTATTTTACTTTCAAAATGCATTGCTAGTTTGCCTGGGTATAGAATTATGGGCTCAAAACGTTTTCTTTTTTTTGCTTCTTTTAGCATTGGTTTATTATCTTCTGAATCCACTGTGACTAATGAAAAGTTTGGGTGGTTCCTTGCGTTTTCCTCTGGAAGCTTCTGTGATTTTTTTTCTGTATCATTGCCTTTCTGAAATATCAAGAGGATCTGCTGCTAGTCATGTAGCTATGTTCAAGTTCATCCTGCTCAGAACCCAGTCGACTTATCAAATATGACGATTTGCCTTTCTTCAGTTCAAGGAAATGTTCCATTGTTTCTTTAAAAAAAAAAAAACTCCGTCCATATTCTCTATTCCCTTTTTCTGCAATTTCTCTTAGCTAACTGGTAGATTTCCACAACTTCTGCCACTAATCATCTATAAATCTTATCCCTCAAATTAGCTATTTCTTTGCCATTTGCTTTAAACATTAAAGGAGTTTTGGGGTTTGTATTTTATCCCTTCTATTAAACTTATATTTTAAATATTATATTTTTAATTGATAAGAATTTTTTCCTGTTCTCTAGCTGTTCCCTTTCCAATCACACTAATTGTGTTTTATAAATAAGACATCTTCTCAAATATCTTTGAATTTATTCATTAAATACTTCAGAATATTTTCTATTCTTGAATTATTTCTGTTCTCATGAGACTTTATATGTTTTGACTTTTCAATTTCCTTCTGGGTGTTGCCCTCAAATGCCTGGTGATCATATTCATGTGTTCACATTGGTAAGTGGAAATTAGTTTCATAATGATAATCGTCCAGCATCGGTTTCTTTTGGGTTTGAATCAACATCCTTTTGGACAGGCTTCTCTCCTGGATGAGAAAGCCCACAGGGAACTCCATGTGAGTGCCCCGGGCTAACTAACCAGTAGCTTTTGTTTTACGACCAGCCTAGGACCAGTCCAGGGTTGGACGTTCCACTTCATCTCCGAAAAATGCAGAACAAGGAGACCGACGCCCACGCCAAACAAGATCCCTCTTCAGCTGGCTCATTTCCTTCACGGAAGAGTCTCCGGTTATTTTTCCTCTGTCTTCCAGAAGTAACAGCCTGCATGGAAGGGGAACCTCTCACCCTCCTCTGATGCTCAGCGCATCCTGGGAGGGTGACTGGCAGTCGCCCCCTGGAGGGTCCCAAACTCACATTTGGGGTTTGGCTTCCTCTGCTCTATCTCATCCACTAACACATTTCCATCTGCTTTCATATGCAAGAAATGTGTTGAAGTCTTTCATCTACAAAAGACCTTCCTTCCCAGTTTCTTCTCTGCTACAGATTTATTTCTTTCCTCACTCCAACACTGTCATTTTAGTGGAATCTCTGGCAATGAGGCCAACACACATACTTCCGATCAGTCATCTCACACCAGTCATGTCCTCAACCCCGGGATGATGTTTTTGAAAATGAATTTCCTTATTAAAAGTCTACTCATGTCTTATCTATATTCCTCTGCTTGAGAATTCTGGAGACAAGAATAGAATCTTGTTTAGAAAGAAAGCAGAACAGAAGAAGGAAGGAAGGAAGAGGAGAGGAAGGAAGGAAGGAGGAAGGGAAAGAGGGAAGGAAGGAGGAAGAAAGAATGAAAAGAAAAGCAAATGAAAGAAATGTGGACAAAACCCAGTGGTACCAACCATCTCTTAAACATTTCTCACAAGCATTTAAAATAACCCACATTATTAAGCTCACTGAAAGGCCTCAGTCTCACTGACTACCTTACCATGTTCACTTTTTGAAAGTGTACCTTCTACTTTACTTATTTCCTTTCCATGAACGTAATTCTGACCCTAAAAAGCTCTATTTCAATTAGGATCCAGTAAACTGAACCTCACTCGTTTCTGTTGCCTCCTTGTTAGGGCCCTGGCAGAACTGGAGAGCCCAGAATATAAGGAGAAGCCAGTGTATCCATTACACAAATGTTGACATTTTCCTTTTTCTTTGTTTTTTTTTTTTTTAATTTTAAACATTTGTTTTAAGTAGACCACTTTGTTTTTTTAAGTCTTTACTAAATTTGTTACAATTTTGCTTCTGTTTCCTGTTTTGTCTTTTTGGCGGTGAGGCAGGTGGGATCTTAGCTCTTCCACCAGGATCGAACCCATACACTTCACTGTGAATATTTGTTGAAAGAGGAAATTCAGAGCTTCAGGTACTGTTTCCCTCCAAGGTGTAGTTAGCTCTTTGATGCCTTGTCTTGGGACTTGTATGGGGTTTCTTTTTCTTGGGAGAGCTATAGACCTTTCATCTCTCCCTAAAACACTCTGTTGAGATGCTTTGGAATAATCTCCTTAATTGGCAGAGGCTTTAGGGACTGTAGCCTGCCAGGCTCCTCTGTGCATGAGATTATCCCGGCAAGAATACTGGAGTGGATTGCCGTTTCCTCCTCCAGTCTATATGCAGAGACACGTCAGTAAACACAGGCCACCATTTTCTCTGTGCTATTTTAAAGGTTGCCATTTCTGCATTTCAGCACATGCACTGCTCTTAGCCAGAAAATGCCAGATGGCAGCGAGGAGTCACATTTGTACTATTCCAGAGCAATGTCATCCACAGAGGAGAGCCAATAGCTAACTGACAAAGGCACCCTTACTGTTTTTATGGAAGTCAAGATGCTCTACCTCTGTGACTAGGACTTTCCTTTTACCATTGGCGTGGGTCTCAAGATCTCGTTGGAACTTTACTCTGGCCAGAATCTGGCCCCTAGATTCTATTTTCAGAGGCTGCTCTTAAACTGATTTCTCTTTACTTCTTCTAGCTTTGGCTAGCCATCCCACTCACCCTCCAAGTTCCTTCAGCTTCCCCTGTCTATTATACATCCTTGGACAATTCTCATCTGTTATTTGGAAATTTTAGCTATCTTTTAAAAATATATCTACTTATTTTCCCAATTAGCTGATAAGATCCCTCTGGACGACAACTAAATATTTTGCTTCTTTTTCTCTGTTGAGGCCTCCATGGTAGTTTTCACTTGTTTAGTCGCTAAGTCATGTCTGACTCTGTGGCCCCAAGGACTGTAGCCCGCCAGGCTCCTCTATCCATGGGATTTCCCAGACAAGAATTCTGGAGAGGGTTGCCATTTCCTTCTCCAGGGGATCTTCCTGACTCAGAGACGGAACCCCATCTCCTACACTGCATGCAGGTTCTTTACTGCTGAGCTCTGGGGAAGCCCGGTTTTCACTTAGTAGATACCTAATTAATATCTGTTGACTGAGAGATTGCTACTGTGAGACTTTCTGTATTCAGATTAGGGTGTTCCACAAGAGGGAAGTCACAGAAAAGCAAGAGGCTTTAGCATTAAGTCCTTCCACTGGGGAAAAATGAGCTTCCTAATATTCTCACAATGACCATGCCTTGCATGACACCTTTGAAGCACTGAGCAAAAGGGAGAGAGTCTTGGAATTATGCTTCCCATGCTGTTCCCTCCTGGGAATGAAGTGTAAGTCCTGGCCCCCTGATGGGACTGAGGAGTCAAGCATCTTCCACCAGAAGCCAGAGGTTTGTAAGAAGATGAATGGAAGGGAGGCAGCATTTCAGATGGAGAGCATGGCATGTACAAAGGTCCTGGGGCTAAAATAACATAGAAAGTTTGTAGAAGTGAGGTATGGGCTTTGGTTGGTTAATATTTTGGCTTTTCTTTTTAGTTAAATTTAGGAGACTAAATTTTTATTTTAAACATTAGACAGAACATTTTGATTTATAACTGAAAATTTTGAGAAGATTCCATACAAGAATGATAAAGTATGGTTGTCATATCATGAAATAAAATGCATTCATATTGTAAAGCTTTATACTTTTTTATATTTTTTCTTATTTATATTCACATATAATTTATATTTAAAACTTCTTTATTTGATTGATATAAGAACTAGGAAAATATGGAAAGGCTTTTCCCCAGTCCCCAGTTTTAACAAACAATATCTCTGGAATGTGAAATTATTGACTATTTTAATTTTATTTGCTTTGTGATTTTTTTATTTTCTCTGTTTTGGGGAGTGGGCCCGTTGGCTTTTACAACTGAAAAAAAAAGTCAGGGTAGATTTTATTGATGAGCTAGAGCCTGACATTTGTCTGCTGAGAGGGCATAGGGGATCTGGTCATTTTGACTCTTAATTGTCAGCCTGTGTGATGACACAAACACAAATGACCAGCTGTCAAGACCAGCGTGAAGGGAGTGGGGCAGCCGTGACTGGAGGAGGGCCGTTTGCTGAATGTACCACCAATTGCAGTTTTTATTACTCATCATTTTATCTGTTTTCTGTAAACTCGGGGTTTTTAAAAAATTTAATGGATCTGATTTGAAAATTGAATTCTAAGCAAAGTAAGTGTAGCAACTCTTTCTAAACCTTTAATTGAATATTTTGGGATTGTTAAAAGCCACGTGTTTCCTTACAGACTCTTTAGTGAGAAAGTGGTTTGGATTTGTTCTTTCACCTCCTTTTATGCATCTGTTTACTTTTATATAGTTTCTGAAAGAGATATTAACGTTTCCCTTCCTTTTTGTTCTGCTGAAATGAATCTTAAAAGTGAAGGCTCTGGTAGCAAGTCTCAGTAAGAATTTTTCCCCTTCTGTTTTCTCTTTGTTCACATTTCCTGAATTAATTTTCTCTTTTATTCGGAAATTTTGCAGATGTGTGCAACTTTTCCCTTGCTTTTAAAATGACAGCTTTGTACTCGCTCTAGGACCTCTCCGCTTGGTCTAATCCGGTCCTCACATACCTTGCCGTGCCCACCGAGGCTCGCTTCTTGAGCACCGGGGGACTGACAAGGCCTTCCTTAGCAGTGCTTTCCTCAGTCCACCACGCATGGACGTGTCACGCATGCATTCAAGCAGGACGGGAACACCCAGCAGCTGGGTGTCCAGCTGCCAATTCATCAACTTGAGAAGTGGATCTGTTTCCGCTCAAGTCATGGCAGGCAAGGCAGGGGGTGGAGGGCGCTGGTTCTGTGCCCACGCCAACTTCCTCCAGAGTCTCTCTTCCAAACTCCCCCACCCTGGCCGGTGGCTGGAGACCAAAGAACCGTCATTGTCATCACCTTCTCAGGCAGATCTCACACCCGGCGGAGCAACCCAGAACCCACATGGTGGGTGGGCTTTCCTCCAACAGAAAGGAGGCAGTGGTGGTGGGGAGAGCCAGACCCCCTGCCCCCGACTTCGGGGGAAAGTGGACAGGTCACTTCACCCCTCCCTCCGCCTGAGACAGTCCCCTTGGAGATCGCATGTCCGTCCATGTGGAGGTGGTGAGGCTTGCGTGAACTCTTGGGAAAATGCTTTGACGTGTGGGTAGGAACCACCTCTCCCAAATACTGGCCTCCAAAACAGACTGGTCAGTGAGGGCCACACACTCATGATGGCTTGTGGACATAAGTCAGACAACCGGGCAGGGTCAGACAGAGCAGAGAGGATGGTCAGGTGGGGCCTGGAGTGTTTGTGCGAAGCCGAGTGAAGAGATGGGGAGAGACACGCAGAAATGGGCAGTGTTCGTTCATTTCGGCTCCATCACAACCGAACGAGGCAGATATTATGATCTCATTTCACAGATGAGTTAGCTGAGACTCATAGAGACTAAGGACTTTCAAGGTGGCACAGTGGTAAAGAATCCACCTGCAGAAGAACTAGGCTCGGTCCCTGGGACGGGAAAACCCCCTGGAGAAGGAAATGGCAACCCACTCCTGTATTCTTGCCTGGAAAATCCCATGGACAGAGGAGCCTGGTGGTCTACAGTCCATGTGGTCACAAAGAGTCGGACACGACCAAGGGACTGAGCCCACAGCGACTAAATACTCCAAACGAGCAGAGCGATCCCTGGCAGGACTGCTTACTTGAGGATGCCTTACTCTGAAGCTCTCTGCATGTAACACAGAGATGCTGCATGTGTGTTTAATGCGTATAGTTAGGCAAAGTATTAAACACGGAAATAATGATTAATATTTGCACCTATTTCCCAGGGTTAAATGAAGAGGGGTGTAAGGGAAGCAGTGTTTACAGGTGTGGGCGCAGAGCTGAGGAAGCCAACGGTATCGGCTGGTGCTCAGGGGCTGATACGAGCGGACAGCAGTTTCCAGCCCCAGGCCTGGAGGGCCCGCAGAGCCCTCGGCTTGGGAGAGGTGATGGAGCAGGCGCTATGGCTGGACAGACCCTGAGCCTTGGCCCAGCAGAGGCCTGGCGGGCTCTCGGGGAGGGATGAATGCCCTGAGCTGCCTTCTCCCCGCTCCCACCCTGCCTCCTCCCTGCCATGTACACACAAGCTCCAGCAACAAGGACTTGGCTGATGCAACCCACGGGAGGAGATGCCCCGGAGCCCCAACAGAGGGCCGAGAGCTGAGTGGAGAAGAAGCTGGAGAATCAACTACAACTGGGCCCGAATCAGACTTGCTGAGCGATGAAACAAATAGCGTGATGTCGGAAAGGAAGCAGGAGGAGCAACCCGGATGCAGAGTCCACAGCTTCGCCGGCGGTAAACACGGAAGAGAAGCACCCTGTGGTTTCACTCAACGCGCAGGATGAAAAATATCCCCGACCCCTCCCCGGGCAGGGGGCCCCAAGCAGAGGGAGGCTAACCAACTCCTTGCAGGTGACCCTTGGCCCTGGGTGTGGCGACACACGCTTTGTCCACTTCCTCTTCCTCCCTGCCCCACTCCAGCCCCTCAGGAAGTAGAGACGCCTCATTCTCAGTAGACCCCCTGCCTCCCCTGAGCAGGCAGCCCTCCCCCACTCGGACACAGAACAGCGAATGGGTCCCAGGCTGCTAGGTTCCCGGGAGGGATGGATGGATGACCCAAGGCTTGGGGTTGCGCCCACACCATTGCCAAGATCAGTCGTGGCGTGCCCTAACAGGGCCCTGCTTGACACAGATGGGGGTAACACACACGTCCCTGCGGTGTTGGGTACCCGTCTCCTGTTGGGGGTAATTATTCAGTGACTTCTGCGGGAATGAGCGGTTTGGAAACAGAGTGCCACGTCTGATTAGCAGGCGTGTCAATCTCAGCCTGACTGTTCCCTATCCTGAGTTCTGGGCTCATTCTACGTGAAATGCCCCGGTTGCAAAATTTAAAACAGGAAGCGTGAAGTGCTGGGTCTTCACTTTGAGACAAGACCACAGTGTGTGTATCACGGTGCTGAGCAGATTCATCGAGATGATTTGTTTGGCAAACAGTACTTATTGGGCGCCTGCTGAATAAACTAGGTAAAGAACGTGAACGTGTGTATCAGGTTCCAAGACCTGCTGTAACAAACTGCTACAAACTGGGTGGCTTACAACAAAGGAAATGTTTCATCACAAGTCTGGAGGCTAGAAATCTGAGAACAAGGTGTTGTTGACAGGACCACACTGGCAGATGTCCTCCATGGGGTGGCGGAGAGTCAGACAGCTTGAGCGACTAACACTTCCACTACTTTTCTCCCAGAGGTTTGCAGTTTCCTGTCTCCTGGAAGTTGCTTCAATCTTTGCTTCCACCTCCCCACGGCCGTGTGTCAATGTGTGTCTCTATGTGTCCCCCTGTCCAAATCTCCCTCTCCTTTCTCCTGAATGGGTACCTAAATCCAGGAAGATTTCATCGTGAGATGCTGAACTGACTACATCTGCAAAGACCCCATTTCCAAATAAGGACACGTTCTGGGGTTCTGAGTAGACATGAATTTTGGGGAAATCCTATTTAATACAAGGCTTTCCAGGTGGCACAGTGGTAAAGAATCTGCTTGCCAATGCAGGAGATGCGGGTTCAGTCCCTGGGTTGGGAAGATTCCCTGGAGAAGGAAATGGCAACCCACTGCAGTATTCTTGCCTGGAGAATCCCATGGACAGAGGAGCCTGGTGGGCTACAGTCCCTGGGATCGCAGAGTTGGACCCGACTATGCACGCACACACACTATTTAATACACTACAAAGTGATTTAATTTTGATCCTGCTCTTAGAAGCGTTAAGTGCTCATTATTTTCCTGAATATTCCTTCTTTGTTCCCAGTTTTCTTAGAAAGTTATGTGCACAGCATTTCCGTGTGTGTGTGTGTGTGTTTTCATGTGCTTTCCAATAAGCTGAGCGCTCTGCCCACCCTCTGCCTTTCCTAAAGTGTCTTATTTCATCATGGAATTCTCATTTCCTTGCTGGCACTTTACTTGGTACTATAAATCTAAACATACCTTTTTTCTTTTAATGAGAAAAGAAATCTTTCTTGCTGTTAATGTTCAGACTCCTTGCTTATGCAAACCCTAGGGATGTTCTTAGTGGTGCCTTTTCAAGCAAGGTCTGCAGACAGGTCACAAGCCATTAAATCGGAAAAAGGAGAACATTTATCTTGAGTTCAAAATTGTTTCCATTTTGTTGCCGATTGATTTCTTGTATATTTCTGCAGCCTAGTACCAAAAGGAGGTGGGCCTTATCCCTCTGGTGTATGTATGTGTGTGTGTGGGGGGGTGGTTCCTGCATATCTACACAGATATGAAAAAATAACCACCAATTCCCATTTTCTTGTTGGCGTTTAGTCACTCAGTCTTGTCCAACTCATTTGCGACCCCATGGACTGTAGCCCGCCAGGCTCCCCAGTCCATGGGATTTTCCAGCCAAGAACACTGGAGTGGGTTGCCACGCCCTCCTCCGGGGGATCTTCCTGACCCAGGGAAGGAACCTAAATTTCTAGCATCTCTTTGCCTTGACAAGCAGATTCTTTCCCTCTAGTGTCACCTGGGAAGACCCTCCGCTTAACCTGCCCCCAAACAGACATCAGACTTAACCACTAAATCTCAAAACATAGAGATTGTGAAGGGTATTACTCAAAGCCCTAACGTACAATAATAAGGAAGCAGTGATTGGTGTAATGTTGAAGTTTAAATCTCCCTCCTCCTGGTTGGTCCTGTTATGAAGAACAGTGCCTAAAATGACAATGGCAAAAATTTGCTGAGTGCTTTTGGTATGCTAACAAACAGCCTTAAGCAAATATTCTTAGTTGCTTCTTTTAACAGCCCGGAGAGGTGGCTTTAGTTTCTTAGATGGAAAACTGAGGCTTATAGATGTTCATTTTCTCTGCATATTATTGATTCCTCATAACGCTTATTTTTTATACTTTCCTTTTCCCCCCTCATGTCAGAGTCCCAATGGAAATTAGTGGCTTCCTCTTCTCTGTAAGGAGATCAAACCAGTCAGTCCTAAAGGAAATCAACTCTGAACATTCATTGGAAGGACTGATTCTGAAGCTGAAGCTCCAGTACTTTGGCCCCTGATGCAAAGAGCCGACTCACTGGAAAAGATCCTGATGCTGGGAGAGACTGAAGGCAGGAGGAGATGGGGACGGCAGAGGCTGAGATGCTTAGGTAGCATCACTGACTCAAGGGGCATGAATTTGAGCAAACTCTGGGAGATAGTGAAGGACAGGGAAGCCTGGCGTGTGCAGTCCATGGGGTGGAAAGAGTCAGACGTGACTTAGCGACTGAACAACAACAACAACTTTAGATAATTCGGGGAGGGTTAATTTCTGAAAGTGCAATTAAGGTGCGGGTGGTGGGTGTGGGGGAAGAATATTGGCTGGAGGTTATTGAGGATTAGCAGCATCACAGCACCAATGAAAACAGAAGTGATGACTGAAAACCACAAGGAAAGAGGTGGGCATCAGAGACCTTGAAAGGAGCGATGACCTTCAGTCAGGGAACAAGCCAGTCGGAGGTGACCTTGAGAGGGTAAACACTGACTTCACACTCCTTTCATGTAAACTGTGACTTTTAGGAGTCTCTAGTTAGACTGACCAACTTATCCCAGTTTGCTTAGGGCTTTCTCAGCTTTAGCACTGAAGGTCTTGCCTCCCGAGAAGCCCCACAGTCCCGGGCAAGCCAGATCCATGGTTTATCCCAGCTCTAGGGCTCTGAGCCCAGCAGGTGCTTCCCTGGGAGCTGGTTTCGAGGCACATGGCTTGCGGAAACCAGACTGCACCCATCCACGTGCTCCATCATTTACTCATGAACTCAGGGAGCATTTACTGAGCACCTACTGTGTCCCAGGTACTGGTCCAGCCACCGGGGAGTCGGCCGTAAACCAGCAAAAGACTCTACCTCGTAGACAGTGAGGGAGACAGATAATAAACATGGAAATAAAGACAAGACATAATTTCAGGCGGTGATAAGTGCCAGGACAAAGAAGAAAATGGAGTTCCCAGGGTGCAGAGTGAAGGCTGTGGCCGCGTGGGCAAGCGCTCTCCAGGAGCACATCCCTGGACGGGGAGGCCCGGCTCCTTCCGGAACAGGAGCGGCTACCGCCACGTGGACACCCGTTCCCGCGCCTCCACCTTTGTGGCTTCCCTTCTGCTTTTCACTTTCCCCTACAAGCCTTCTCTTTTCTCCCCTCTGCCCCTCTCCCTTCTCCTTAAATTCCAAAGATAGAAATGCCTTTGTTCCCCTCCCATGGTTAAAATTCCCCGCGGGGGGCCATGTTTGACGCTGTTACAGTTATTTATAGCTTTGGGCCCTGAGAAGACCCAGAGGCAGGTGTAGACAGAGGTGGGAGGCTGCGCCTGAAGTCCTGGGAGCTGAGGATGGAAGCAGTGGTGATGGGAAGAAAGAAGGGGAAGAATTAAGTGCCCGTCTCTGAATGTCACTTTCTAAAATTCCAGCTCTTTCTCTGCAAGATGCTCGCTGTAGCCCCTGGGTTCTGCCCTGTCTGCATGAAATTAGAGTCTGGACCCCAGAAAGCATCTTCAGGAGGCTCCCAGAGGAGGAATGGAGCTGGGGGTCAGGTATGGAGCACAAGTACCCCATCCAGGGTGTCCACACGGAAAACTGAAACTTAAAGTCGCTCAGTCGTGTCCGACTCTTGGTAACCCCAGGGCCTATGCAGTCCATGGGATTCTCCAGGCCAGAATACTGGAGTGGGTAGCCTTTCCCTTCTCCAGGGGATCTTCCCAACCCAGGGATCGAACCCAGGTCTCCCGCGTTGCAGGTGGACTCTTCACCAGCTGAGCCACCAAGGGAAGCAAGGGTCTCCAGGGAGCTGGATTGCAGACCTTCTCCTGGGAAAGTCCACACTAGACCCTTGTTCTATCGTTTCTGTCGTTCTGTTTGTCCACAGGAGTAGAGGGAGCCAATGGAAGCTTGGTGAGTCCCTGAAATTTTGTACTATTCAAGTTTAAAAATTATTTATAACTTCATTAAAAACGGGAAAAAAATTTTTTTTATCTTACGATTCCTTTTCTTCAGTCAATAACCATGAAGCCAGCGCAGCGTTATTGAGCTTCCTCTGCCTCTGGAATTTAAGAGTGTAAAAGGCAGTAATTGATGGCTTTTTCTTAGACCACAGGAAACCACTTGTCACTATCCATTAATAGCTGCTTTTCAAGAATATTTTTCTTGTCTGCATTGGGAAGAAACAAATGACAAAGCAAAGCAAAAAAGCCATTTGTTACATTCCAGTCAGAGGAGCTAAACTAGAATTTCCTGGATGGCTATGTACTTGGACATGACATACATCCGTTGTGTTTGCAAGGGGTTCGCTTATTCTGTATTTATTTATGTATCCGTCTTTGGTTTCTTGTTTTACTCTGCCACCCAGGGACGTTACAGGAGCGCCTGGACTCTGAACGGTTCCTTCAGGGAGTCGTACTTTATGGTATAATCATGCCCCACGGCGTGCAGGACTCGGTAACGCTTTTCCTCCCTGTCCCTGCCTCTCTGTCTCTATCTCTTTGTTTCTTGTGTCTCTCTCTCTACGTATATAAATCTGTGCGTGCTCAGTCGTGTCCGACTCTCTGCGACCCCATGGACTGTAGCCCTCCAGGCTCCTCTGACGGGGCTCCTCTGCCCCGTCAAGAATACTGGAGTGGGTTGCCATTTCCTTCTCCAGGGGATCTTCCCTACTCAGGGATCGAACCCAAGTCTCCTATGTTTCCTGCAGTGGGAGGTGGATTCTTTACCACTGGGCCACCTGGGAAGTCCCTAAAATACAAATACATATTATATACATATGTGTGTGTGTGTGTATCAACATTTAAAAGAAACTTAACTTGTGAACTGATGGATGTCCCTTGTTTTTATTTATTTTCCCCTGAGGACACCGTTTACCTGATAAAATAATTGAACACAAGGAGAAAGCTGAATCTGACAACTCGTTCTCAACTTACTGATGCAAATTGGGGACAAGCTGCCAGTTTTGATTTGGAGTTTCCAGTTTCTTGTCAGTCTGTATCATGGACTTAAGACCTCTATCTGGAGAGAAATTGGCAACCATTTCCCTGAATATCATTTCTTCAGAAGAAAATCTCTCGGGATATTGAATCTAGTTCCCTGCGCTGTGCAGTAGGACCTTATTGTTTATCCACTCTACATGTAATAGTTTGCATATTCAATATCCGGAGATAAACCATAATGAAAAGAATGTGTAACTGAGTCACTGTGCTGGGCAGCAGAAATTAGGACCACATTGTAAATCAATTATACATCAATGAGAAGCAATTTTTTAAAAAGCAAAAACTTTAAACCAACCAAAGCAAAGAAAATCTCTCACTGCACTTCACAGAGCTTCCTCATCTTCCCAGTGGTAAGCAGCACATGAGCTCAGAAGTGAACGCTCTGCCATAATGGCTGTTTTCTCAGATGCATTACGGATCCTACATGCTTCTTGGTTTCCAGAGAAAGGTGGAATCTAATGGATGCTAAAGTGAAAGTGTTAGTCGCTCAGTCGTGTTTGACTCTTTGTGACCGCATGGACTGTCCCCCACCAGGCTCCTCTGTCCATGGGATTTCCCAGGCAGGAATACTGGAGTGGGTTGCCATTCCCTTCTCCAGGGGATCTTCCTGACCCAAGGGTCAAACCCACGTCTCCTGCCTTGCAGGCAGATTCTTTACCATCTGAGCCACCTTCCGCAGTGGTCCAGCAGTTAAGACTGAGTTTCTACTGCAGGGGGCACAGGTTCAAACCTGGTTAGGGGACTAAGATCACACAGGCCACATGACAAGGCAAAAAAAAAAAGAAAAAAGATCCCAGGGGATCCATTTAAACACCAGTGTGGTAAACACCACTTAATCCAGGTGTTTTCAGAATAGTCCTCTCTTGAAGAACTCACCAGAGATCCCATACTTTGGAGGGGGGGTGCCATCTGAAACTGGTGTCTCCCCGTAATGAGAGGGCAGGCCACATCAGCCTGCCTGGAAATACCTAGTTAGCAGAGTCCTGTCCATGGCCAGAATTGTCAGTGTCCAATCCTGTGTTTTTTGCTGTGTGGACCATCAGAACTTTCTGGAGTTCTTGGTAAAAGTACAGACCTGAGTTCCTTCCCCACTGAATAAACCAGAGTCTTTGGGGCCAGGGTCAGGGATCTGCATGTCTGAGAAGCTTTGCACTTGGGTACTGTGAGTTCCCAGGTGGCTCAGTGGTAAAGAATCTGCCTGCAAATGCAAGAGATGCAGGAGACATGGGTTCGATCCCCGAGTGGGGAGGATCCCCTGGAGGAGGAAATGGCAGCCCACACCAGCATTCTTGACTGGGAAAGCCCGTGGACAGAGGAGCCCGGTGGGCTACAGTCCATGGGTCGCAGAGAGTGGGAGAGGGCTGAAGCACCGTGGCGCACGCACTGAGCTCGTCAGCCTTGAGGCCCTCTTCTTTGGCCTGGCCCCGTGAGGGAGAGCATTCTCAGAGCTCATCAGCTGAAACCTGAAGACAGAAGGGTGGTCCAGGTCTGTCTTCATGCTTTACCTCCACGTCCCAAGTACAAGGTTGGAGGTGAAGAGTATGCGTGATGGGCAGTCTCAGTGACACTGGATTCGAGTGGCTTACAGCCCATTTAACACTGTTATCATAGACTTGTTTGTGTGTGTGTGCCAGCGTGCACATGTGTGAAGGAGTATTTGATAATGTCTCAGTCCTTGTTTCACTTAGATTTCTGTCAAGAGTTCAGTTCAGTTCAGTTGCTCAATCACGTCCGACTATTTGCAGCCCCATGGACTACAGCACGCCAGGCCTCCTTGTCTATCACCAACTCCCGGAGCTTGCTCAAACTCATATCCATTGAGTCGGTGATGCCATCCAACCATCTCATCCTCTGTCGTCCCTTCTCTCCCACCTTAATCTTTCCCAGCATCAGGGTCTTTTCCAATGAGTCAGCTCTTCGCATCAGGTGGCCAAAGTATTGGAGTTTCAGCTTCAACATCAGTCCTTCCAATGAATATTCAGGACTGATTTCCTTTAGGATGGTCTTGTTGGTTCTCCTTGCAGTCCAAGGAACTCTCAAAGTCTTCCCCAACACCACAGTTTGAAAGCATCAATTCTTTGGCACCCAGCTTTCCCTATTGGCCAACTCTCACATCCATACATGACTACTGGAAAAACCATAGCCTTGACTAGACTTTTTTTGGCAAAGTAATGCCTCTGTGTTTTAATATGCTGTCTAGGTTGTGATGCTGAATAACTTCTCATATGCTTACTGGTCATGTGGATACCTTGTAAAGGGCTGCTTCAAGTCTTATGTTCATCTTTTAAAACCTGATGATCTTTCCTTACCAACTGGAAAGAGTTTGAGGATATACTCTCGTTTTCAAGTCTTTAGTTGGACTTATCCTGGCACTCGTCTTCTCCTGGCCTGGGGCTTGCCTTTTCACTCTTCCATCATGAGGTCTCATGAAGTTCTTTAACAGAGTTGCGTGCATTCGAAAGCAGTTTGAATCCTCTGCTGACACAGTCCCAGCCTCACTGGTTCCTTTTCAGCCCCGTCTCTGGTCCAGGGGCTGCTTTTCCCTCTCTTTCAGGTTGCCTTAAGAGGAAGGGAGTAATGGTAACTCCCTTCCTTCCCATAAAGGTGAACAACAGAGAGGATTTCAGTTTCAATTCCCGTTTCCTCTAAACTATCATCAGGGCCGAGATGACGAAGTGAAGAGACGGACCCAAACCCACCTCTTGTCGACACTGCCAAGCTGTCCGCAGTCAGACCCACCCGGGAGCAGGGCCCCTCCCCTGCTGAGTTTCAGTCCTGTGGTGACCACTGATACTCCCTGTGACGGAGACACCGCCCAGACCACCCCCCAACACCGTTCCACTGCCCCTGAATTTGGTACAGTCCCTTCTCCTGACCCCAGCAAGTTGGGGGTGGTCAGACATTCAGCGCCCAGCACTCTTTGGGGAGGGTCCCTATCAGAGGCCCCACCTTATTCTTTGGGGTCCTGGGGCCTTCCTTGCCAACTGACCTAGAAAGAGATTCCCTGCAACCAGATGGGTCTGCTACTCTAAGCCATTCTAAGGAAAATATTTTAGACCAGAACGATGGATATGGAGGCCTTTGGCTACTTCCCTAAAATGGGGTCCCTCTGAACATCTTTCACTTGTCCCCATTGTCCTGACAGGTGGCTTCCTGGAGTCACGTGTTAGTCCAACGCCAAGGTGACTGCAGGTTACCCTCAGCCCAGGAAGGAAAGATGTGCCACAAAATCACCAAACAAAACCAGCTCCTGACACTCGTGTGTCCACATTCCCAGAGCAGTTCTTCCTGGCTGCTCGCCCTGAGAGTCACCTGTAAACGGGAATCCAGAAATACCCTTTTTAGTGGAATATCTTTCTTCAGTGCACTCATGAGGAAATAGTCCTCGGGTCTTTCCACTTTTTTCTTTTCTGATTCGTAGGAATGGGACTGCGATGAAGCAGTTTTGTTTGAAGGATTCATTTCCTAGTGTCCCCGTGGAGAGTTTACCCAGGGGCCCTGGAGCCGGCTGCCTTGGGAAGGCCTTGTGGTCAGGGCTCACAGTTCTGCTCATTCTCTGGGTTATCAAACTGGTGTGTTGGGTGTGACAGCCGTGGAAGGACAGTCATTGCTTTGCTGGAGAGAAACAAGGTGGACTTGTCTTTTGGAGACAGCTTGGGCTCCTGGAAGCTGTGAAGCTGTAGCTTCCAGTTCATTTCCTTGGATAATTGATGTTTTCTTCCTTTGATGTTAAAAAAAAACCCCCACAGAAACCAGTATTTTAAAGATAGAATCCTTTATTTTGTTTCCACTGTGTGAAGCTGGGATTCCCCCACGGACTACTTCATCACTGATGCTGAGCATCACGAACAGGTCCTAGGAAACATCCCAACCACACGACAGGAGGGCAGAGTGGGGCTGTTTCGTGGGCCGCTGTTGGCTCTGAATCTCCCTTCCGAGATGACGCTTGGCGTGTCAGCAGATTTGGACTTTACGGTTTTGTAAAATCCCCTTAAAATGGATGTCCCTGAAACCCAGGAGACTTTTCCATCTGTCTTCTTTGCAAGATTCGTGCTGGGGAGGGACAAGATAACCCAGACATGTTGGATTCTTAGAGTTGCATTTTGAATACTGTTTAAGAAAACACAGACTTCTTTTTCTCCCAGTTAATTTTTGCCTCTTTATTTTGAAGGGAAATGTAATCCTTGGGCTTCTGCTTCATCAGAACTGAAGTCATAAAGATGCTGCTTTCTAAGTATCGTGTTTGTAAGAGAATCATTGTTCAAGAACACTTTTAAAAAAGAAAATGTTAAGGAAAATATTTTAACTAGTGGCAGATCGAGGTACAGTCCGATTTGGTGTTCTGAGTCTGTGAACTTGGAATGGACTCTAAGATTAACTATGGGGTATAGCTGGGCTAGTTTGAGGGGAAAGAAAAATAAAAAAAGAAATAAAGGTCAAGATAGCCTCTTGATTCTGTCTGGCTGAACAAAGGACTCTGGTCCCTTTCTACACCTAAGTCATTAGCCTGTCAGTTATCAAAGACAGATGGTCCCCCTTGATCCCCAATGGAATATTTCCTTCTAGAATGCCCTCTCTTTATAATCCTTCAAGATATGCATCACTCTTGGCTTTATAAGAGAGCGTGTTTGGAAGACCTTTGTTTGAAGAATTAATTTCTTCACCACTTCTCTTAGGATCCCCAATTTATGAATGTCTCTAACCCAACTCAGATCTTTGCTTTTACCCACCTTTATAATGTGAAAATGCTTGGTTTTTTCTTCAATGAATGCCAACATCTAGCCAATTTTGGCCTGTTTTAGTGCAATTATATAACATGTGCAAATGGCATAGCTTGTTTAAACAGACAAGTGAAGTGCTTTTCTTAGACTTGAACATGCACTCTGATGCAAGTTCTAAAATCTGATGATCCTCTCTTCTCCATCCGAAACCCAAGCAATCAGCCAAGTCAAATGATCCTCTTAAGCCAATGAAGAATACACATTCTTTTTATTCAGTAAGTGGAAAGTGCAGACTGAGGCATAGGACTAGAGGCACTGCTAACTGGATAAGTGATAAAACAAGCACCTGAAGTCGCCAGGTTGAACTGTGGCTTCCCAGTTTGCAAGCCTCTATTATATTATTTCCCTAGGAATGAGCTGCAGTTCCTACAAATGCTGCCTAGGGCCCTGGAGGGGCTTCTCTGATAGCTCAGTTGGTAAAGAATCCGCCTGCAATGCAGGAGGTCCCGGTTTGATTCCTGGGTCGGGAAGATCCACTGGAGAAGGGAGAGGCTACCCACTCCAGTATTCCTGGACTTCCCTGGGGAGTCAGCTGGTAAGGAATCCACCTGCAATGCAGGAGACCTGGGTTCGATCCCTGGGTTGGGAAGATCCCCTGGAGAAGGGAAAGGCTACCCACTCCAGTATTCTAGCCTAGACAATTCCATGGACTTTATAGTCCATGGGGTCTCAAAGAGTCGGACACAACTGAGTGACTTTCACTTTCACTGCCTCCCAGTGGACATGAAAGCAGTCCTCTGATTCTGCACCATAATCCCCTTATCTGTAGCCCCTGGGTCCTATGGTTCTAGAGACTTGGGGTGCTGGGAAGATGTGTAGTCTCTTCTCTGTACTTATCCTGGCAGCTTCCCTCCATCTCTGGAGTTCCCATCTCTGGAGCTCGCCTCCAGGAGAGCACTGAGCTTCAGAACACAGTTTAACCATCTTCTCCTCTGAGATTTTTTTCCCAGCCTCTTTCTGATTTGGGTTAGGCACCTCCCCCAATCCAGAACGTGCATATTGTAAATGTCCGTTTATGTCTCTGCCTCTTGTTTTTTGTTTCTTTATAGTCTCAGAATTGGATTAGAAGTTTCAAACCTCATTCAACTTTTTTTTTTTAATCGCTAAAATGGTAAGCTTTCTTTACTTTTAGCAGTAATACTAGATGCCATAAGAAAGGGAACTATATCAAAGTTTTGAGTGAATATAAATTAGAAATCTAATATTCTATTCATATTTAGTTAAACAAGTGGAACCAAAATGCCATAAACTTTTTAGCTAAGCAAAAATTCATTAAGTTTTCTGAAATGTATATATTATATTAAATGCTCAGCCTTGTCTGACTCTTTGTGACCCCGTGGACCACAGCACGCCAGGCCTCCCTGTCCATCACCAACTCCCAGAGTTTACTCAAACTCATGTCCATAGGTCAGTGATGCCATCCAACCATCTCAACCTCTGTTGTCCCTTCTCCTTCTGCCTTCAATCTTTCCCAGCATCAGGGTCTTTTCCAGTGAGTCAGTTCTTCTCATTAGGTGGCCAAAATATTGGAGCTTCAGCTTCAGCTTCAGCATCAGTCCTTCCAATGAATATTCAGGACTGATCTCCTTTAGGATGGACTTGTTGGATCTCCTTGCAGTCCAAGGGACTCTCAGGAGTCTTCTCCAACACCACTGTTCAAAAGCATCAAGTCTTTGGCGCTCAGCTTTCTTTATAGTCCAACTCTCACATCCATACGTGACTACTGGATAAACTATAGCTTTGACAAGACAGACCTTTGTCAGCAAAGTAATGCCTCTGCTTTTTAATATGCTGTCAAGGTTGGCTATATCTTTTCTTCCAAGGAGCAAGTAGCTTTAGTTTCATGGCTGCAGTCACCATCTGCAGTGATTTTGGAGCCCAAGGAAAGAAAATCTGTCACTGTTTCCATTGTTTCCCCATCTATTTGCATGAAGCAATGGGACCAGATGCCAAGATCTTCAATGGACATGAACCTGGGCAAACTCCAGGAGGTAGTGAGGGTAGTGAGGGACAGGGAGGTCGGGTGTGCTGCAGTCCATGGGGTAGGAAAGAGTCAGACACATCTTAGCAACTATACATATACAGAAGCTTTTCTGCTACACTTGATAAAGTCTTGAGAAAGATCTCTACCTCTTTTTATGCACTGTGATCTTGTTGTCTTTAACATCTGACTCAGTGCCTCGTACATACAGTTCCTGCCAAAATTTTGTTGAATGAGTGAATGTAAGCATATCAGATGTCCATGCCAGGGAAGCCTGGCTCTGATCAAGATTTCACCTGATGGGATTAGACGCCTCCCTGCAGTGGGACACCTGTGATGTTTGTTCATAAAGGCCGGCCCAGGTCTGTGCTCCATGGTACCCCGGAGCACTGATGTAATACCTTGAGCAGAATCACCTGAGGGCCCACTTGGGAAACAGGCATAGCTGGGGATCCTAGAGGCTGATCAGTCTGCTTCTGGTCACCAGCAGCCAACTTGGCATCATCAGTCCATAGTCAGAGTTGGATCTTCACATATGCTAGCTGTGGGGACTAACCAGGCCTCTGTTCTCTGGGTCATTGTGTGTGTGTGTGTGTGTGTGTGTGTGTGTGTGTGTGCATGCATGCACGTGTGTGTATCAAGTTGCTTCTGGACTATAGCCCACCAGCCTCCTTTGTCCATGGGGATTCTCCAGGCAAGAATACCAGAGTGGGGTACCATGCCCTCCTCCAGAGGATCTTCCCGACCCAGGGATTGAACCCATGTCTCTCAATATGTCTCTGCATTGGTAGGTGGGTTCCTTACCACTAGTACCACTTGGGAAGCCCTCTCTGGGTCATTAGGAGAATGAACAATCCTATGACTAAGGGCTGTGGTCAGGAAGATCCCCTGGAGAAGGGATAGAATACCTGCTCCAGTGTTCTTGAGCTTCCCTGGTGGTTCAGGCGGTAAAGAATCTGCCTGCAATGTGGGAGACCTGAGTTCGATCCCTGGGTTGGGAAGATCCCCTGGAGAAGGGAAAGGCCACCCGCTCCAGTATTCTTGCCTGGAGAATCCCATGGACTGTACAGTCCATGCAGTAGCAAAGTTGGACATGACTGAGAGACTTTTACTTCCCTCACAAGGGATGGGCACCTTTCAATAGCCAGTCCTGCAAGTCAAAAGATGGGAATGTTTGTTTTATATTCAGTAATAAATTTCAAGGTATCCATGGCCAAAGCAACCTCACTAGCTCAGCGGGTCCCAAATTTTGAGCTCTGTGCCGCTGAGAGCCATAAAGCCATCCTGGCTGGTCACTGATGCTATGAAATCATAAACACAAAACAGTCTTTCTGTTTAGGGAAGGGGAAGGAAGGGGGTTTATATTGTAAAGCTTTTCTTCTAGGTGAAAACTCTCCCAGTTCTCTGAACTAAAGGACAGTTTGTCCTTTAAATCAACAAGGTTCTTATTTCAGCATTTGTCCAGAGGGAAAGCCATTTCTCTGGACATCGATTTAGGTCAATCTAATTTCTGTTGGTTTGAGACTCAGCCTAATGATTTTTGTTTTTCATTTGAGATTCCATCATCTATAGCTGAAAGGTAAAGTCTAGTCCACAGCCTTGCAAAGTGGAGTCAATGATATTAAGTCACCAGGTTCCCATGGGATTTCTAGGAAACGGAGAAGGGGCTTCAAACTATTTCCCGAGAAAGATGTTTTCTGTTCAAACCATTTACTCAATTTCCCTATACATTGACTTCTCCGTGTGTTTATGCCCTGTGCTTATTTAGCTCAGATGTCCATTCATTTAGCAGATGTTTGTCTAGTACGTACCAAAGTCAAACCTGAATTTAGTAGATTAAATACAAGGCAAGTCCATTGTGTGTTCTATTTTGGATCTTAGGATATCTTTGATATGAAGATCAGGACTGATTTTCACTGGTCACCTTTCAGCTCAGTCTTACCTGTGGTAATAAATAGGTTAATAGTGCCTGTGTGTGCTCAGTCGCTCAGTCGTGTCTGACTCTTTGTGACCCATGGATTGCAGCCCACCAGGCTCCTCTGTCCTTGGGATTCTCCAGGGAAGAACAGTGGAATGGGTTACTATTTCCTCCTCCGGGGGATCTCTCGGACGCAGGGACAGAATCCGGGTCTGCACTGGCAGGCAGGTTCTTTACCATTGAGGTACCTGGGAGGCCCCGACACATCTTTATCTTTTTCCATCAGTCCTTCCATGAGAATACTGCTTGCATTATTATTAATACTAGTCTGCATTATAAATGCTCATATTATCTTTATTCTAATTAAAAAGTAACATGCTTATTATAGAAGTTGCAGTAACCAAAAAGGTAGGAAAAAAGAGAAAGCAAAAACACACTCAGTTCCTATAAAAGAGCTGCTGTGAGCATTTTGATGTAATTTTTTCTCTTTTCTGTGGTTTACAAATCTAGTCTAACGTGTTATTTAAGCCACTTTATATCCTAACTTTCAGCTCTCAGAGAGCAGAAAGGTAGAGGGGGGGACAAAGTAAGTGAAAGGTCATCCTCTTAACAAAGGTACAAACTAATAGCTGTAAAATAAGTCAGTTACAAGAATGTAATGTACAGCACATATATTTCATAGCAACTTCATATGGAGTGTATTCTACAAAAATATCAAATCACTATGTTGTATGCCTGAAACTAATATAATATTTTGAGTCAAATATACTTCCACAAAAAACAAAGAGAAAGAATCGTGAAAATGGGGCAAATAATTTAAAAAACACAGCATGTGCATTTTCTCTTGTTATTACAAACTCTTAATATTATTTTAATGGAGACATATTACTTCCTTACACACATATAGCATTATTTACTCAGTCTCCAGAGAAGGAAATGGCAACCCACTCCAGTATTCGTGCCTGGAGAATCCCGTGGACAGAGGAGCTTGGTGGGCTGCTGTCTATGGGGTCGCACAGAGTCGGACATGACTGAAGTGACTCAGCATGCATGCATGCATTGGAGAAGGACATGGCAACCCACTCCAGTGCTCTTGCCTGGAGAATCCCAGGGACAGAGGAGCCTGGTGGGCTGCCGTCTCTGGGGTCGCACAGAGTCGGACACGACTGAAGCGACTTAGCAGCAGCAGCTGCCCTCAATCTCCTCCTGGTTTAAATCTTCCTACCATGCGATCCAGTAATCCTATGTCTGGGTATATACACAAAAGAATTCTGTGAATTCTGCAAGTTCTTCAGCAGTAAGATGCATGGTTAAGAGCAGCAGGCTTTAGAACCATGCTGTCTTGGTTCAGGTGCTGACCCTGTCTCTTACTGTGTGACCTTAGGCATGTTACTTAACCTCTCTGTTCCTTTATCCCACATTTGGAAAAGGAAGATAAAAAGAGTACTTACTCATGGTGATAAATAACTGAGTTAATGTACATAAGGAGATGTACGTCTGGCACACAGTAAGTGCTGTTTTAGTTCTAGGTATTAACCTATCTACTACCACAGGTTAGATGGGTGAAGGATGACCAAAATGAAGATCAAACAGTGGCTTACCTCAGAGTGGTGAGTTTAATAGTGAATTCCAAAACTTCATGTCCACTGGGAACCTCAGAATATAACCTTTCTGAAAATAGAGTCTTTGCAGGTGTAATCAAGTTAAGATACAGGCATACTGGATTAGGGGGGACCCTAATCCAAAGACAAGTGTCCTTGTAAGAAAGGAGACACAGAGGATAAGGCTGTATGCAGACAGAGGTAGAGATTGGAGTCATGCTTCTGCAATGGAGGAGCCTGGTGGGCTGCAGTCCATGGAGCTGAAAAAGAGTCAGACACAGCTTAGCGACTGAGCAACAACCAGGGACACCTGGGGCTGACGGGTGCAGAAAAAGGCAAGGATTTTTTTTTTAGAGACTTCAGAGGGGATGTGGCCTGTCGATGCCTTGCTTTCAGGCATCTGTCCTCTAGAACTGTTAAAGAATAAATTTATGTTAATTTAAGGCACCTAAACTTTGCTGGAGGATACCAAGGCACAGGGCACCCTGAAATGCCTCATTGTGTACCGGGGAGGAGGCTCAGTATTTACATGAAATTGGCACGCCGTAACCAAGCAGGATGGGCATTATTCAAGGCCACTAGGGACTCCAAAACAGAACTGCAGGCAGTCTCACTGGATCTTCCTGAGTGACATGTGACATCAGTGAGCTGACCAGAGCCCCAGATCATGTGTCACGGCCCCAGGAGCTTCTTGATGGATTTTTGCTCTCATCGGCCATTGATAACGCGGCCTCCTTTCCACATCTACTCTGCTGCTACATTTTAATGATGATTGATTCACGTAGCAAATGGCCTAAAGTGGCCCTCACCGCCTTCTTATTGCAGACACAATTACCACTAGGCTGAGCTTGCTGCTACAGTGTCTGATAATGGACTCTAATTTGCCAGTGGGGTTTATGGTTCTGTGTACCCAGACAGGGATCCATTTCTAAACTACAGACTAATTCATAAATATTTTCCTCTCCAGCCATGGGGGAGGGCAGGATCTCATTTCATGTTGAAAGACAGTTCTAGCTGGAGGCCACTGAGGGAGGCTCTGGGCTCAGGCTTGGGACGGAGCTCACTGATCTAAGCTGTTTATTTTGCAGAAAAGCCTTCTGAGGCCCAGAGAGGGAATGTGACTTGTCCAAGGTCACACAGGGAGCTCTTTATTCTAACACTGCCTGCCTTGCTCCCTGAGTAGGGGAGCAGCAAAGAGAAGGGTGTTCCCAGCAGCCTTTTTGGAGTGGAAGCACCTTGACCTGTGCTTGTTTGAAATACTACTAGGAGTTGTTTTCTTTTAAAATAGTATATTTACTGTTTCTATTTTATAATAATGTTACAAACTCTTCCATGGAAATTAGAAGAAGTAGAAAAAATTGAGAACAATTAGTCGTAATTCTTTCACAAAGAGGTGACAGGTTAGCATGTTTTATTCATTGACAGTGTTTCAGTGTAGATCTATGGGGCTTCCTGGGTGGCTCAGTGGTAAAGAATCTGCCTGCCAATGAAGGAGACTGGGGTTCGATCCCTGGTGGGGGAGATCCCTTGGAGAAGGAAATGGCAACCCACTCCAGTATTCTTGCCTGGAGAATCCCACGGAGGAGGAGCCTGGAGGCCTGTAGTCCATGGGGTCTCAAAGACCTGGACACAAGCAAGCATCTGAGCATGAAGGCATCAATGTACATGCATAAATGTTTTATTTTGGACAAAACAGAGATCATATATACAGTTTCTCCCCAAATCAGTAGAGAGTTTTTCTTGCATCTTTGAAAAAATTCACAAATATGAATCAATCAGCCTTTTGTACTTCCTGTAGCTGGACAATGCTTAGATCTTATTTATCAGTCTGCTAAACTGTTTCTTTTTCAGAGACATGGGTGCCATGCAAAATTTTTTCTGATCTCCTTGGTTTTAACTGTTGTGATTTACAGAATCAAAGCAGCTGAGTCTGACGCACGTTTGCAGTTGTTTCCTTCAAGAATTAACTCGTCTTTCTGGGCTTGAGATACTGGACAAGCAACAGCTGGCCTCGTCCTAACCCAGTGGATGGATTTTTCATCCATGAAATTTCATATTTCAATGAAAGACCTGTTTTGCAGGATATCGATGTTTATGGGGAAGGGAGCATCCATAGACCTCACTTCCTCATAATTGAAGCCCACGTAGAGTTTTGCATTCTGTGTTTTTCTGCCTGCTGTAGTTTGGTATTTTCTCATGTCATTAAATGTCTTGTTATATCTTCAGAAACATGACCCCATAATATTAAACAATGCAGATTAAGGAGATATTTAAATATTTTTGCTATTAGACACATTGTTTTCCATTTTTGTAATTATAAATACGTCCGTTGTGTATAACTTGGGCATACAGATTTAAGATTATCTCTGATTATTCCTTTAAAATGAATAATTGGAAGTAGAATTTGGGATCAAAGACTATGATAGTTTTAAGAATCTTAAACAGTACATATTGCTAAATTACATGACTTATCAGAGTGAAAATGGAAAGGTATACGTAAAATGAAAATCCAGGCTTGAATCTTAAATTGCCGCTTGTTATTAATAGCTGAATGAGAACAGGCAAATTCTTTTGTTTCCTTTTTAAAGTTAATTTTTAATTGGACAATAATTGCTTTAAAATACTAGAGTTGGCTTCTGTCATACAAGAAAATCAGTCAACCATAAGTGTACATATGTCCCCTTCCTCTTGAACCTTCCCCCAACCCCCCACCCTATCCCACCCCTCTAGGTTGTCACAGAGCACCGGGTTGACCCCCGTGTTATACTTCCCACTGCTTATCTATTTTACACATGGTAATGTATACACTTTAATGCTACTCTCTCAATTCACCCTACCCTCTCCTTCCCTCTCTGCGCCCAAAGTCTAGTCTCTTTATCTGAGTCTCTATTCCTGCCCTGCAAATAGATGCACCACTTAGTGTGTGAAATAAGAACAATCACTACCTGATCAGGTTATTAAGAGAATGTAATAAAATTAATATTAAAATGCTTAGCACGTGCTTAACAATCAGCAGATACTCAACAATTTATTGTTGCTTTGAACTGTTGCTACCAGTGATAAGCCAAGAACCAGAATCTTCTAGGGAAAGATGAAGAATATTTATTTTCCAAACAAGTACCTCTGGGTGTGGGATGGAGATAAAAATCCTTCAGACTGCAAGTATGTAGATAAGTTCAACGGAACACTCAAGACAAAGTGGTTCTCGGTGTTAGAATCATGATGCTGAAAAGTCCAAGTGTGCCATTTTGATGATGTCAGTCTCTTCCTATGGAGAATATTTTGGTATGTCAGAGTGCCATCAGAAAATTCGGGCTTACCTAATGCCATGGCCAACCACAGACAAGGCCAGCTGCCAGACTGGTTGTGTAGGGTTCAAGAGAATAAAGCTCTGGCTACAGACCCTTCTCTAAATTCTCAGGCTCCCAAGGGCTACAAAGGAGGTTGGGTTAAATAAACTTGGAGGAAGTGAGCTAAAATCAACCAACACGGGCTGTGGGCACAAATCCCAGCTCTGACACTCCTTAGCTATTTGACCTTGAACCAGTCACTTGACCTTGACCTCCTTGTGTCTCTTTCCTGCTCTATAAAATGACGTCAAGGCATCCGACTTGTTCAGTCACTAAGTCACGTCTGACTCTTCGAGACCCCATGGACGGCAGCACGCCAGGCTTCCTGGCCCTCTACTCTCTCCCGGAGCTTGCTCAAACTCATGTCCATTGAGTCGGTGACACCATCCAACCATCTCATCCTCTGTTGCCCCCTTGTCCTTCTGCCAGCATCCATCTTTCCCAGCATCAGGGTCTTTTCCAATGAGTCGGCTCTTCACATCAGGTGGCCAAAGAATTGGAGTTTCAGCTTCAGCATGAGTCCTTCCAGTGAATACTCTGGGTTGATTTCCTTTAGGACTGACTAGTTTGATCTTCTTACTGTCCAGGGGACTCTCAAGAGTCTTCTCCAGCCTACTTAGCTAGGTGTTTATCAGGTCAGAAGAAAATGAATATAAGATAAAAAGTAGCCAGTAGATTAGTAGCCATTCTTACTATTATCATATAATATTAGACAATCCATTACCCTATCTTAGTCTTATCTTCAGTTAGAAAATGGAAAAAATAATCATATTCAAGTTGCAATATTACCATAAAGTTGCAATATTGCCATAAAGATTATTGACAGATGTATGTGGGAGCAGATGTATTTGTGCAGCAAATACACAAAGGGATAGTCAGGAGTGGGAGGCGGAGTCCCCACCCCTGAGTGTGGGCAGGTGAGGGATGACAACCGGTCTTGAATGCCCGAGGGCATGAGCCTGGGGCTCTCCCGGAGCCTCACTGCCCTAAGTCATCATCTTGGTTACCCGCTGGCACGGGCACTGCCCTCTAGTCATCTCTTCCTGAATGCCAAGATGATTCAGATGTTAACCGCAACAAAATCATGCCCGTCAGGGTTTCAGCACATCCCGTGGAGCCAGCAAGGGGCCATCAGTGTCTGCGTCCCAGCTAGGGCTGCGCTCTTGTCTCTGTCTGAGACAAAGGCCTGATGTAGCAGTCAGTGAGCCCTGGGCAGGGGAGGCAGAGGGCATAGTCCTTAATCTCCAGCACCCAGACGACCTTCTGCTGGAGTCCTGCTTGCTACGTATCCACAGGGGTGGTTGGAAGGGGCAGGGACAGCCGTGTTTTACACCAGGGTGCTGCCCACTCACCTACCGTGTCTTCCGTCCCGTGAGCACGTCCAGCCGCCTTCATCGTGTGTGTGAGGTCGTGACCGGGGCAGGGGCTGGGGCAGGTCATGTATGTGGAGCCAAATGCCTTTAATGACATGATTACAAGCCGTTTAGGGTAAACACAAAAAGTTTATGAAACTAGGACTACAGATAGAAAGATCGGAATGCTCTCTCTGTGCTTTTGCCTTCCGTTTGGTGTCTGCATGATACACCAAACTCAAGTTTGCTCAATTCATTATTTGTCGTAAAGATTAATGAAGCCTGTGTGCTTTTCTTCATGTGACCCACTACTTAGAAAGCATCCAATGCCAATAAAAGATGATTCATCAAAGTGGTTGATTTGAGAGAATGCAAGGGGGGGCGTACAAAACAATTACACATCACGAGTTTATTTTTTGAGGATTTAATTACTTACAGAGAAAGATGTGAGTTGATGCAACCGTCGTCCCTGAGGGTCACTCAGCAAGTATTTACTGAGAACTTGCTGTGTGGGTGCTGAGTGTTGGAGGCTGGGGTCCTCCTGGGATTGGGGAGAGGAGGAGCGCATGGCTGGTAGTAAGAGGTGATGAGGGGACAGAACCAAAGGGATGAGGGAAGGGGCCTGTGTTACTCCCAGGGTTTGGCTTTCGTGATTTCTATGAAGCTAGAGATGATGCTCCTAGCAGTGAGAGATTTAGAAAGACCCAAAGAAAATTAGTAAGACCATGGAATCCTTGGTCTTCCCAGGTGGTGCTAGTGGTAAAGAACCCACCTGACATTGTAGGAGACATAAGAGATGTGGGTTCGATCCCTGCGTCAAGAAGATCCCCTGGAGGAGGGCATGGCAACCCACTCCAGTATTCTGTCCATGGGAGAATCCCATGGACAGAGGAGCCTGGCAGGCTATAGTCCATAAGGTTGCACAAAGTCAGATATGACTGAAGCGATTTAGCACACACTCAGCATATGTTTCCTAGAACCGGGAAAGCTGAGAAGATCAGATGTAGAACAGAGAGAAGGTTGCCACTCACAGTGGCCTCATGCAAGATCCAGTGCAGTCTGGGAGGCCTGGACCTAGTTCACTTAAAGGGACTGGAACCGAGTGGACACATGGTCGGAAGGAGCGTAACGTGAAGGCAAAGTCGGCGTGATCTTGGTGGGAGCACTTCCGTGGAGGGGCACATGGATTTGGTTAAAAGCTTAGGACCCTGTTGAAATGGGACTTTCTCCAAGAATGAGCTGTGAATTTGTGAATGAGTCTCAGATCTTTTCAGGAGAGAACGGGAGGACAGTTGGCATTTGGCAGCAGAGACTGGAAGCAGAACCTCGCCCATCCACGTTGTGCCAAGAAGCTCACATTTCTTATGTGGAGCCAGTAGAAATGTCATAGGCTGTGTGGTGTTTGCTCACTGAACTGAATGTGAATCAGCCACGTTGTGCAACTTTGAGAAAAACCGGGGAGTGTCTGAGAAAGGACAAATAGGAGTGAAGAGTTTAGCAACCCAGGAGAGACGTGTTATTTCCAAAGAAGCCAGAACTTACCAGAATGTTCTGTTGTCCTCTAGTCATTGCATAAGAGCATCACAGCGACTGTGCAGAACCCAGGAAGAGAAGGTGGCAATGAGGTTTGAGACAAAGGCTTGTAAGGGAAGATCCAAGGGCCTGAGCCGCTAAACTAAAAGAATAAAGGATTGGAGTGGGGCCAAGGTTATGGTTTCTGGTATAAGAAAGGGCATTAGTCATCATTAAATGGGCCCCACCATTTTTGGAGAAAAAAAGAGGAAGGGAGAGTGAAGCTGCAACACATGATATTCATGCTACATTTATTCGTTTACTTATTTAATCTATTTTCTTTTTTTTGGCCATGCCACTTGGCAAAGTGATGGGTAATCTTGCCATGCAGGATCTTAATTCCCCGACCAGGGATCAAACCTGTGCCCCCTGCATTGGGAGCCCAGAGTCTAAACCACTGGACCACCAGGGACGCCTCAAGGTTATATTTAATGGAAGAACTTGCTAAGTGACTTTTCTTAAGTACGACAGGATTAGTTCTCAGAGGGAAATAGATTGACTATGAGAATCAGTTTAGCATGTCAATAATAGGTTGCTTAGTACAAATGTTACTTGCGTAGCTACTGGGTAAGGAACTGTGAAATTCCTTCCTCTGGGGACAGTGAGGGGAGTGGTCTTTAAAATGAGATAACGCCTCTGGAGTAGAGTCCAGACAGGATTAGAGGGCCTCTTGAGTTTCTTTCCTGTGAATGGAATCCTAACGTGTTTTTATGGGTCCCCAAGGTTTTTATACTATTGTGTTTCATGACTTTGGTAATCATTCTTAGTTTTAATCTTGAAGGATTCCCCAGTTTTCAAAAGCCAGGCAGCAAGTTATTTCAGTCATGGTATTCGTTTGGCCTGTGTAAATGTTTTTGTTGTTGTTTTGTAGGGGCAGAGGGAAAGTGGGTATCTAACCACGCACCTCTGTGTGTGCACTCAGTCGTGTCCAACTCTTTGCGACCCCATGGACTGTAGCCCAACAGCTCCTCTGTCCATGGGATTCTCCAGGCAAGAACACTGGAGTGGGTTGCCATGCCCTCCTCCAGGGATCTTTCAGACCCAGGGATTGAACCTGCCTCTCTCTTGTCTCCTGCGTTGGCAGGTGGATTCCTTGCCACTAATGCCACCTGGGAAGCCCATGGTGTTGACAAAAGGCACGTGTGTTTCTCTGCAGCCATCCGTTAGATGTAGCCTTGGTCCTGACGCAGGTCATGCTCGATGCGATTTTGCTGCTCACCCATCACTTTGCCAAAATGTCACAAGCCAGCCCCGGGGGGCATGTGTCATGCGGGGCCGTAGCCTTGAGGCAGGTCTGCCCCAGGTGTCCTGAGTTACAAGTGTTGGAAGCAAAATCTGATGCAAGCAGGAAATATGGTTCCATTTTCTTATTTAGAAGACGCACTGAGGTCCATGCTTGATTGAGCTGGGGGTGGGGCAATCAGACCAGCTAGAAAACCAGAAAATCGCGCTGTTCTCAGCAGTGGATGAGGAGCAGATAAAAGTCAAGCCTAAGATAAATCCAAATGAGGGAGCGTGAATGGGGATGAATCAGATCCATAGAGGCAAACGCAATAGAATGCCATCTATTACCCTCCGAGGTGCGTGGGCAAAGAGTCTAACACTACGGAGGCTGTGGACCAGCAGGGTGGTGCTGGAAGGTGGGGAGGATGAGCCCTGGGGCCCGGGGCAAGCCCTCCACGGTGGTGTTGCTTGGGCGTCTGCGCCCGGAAGTGACCTCTGTTTACCGCTGAGCTGTGTGTTAAATATGCATCACCCAGAGCTCTCTTGGATGCACAGGGAGGTTTGCTCCAGTCCCTGAAGGAGCTTGCTTCTCTGATTGATGAGAGGAGAAGTAAAAAATAAAGAAACTCATTCTTTCTCCTACAGTCCCAGTATGTCTTCCAGTACTTCAAGATTATTGACAGCACTTGACTTAGTCAAAGAAAACTTCTGTTCCTCGGACATCATCTTTTTGAGAGTATGTGTGTGGGAGGCAATGGGGGAGGAGACTAGTCCAAAGTAATTTCTGCTGAATGGGCCAAATTTCCCAGAACTCTGCGGTCTCTCCTGACTCCAGGGACCTATTAATACATGAAGCACCTGCAGAGGTGGCTGAACCACTTGATGACGGGTTTAACTTGACAAGTTCACAGGTGATGTTATATTTATTAATGGACGAGAGACGCAATATTATTGTAGGTTGACCCAAATATATTGTTAGAGCTGTTGGTTGCCTTTTTGGATTCATCTGAAAAATATAGAGAAAGGTGTTGGGGAGCAGAGTTCGCAAGGCCTGTAGGTGAAGTGGGCCTCAAAACGTTTTGGCTCCCACGAGCATTGTACGCTTGATTGGGTGCATACATGCCACTGTCGTTCCGGAAGATGTAGGTTTTGCCAAGGGACAAAATTTTGCTGAGGGATAATGAGAACAAGAAATAGTTATGAATATCTCTTCTCAACTTTGTGTGAGTACAGATAGGAGAAAGTATCTCTGATCGTCAGCTAGTGCCCATTAGGCTTTCAAATACGCTCCACACTATCAGGTTTTACTTTGGCTCGGAAGACAGGCTCGTCAAATGTTTTCACGTGCTGGTATCTCTAACAGAAGCAGAAAGCCACTACTAAATAAACAAAAAGCTCCAGACGGAGACCACAAAGCACTTAACCAGCATTTCTTTTTTTTTTTAAATGCATGTTACAGCCATAGTGAAATAACCACCTTATTAAACCTTAAAGAGTTTAATTGACACTTTGGAATCAAACATTACTCTATCAGTTAGCCAGGGATGTGCCCCCACCTTGAATAAGTTTGGTGTGGCTAAAAAAAGATGGTGAAAAAAAACTCATTGGGAAAAAAAACCCTGATGCTGAGAAAGATTGAAGGCAGAAGAAGAAGAGGGCAGTAGAGGATGAGATGGTTAGAGAGCATCACCGATTCAATGGACATGAATTTGAGCAAGCTGAAAGATAGGGAAGGACACAGTGAAAGACAGGGAAGCCTGGCATGTTGTAATCCATGGGCTTGCAAAGAGTTGGACGTGGCTTAGCAACTTAACACCAACAGCTGAAAAAACTTTCCAAACTTACTTTGGTGGCCTTTTTTGTGTGTCAATTAGTTTTTGGTTTCTGAACTATTGTCTTTACATAGATTCATCAACAGCTGGAGGCAAGAAAATGGTGTTGGAATTAAGAGAGCAGGAGGGGAGGAAGAGAGGAGGAGAAAAATGGAAAGGGGAGGAAGGAAGGAAGAGAGTGAAGGACAGGGGTTGGTAACAGGGGGCGCTAGTTGGAGGGATGAAAAAAATACCACGGAAGGGACTTCGCTGGGGACCCAGGGAATGAGAATCTGCCTTGCAATGAAAAGGATGCTGGTTTGATGCCTGGTGCGGTGACTAAGCCCGAACCACAATTACAGAGCCCGGGGCCACAGCTGGAGTCTGAGCACCGCATGCAAGACCCCGCATGACACAGTGAAGGTCCTTCATGCTGCAACTAAGACCAGACACGGCCAAATAATAAATTAACCTTAAAACAAATCAGTGCTTTAAAAAAATAAGTGAATAATACTGGGGAAGGACATGAGAGGAAGGCTGATGGGGGAAATTTCTCTGAGCCTACAGGAGCGAGGTAGTTCCATCAAAACCCGCTCTGATGAGTAGCCCAGGGGCTCTTTGTTAGAAACAGGAGCACAGGTGGCCTCTGCTTTTGTGAACAGAGGTCGGACCTCCTTCCCTAGCAGCCAAGGGCACAGCCCCTCTGCAGCTGAAGCTGCTGCCGCCCCACGCAGACCCCTTTGGTTCCCTTGCCATTTTCTCACACAGTGGCCCCCACATACTTTCACTCCTGACATGCAGCATGGATGTGAGGGTCCTGGACCTGGCTTCCTCTGCACACTCTGAAAGCGGGAAGAGCCTGGGAGCCTACACCCCCCTCCCCAGGCCCCGGGGGCAGCCTTGCTGGTGACTGACAGGCGCGGCTCTTCCTGAACTCGGAGGTGGGGTTGTGGCATCTCTACAGCTCCCCTTGCAAAAATGAGCCAAATTCACCCTCTGTGGGATGACTTCCTCAACTCCCCTTTGCTGTGTGCCTCTACTGGGTGTCCTAAATACACTTCCTGATAAGCGTTATGAAACTTCATCTTGGGGGTCTGCTTCTGGGATCTTGACCTAAGACAGCACCCAATACCTAAGAGTTTGTGTGCACACATGCTCAGTTGCTAAACCATGTCCAACTGTGTGCAACCCCATGGACTGTAGGCCGCCAGGCTCCTCTGTCCATGGGATTCTCCAGGCAAGAATCCTGGAGTGGGTTGCCAGTTCCTTCTCCAGGGGATCTTCCCCACCTACGGATCAAGCCCGACTTTCCTGTGTCTCCTGCATTGCAGCAGATTCTTTACTGCTGAGCCACCGGGGCAGCCCACCTAAAAGTCCAGATTATTCCAAAGACCACTGAGGAGCTCTCTGTTTAATCCTCAGGGATGACTGAGCAGTAGAGAGGATCTACTCTGTGCTCCTACGCTTGCAGTTAGAGAACAGTCCCCTCATGCACAGTCTCCTCCTGCCCACGCTGGTCTCTCCAAGCACCTGGCTTCTTCTGGAACACGTGAGCATCTGTCCTGACACAGATGAACCCTGTCCTTGGAGGCTCCACTCTCATGGCCCCCGTCCCCTCCTCCAGGCTCTGTCACGGTCTGAGGCTCCATCCGGAATTCTGTCAAGAGTTCGTCTCCAGAGCTGGGAGTTGTTGCTGGGTGTGTTCGGGAGTTGGTTCCTTCTCAACAAACGCCCCTTCAGCCCCCGTCTGACGGGGTCATCAGTCCCGGGGTGGGTCGAGAGTCACAGGAGCAGGAGGCAGACAGCTTCACTCACAGCCTTGTGGTTTTAACAGACGTTTGTCACCCCACCCAAGATGGGTGTTACAGCTGGAGTCCCGGGTGTGTACTAAAATACCACCTGGGTCGTTGGAATTTTGTGGGAGGCGGTTAAGGCTATATTTTCTGGTTCCTGGTGATCCTATAATTGCTCTATGAAGTCACTGAGGCTCACCATACTCAGTGAATCAGTTCTTAGGACTCTAATTGAGAGGGAGGCTTTTTTTTTTTTCTTGTTCTCAGATACTATGAAAAAAAATGTGTCTGAGTCTCCACATTTCTTCTCCCATTTATATAGAAAGAGGACAGGAAATAACTCCTCTTTTCAAAGTCAGAAAATGGAAAGTGGTGATGACTACTTATCCTTAGTAGGATTGCTCCCTGTGAATCCAGGCTGGAAAAAGTTCTCTTGACCAGCCCATGGAGCAGACAGAGCAGAAATCCCAATGTTTCTGTGATGGAGCCCACCAGAAGGCCAATCTGAGAGCCTGTGGCAAAGTCCTCTTTGAAAAACCCTGCAGTGACTATTTGTTGAGCACCTACTGTATGCCCAGTCATGTAAAGACAGGTGCTAGTGGGGGTGGGGGTAAGTTAGCATGACTTTTTGCCATTCGGGAATTATATATATTGCACAAATATTATGCTATACTATAAAAATATATTAATTTGGTATTTTTGATCAAGAGATTTTATTGCAAATAAAAGTGATGTGAGAAATCTCCCTCAGAAGAAAACTTGAGAGATTGTATTTAAACTGCTGCATACAAGAGGGACTTGCCAGGTGGCACTAGTGGTAAAGAAGTGAAGTGAAGTCGCTCAGTCGTGTCTGACTCTTTGCGACCCCATGGACTGTAGGCCACCAGGCTCCTCTGTCCATGGGATTCTCCAGGCAAGAATACTGGAATGGGTTGCCATTTCATTCTACAGGGGATCTTCCCAACCCAGGGATCGAACCCAGGTCTCCTGCATTGCAGGCAGACGCTTTAACCTCTGAGACACCAGGGAAGTGGTAAAGAACCCACCTGCCAATGCAGGAGATGTAAGAGGTGTGGGTTCAATCCCTGTGTCAGGAAGATCCCCCGGAGGAGGGTCTGGCAACGCACTCCAGAATTTTTGCCTGGAGAATCCCATGGACAGAGGAGCCTGGTGGGCTATGGTCCATAGAGTCGCAAAGAGACAGAGACAGCTGAAGTGACTTAATGTTTGCGTGCACACACACACATGAAGTAGAATGTCTGATTACGCTGGGGACCCTCAAGTCAGTGGTCAGCTGCTTCCCTCTCATCCTCATTGCAGAAAATTTGCAGTGAATCATGATTTTATGGAAGCTGTTGCTCATTGTGTCTTTTCAATACCTCTTGGTTCTTGACAGTTTCTTGTAGGAAAGTCAGCCTTAAAAATATTCACATTTAATTATTTTGGCAATACATTAATGAAAGGAAACATTCCTGACAGGGATTATAAACTGGAACATGGAACAATTACATTTTTTCCTAGGGGTAATGTTTATTAAATGATTTCTATGGCAGAAACCACTAAACTTGTGAGTAAATCTAACTGCAAAAAGAAAAATTAACCCCCGCTCCTCAAAGGTGACTGCTTAGATTTGACTCCACAACAACCTGTTTCTTTTCCTGACCGTTGAGATGGAAATGTTATTTGAGGCAGAGATGGGAGATTTGAATAGCAAGGGAGAGCCTGTCCAAAGAAGACGGCCAGGTAACAGTTACACAACTCATACGCCTCTCACTCACATCATAAAACACGTGAGGTGTTTGGGGCGGTCACTAAGGAGATCTGGGGAGAGGGTTTTTATAACAGTTGCTTATGTGGCTGCGTTGGGTCTTCGCTGCGGCATGTGGGATCTTCCTTGCAGCACCTGGACGCTCTAGTTGTGACTCACAGGCTCAGAGGTTGTGGCACTCTGGCTTATTCGCTCCATGGCATGTGGGATCCTCCCGCAGCAGGGATTGAACCTGTGTCCGCAGCATTGCAAGGCGGATTCTTAACCACTGGACCTCCATGGAAGAGCCCTCGCAAATTTTCTCTAAATCTGAAATTATGTCAAGATAAATATAGTAAAAATAAAATTTACATCACAACCCAGTGAATGTACACTTACATATATGTCCACATATTATTCACTCAGCTAATGCTTACAAATGCCCGCCATATGCCATTCTAGGCAACAGATGTACAGCAGGGACCAAAGCAGAAAAAAATGTCTTCTCACAAAGCCTACCTGTTTATCTATTCATGTACACATACATTTATCCACCTATGCTACTCTATGTATGCATACGAAGGTGTATATGTATGTATGTTTACAAGCACGTTCATAAAAGTGGGGACACAAGTTTTATCTGAATTATGCTTAAGCTCTCAATGGTGCATCATGACTTAAAAAATCTTATTTTTAAAATGAAGCAAATGAAGTAAAGGATAAACTGATTTTGTGAACCACCAAGTGATCATAATCTTCAGTTAATGAAGCAAAATCCTAAATTAGGGGGAAAAAAAGCAGTAGCCCAAAGGTCCCCCACTGAAGTCTTTATCGACCACATACCATAACAAAAATTTTCGAATCCAGTCTAAACCTCTCTTCTGATCTCCATGTCTTCATTTCCAATTGCAAACTTGTCATAGCCGCAGCCATTTCAGATTTTCTCAGTCCCAAATTAAACTCTTGATCTTTCCCTTAAGAGCATTCTTCCTCCAGCGTTTCCCATTTCAGGAAACAGCACCTCAACCCACCCGTTGCTCAGCTTAGAAAGACGGGAGTCATCCTTGACACCTCCCTTCCCTTCGCTCCCCACAGGGATCAGCCACCAAGCTCCCTTGATTCTCTGTGCTAAATATATCTCAAATTCATTTTTCTTTTTGTCTGACACTGTTTTAGTCTAAATCCACCAACATCTTTAACATGAATTATTATAATGGTTTCCCACTTGGTCTCCTTGCATCCCAAAATTTCCCACTTAAATCTTCCATGCAACAACCAAAGAGAACTTTTAAAGCAAAAGGCACTCATGTCATCACCTTTATGATCTTCCCAGTGCTTGTAGGGGAGACTAACACGTCTTTGTGTGTGTGTGTTACTTGCTTAGTCATGTTCAACTCATTGTGACCCCATGGACTGCAGCCCACAAGGCTCCTCTATCCATGGGATTCTCCAGGCAAGAATATTGGAGTGGGTTGGCATTTCCACCTCCGGGGGCTCTTCCTGATCTGGGGACTGAACCTGCATCTCCTGCATTGAAAGGAGGATTTTTTTTTTTTTAACCACTGTGCCATCTTTAACAATACACTAATTCAGGTTGTATTTGACCATGAAGGACAGGAAATCTAAAACAACAGTGGGTTAACAGGATAGAAATGTCTTGTCTATCATGTGAGAGAAATGAGAGTAGGTCGATTGGGGTTGACTTCGTATTTAACAGGGCATCCAAGACACCCCTTCTATCTTGTTCAGGCACGTGGCTTTCACTCCTGGTCAAGCTGGCCACCTAACCTCCAGTCATCATATCTACCTCCCATGTAACTGCAAGGAGGCCGTGATGTAGAAAAATTCACCCTCTCTCATAAGAGCCCATTCAGCTTACCTTCTTATCTACACTTTTATCACACAACCACACATAGCTATGAAGGAAATAGGGTATAGCCTTTTTTCCATGTGGACAACATACAGGTAACAAGTGGGTGTTAATAACTGAGTGCTCACAATAAACGTTTTGAAAATAAATCTTGAGGTACATGAGTAGTCTCTGCCAATATGGTCTTTAAGGTCCTACAAGCTTTGGCCCTGCCATCATCTCTTTGTTCAAAAGTTCCACCCACAATGGGCTTCTTTCTTCAGTGAGAAAGCATCCTCTTATCTGGATGCCTTCCTGAAATACCTTCCTGCCTGCTTCCTTGGAAAGAACTTTGACCTAAGAAACAAGGCAATAATTAGTCTTAACTCCTTAAACATTCCATATATAGCCTTCCTTCAGCTACATATTTCTTTATGCAAGCATTTCAGTTCAGTTCAGTTCAGTAGCTCGGTCGTGTCTGGCTCTTTGCAACCCCATGGACTGCAGCACGCCAGGCCTCCCTGTCCATCACCATCTCCCAGAGTTTACTCAAACTCATGTGCATTGAGTCGGTGATGCCATCCAACCATCTCATCCTCTGTCGTCCCCTTCTCCTGCTCTCAGTCTTTCCCACCATCAGGGTCTTTTCAAACGAGTTAGCTCTTCACATCAGGTGGCCAAAATATTGGAGTTTCAGTTTCAGCATCAGTCCTTCCAATGAATATTCAGGACTGATTTCCTTTAGGATGGACTGGTTGGATCTCCTTGCAGTCCAAGGGACTCTCGAGAGTCTTCTCCAGCACCACAGTTCAAAAGGATCAAGCATTTGATTAATTTTAAATACTCCAGCATGAGTAGTGAGGCATGTGTGTGTGTAAAACAGGTTAAACCTAATCCATATCTACCATTTAGAGCCGGACAGTAATCTTGTAAGCATGCTTTTTGCTAAGGCACTTCAGACATTTCTGACTCTTGGCAACCTTATGTGCTGTAGCCCATCAGGCTCCCCTGTCCTAGGGATTCTCAAAGCAAGAATGCTGGAGTGGATTGCCCTGCCCTCCTCCAGCAGATCCTCCCAACCCAGGGATTGAACCCGCGTCATTTTGTGTCTCCTGCATTGGCAGATGGTTTCACTACCACCAGTACCACCTGGGAAGCCCTATAAGGTAAACACTAACCTATTTCAACAGCACAGAGTTGCCTTACTACACAAGGAATGAAAGAAGTGATGAAACTTGGCGTCTTTAAGATACATGACTGGTAGAGAGGAGGGCAGCAGAACCATTACCCTCCTATGAGCAGGATTTTATTCATTTATTTGGCTGCTCCTGTGGCATGCAGAATCATAGCTCCCTGACCAGGGATCAAACCCAAGCCCCCTGCAGTGGACACTTGGAGTCCTAACCACTGGACTGCCAGGGAAGTTCCCGAGTAGAATTTTAAAAGTCGGCGAAACCATTAGTCTATTCCTCTGGTCCTTATGGCCCAGAGCCCAACCAGGGTATGGTATCGAGCAGACATTCATTGAGGAAACACGCAAATTCACTTGGCGTTCACTGTCAGTTAGCTAATACTTAGAATAAAACTAAAAACTCAGATGAGAGATAAAAATCAGTACTTCATTGTTTGCTGTATGTTTGAAATACTTTGCTGTTATGTGGAGTGAAGCAAGGGCTTCCCTGGTGGCCCAGACAGTAAAGAATCTGCCTGCAGTGCAGGAGACCAGGGTTTGATCCTTGGATTGGGAAGACTCCCCAGGAGAAGGGAATGGCTACCCACCTCAGCATTCTTGCCTGGAGAATTCCATGGACCGAGGAGCCTGGTGGGCTACAGCCCTTGGGGTCATAAAGAGTCAGACGCAACTGAGCTTCTAACGCAACAACAAAGGAGTGAGCTGAGCATCTGTAGTTTGCTTCAGATTCACACTTTTATTAACATGTAACTCACAACATGTAATTACTCCGCTTGAAGTACATAATGCAGTGGATTTTAGCATATACAGAGTTGTGCGATCATCACCACAAAGTACCTCAGAACAGTTTAATCCCCAGATGAAACCTCAGACAGTTTAATGGTCACGTCCCACCCTCCTAGTAATCTACTAGAGCTCCTACAGGTTTACTCGTTCTGAATACTTCATGGAAATATCTGACTTCTTCCGCTGAGCATGTTTTCAAAGTTTATTCACATCGTAGCTTGTATCAGTATTTTATTGAAAATAGCATTCCATTGTTTGGAAATACCACATTTTGTTTATCCATTCATCAGTTGATGGACATTTGTTTTCATGTTTTGGTTATTGTTAAGTGTTGCTGTAAGAACGCTTGTATACAAGTTCTTGTGTGGACATATGTTTTTATTTCTTTTGTATATTGTGTTAATTTCCTATAGTGGCTGTAGCAAATCACCACACGTTTAGCGGCTTAAAACAGCGTGGATTTATTATCTTATATCTCTGGCAGTCTTAATTCTAAATCCACTTCACCGGCTAAAGCTAAGGTGCCGGCAGGGCTGTCATCCCTCCGAAGACTCCAGGGGGACCTTTCCAGCGTCCAGAGGTCACCTGAATCCTCTGGCTCCTGCCAGCCCTGGCGTCCCTCCCACTTCTCTTTCATCATGCTGTCTCCTTTTCATCCTCTCCTCTTGTCACGTCTCTGACTTTCTCGGCTTTCATTGTCACATGGCTTCCTCTGACTCGGACCATCCTGCCGTGCTCTCGTAAGGACCCTTGTGATTACACTGGATGCACAGATAATCTAGGACAATCTCCTCATCTCCAGACATTGAGTTATCACAGGTGCAAACTTGTTACTGTTGCTCTTTTGCTGTTACTGCTGTCTATTCATTTAATGACATTCCTTAACTAAGTCTGAAGGTGTGTGTTCCTTGTACTGTGAAGACACCATTGCTTGGCAATCAGCTAATGACTGATCAGAGATTTCCTTCTATGCTTTCAGCCAATAATATTTCCACCCTTGGCTTAATGGTTCTCTGTGTGTTGGGAAGGCTTTCAATGCTTGGGTAGCTTACAACTCTGTCTTAACCTTCACTTACTCTTGTACAGGACCTTTGATGTGATATTATGTCAAGATATGTTCAGCCTAGGATGAGAGACTGGGGTCCTCTCAGATGTTTTTGGAAATACACACAGCCCCGGAAGTGTGCATGGCCTTCTTCATCCCTAGATATTTGGGACTGGTATGGGTGACATCCTTTTTAAAAGAACTTTCGTTGACTCATCATGACAATAGAAACACTTGGTGGTTTGACATTTTCTAAATTGTGTCTTTTCCCCCAAACACTTATTTCTGTTCAAAGCCTTTGGGATGAACCCAAGAGTGAAGAAGATAAATTCAGCTGTCCTGCTCTGGGCGGTTCGAAGTATACTCACTCTGGGAGTTAAGTATGTTCCTTTCTGACCACAAGGGCCCCCTTCTTGAAGTGGGTCAAGTGGCCTCAAAGGTGACTCGCAACTGCTCTTGAACCAGAGGTGGTTATTGATGAATCAGCTGTAGCAACATGTCTTTCTTGCAGAGAGCTGAGTCAGAGCAAACTGAAGTCAAATATTCTGACAGCTTTTGAAGAAGAATCTACACGTTGTTCCCTCCAGCGTGGCACAGACCCAGAGAACTGAACAGCATTTAAGAGTTTTTTTTCAGTTGTGTCTGATGTTTTTCTTTCTTTAAAAAAATGACTCAAAAGTTTCCACTTGAGTTTCAATCAATATGCTGCAGATGGGCCAAGTCATCCTGGCAGAGGGAAGAACTGAGATTGTGTTTCTGCAGACGGTGCCAGGAGGCAGGGTGCTCCAAGGGAGGGCAGGGGTGAACGCTGAAGCTTCAGGGTCCTGGTGGCAGCGGTGAGATGCACGCAGGTGGCCAGACCTGGAGCTGTGGGCTGGTCCCCGGTGAATTTCGGCAGGCACTTGGCTCCTCCCCGCGCATCATCACTTTGTAACTCGAGGACTGACTAGCTCATCCCCTCCTTTCTCCAGCCCCTGAAAGCTGGATGGTGTGGTGAGGGGTGGTGTGGACCTTTTCTGCAGAAATGTGCGCTTGCAGAGCTGAAGAGCCCTTTAGTAAATGGAAGCATAGTCCTTCACTGACATAGTGTTGTCAGATTTGCTCTTCTCCTCCCTGAGTGATCTTCAGCTGGCACGGGTACTAACATACTCAGTTCCAGCGTCTCTCCCTTCAGCTTCCTTGACAAGGAGTGAATGGTTTTTTAATGGAGAATTTAAGAAAGAGCTCTCTTCTTGGAGATATGTATATATATTCCCAGATATTACATATATAACATTAATATTAAGGGCTTTCTCAAGCACAAGGCCCTAGCCCCACAGCCTTGATGGGGCTGACAGCTGGGGACTGGTGGCTAGATCATGCATGGTACTCCCTTACCCAAGAACAGCAGCCTTCATCCAGAACTCCCTTCGTGGTCACAGGTCCCAGTTGGGTACCAGAGTTCTGAAACTGTGGACTCCAAATGGTTTCACCAGTTTGATTGCTGGTTTGTTAGAGGGAGCAACTCTAAGATCTTCTGTCTCTACCTTTTGCTCGAAGTCCCTTGTATGAACGTGTTTTGAAATTCATGTAAATGGCATCTATCTGAATCTCCATTTCTTACTTTTTCATCAACTGTTTTTTAAAAATTGTAGTGGAATGCACATAACACAGTATTTACCATCCTAACCACTTTTAGGCAATAAGTATATCCACACTGTCCAACCCACGTCACCTCCATCCACTCGCAGAATTCTCTTCATCTTGCAAAATACTGAAACTCTGTACCCACTAAGTAAAGACTCTCCTTTCCACCCTCCCCACAGACCCTGGGGACAGCCATCCTACTATTTGTCTCTGAGGATCTGACCACTCTACATACTTCATTAAGTGGACGTACTGTTTATCCTTTTGTGACTCACTCATTTCACTTAGCACAATAGCCTCCAAGGTACACCCATGCATCAGAGTTTCCCTCTTTTTGAAGGCCAAATAGTATTTCATTGTACAGATATACCACAGATTGCTTATCCATCCATCCATCCACTGATGGACATTTTGGTTGCTTTTGGCTATTGTGACTCATGTTGCTGGGAACAGGGGTGTATAAACATCTGTTTAAAGTCCCCGTTTTCAATTCTTTTGAATGTGTATCTGGAAGTAGAGTTACCAGGTCATACGGTAACTCTAGATTTAATTTTGGAGTAATCATCATCCTGTTTTCCTGCATTACCGCCAACTGCCGGGAATTCCAGCTTCTTCACACCCTCACTAACGCTTGATGATTTCAGGCTTTGTTTATTAGACAGCAGCCATGGCAGTAGGTCTGATGTCTTCCAGAGCCACGCGTGCTTCTTCCTGATGCCACGTTCTGTTCCACTAACGAGGCTGCACGTTATTTCATTTTTTCTCCCAGGGTGGACAGCGCCTCCCTGCCTAAATAAAGCTATAGTAACATATTTGCTCATGTCCGTTTGCGAATCCATGTAAAATCAGTTTGAGCATATATACCCAGGGATGGAATTGCTGGATCTCAATGTATTAGAATTTGTGTACTTTTTATTTGACTAAGCAGTCTTAAGTAAAGCCAGATTGCTCTCTGGAATGGCTACACAGGTTTACATTACATTCCTACCAACAATGTATGAGGATTCTGTAGTTCAAAAATCTTTTCTCAAAATTGGCATTATAAGGACTTCCCTGGCAGTCCAGTGGCTAAGAATTCACCTTCCAATGTAGGGGCACAGGTTTGAACCCTGGATGGAGAACTAGGATCCCACATGCCACAAGGTCAAAAAAAAAAAGCATTATATATACTTCCTATTATATGCAGTCTTATATGCCTGACTTAATTAGTATTTTTCTAACTTCTAATTATTTTGAGCATTTCTTCCTATGATTATTAACTTTTTGAGCTTTCTGTATTAAAACTTCCCTGCTGATATCTTTTACTCATTTTAAGTTTTTTGTTGGTGTAGATTTTCTCATTGTTGGTTTTTTGGGAGGTTTTGTTTGTTTTTGACTGGCAGATTACCTTTCATATTCTGGAAATTAGGCACCGTTTTTGTAAGACATTGTTTATTCTTCTACTCTATCATGTATTTATTAATTTGTCCAGTGTGTGTTCATCAAACAGAAGCTCTTAATTTTGATATACTCTCATTTGACATTTTTTAAACCTATACATTATTTTATTCAAACTAGTCCTTCCCTGCCCTTAGTTCACAAATATATTTCTTCTTCATTTTACTCTATGAACTTCAGTGTTTTACATTCCCTATTTAAGCTTTCATCTACCTTGCTATATAGTGTTATTGGGAAGAGATTGTTTTTTCTCCATGTAATGAGATGAATTTTTCCATATATTTTCTTCACATAATTCTCTGTACCTTATGTTGAATCAAGTTGTCCTTTCTTCATCAATTTTGTTGTCCTCCTCATCAAATAATCTGTTCCTGAATATAAACAGGCCGGTTCCTGACCCTCCATGCTATTTCAATGCTCTATTAATCTGTTTCTTCAACAATGACCCGGTATTTTTTAATCATAATGATTTTTATATACTATGATATAAAATTGCTAATATTTAATCATTTTGACCTACAAAAATGGTAATTTCTTATAGCTGTACCTAACAGTATGTTTAGATTTGAATGTGGGACGTTCTCCAAGTTCTCCCTCTTCCTTTTTTTTTTATGTAAAGTTGATTTGTCTCTTTATACACATTGGTTCTGCTTTATAAATTCCAGATTAAATTTAATGAATTTCTTGTAAATATCTGACAACTATTTTGATTGAGTGTCATTGAATTTTAGATCAATGTAGGGAAAATCAATACTTTTATATCAAGCCAGCTCATTTAATAGCATGGCATGTCTTCAGTTATTCAAATAAATTTTTTATATTCGTCATCAAAGTTTTAATTTTTTCTCTGTAGAAATCTCATGCATTCTTGATTTAGTTAATTCCTAGGTGCTTTATAAAATATTTTATTTTGAAAAATATCATTTTTAATTTTATTTTGAGTCCATCTCTACCAGGATGGAGAAATATTATTGATTTTTCTAGATTGATCTTCTATCCAGATAACTGCTGAACTCTCTTTTTACTTTTAATCTTTTTCTATTAGAAGTTTGTTGATTCAATTTCTCTTTCTAGATAGATGGTAATATTATCTGTAAACAAAGGCAGTTTTAATCTCTTTCTTTACAATCTTTAAAGCTATTTCCTTTCCTTTCCCAATAAAATTAACCAATACTACACTGAAATACTGGTGGCAATTGGGAATGCATATTTGTTCTTAGTCTTAAAGGGAAATTTTAGTTTCTCCATGCTTGAAACCTTTACATTTGGAATTCTCTTTATATATCTTACCCCTCAAGATGACTTCAGAACACTACACCAGCTGCTTGGACCAGATCTCTTGTCTTTGGGCTTTAAAATCCATAGGCAGTTGTTATCTCAGCTATTAGTAGGGAGAAATGTAATTGGTTTTTGCACTATATATCTTCCTGGTCCCTGTACTAGTCAAAGCTACAACTTTCTGTGTTTATATAGAAAATAACACAAATCATTCTTTCTTCAGCCTTTAACACCCCAAATATAACAAATGTCAATAAAGTCCTTACTGGTATAAATGATTGAATAAATCAATAAATGGAGGGGAATAGACCCATCTCTGACACAGAGTAATTCCTAGTAATTTGAGTAGATACTCCATCCTCTGGGAAGTGGAGTGGAACTCTCCACTCTTCTAGTGTGGGCTGCAGATAGAAATTTCCTCCCAAACAGCATAGTGTGGACAGGGAAACAGAGTCACTTTACAATGGAGAAACTCAGCGGACACAAGCCCAGTCAGGTGGTCAGGGTCAACGTTAATGGTGACGCTGTGTTGATTGTGGGTGCCCTTTGTAGGAAGGGCTTCCCTGGTGGCTCAGTGTAAAGAATCCACCTGCCAATGCAGGAGATGCAGGTTCCATCCCTGGGTAGGGAAGAGTCCCCTGGAGAAGGAAAAGGGAACCCACTCCAGTATTATTGCCTGGAAAATCCCATGGACAGAGGAGACTAGAAGGCTATAGTCCATAGGGCCTCAAAGAGCAGGACACAACTGAGAGATTAAACAGCAGCAACAATCCTTCATAGGATGTGATGACTAAAGCGCTTGGCCTCTGCGGTCCTCCTGCCCCACCTGCAACCCGTCTATTCATGAGATGAACATCCAAGGAGCCTCGGTTGACGGACATGATACAAAATACTCAACCAGTGCTCCTCAAAACTGTCACTGTTATAAAAAAAAAAGAGAGAGAGAGCGTCAGAGAAACAGTCACAACCAAGAGAAGCCTAAACAGACATGATAACTGAATGTCACATGAGAGCTTAGGTGGGATCCTGGGCCAGAAAAAGGACATTGGGTGAAAACTGGAGGAACCACAATAAAGTATGGTGTTCAGTTCATAGTCATCCCTCTGCACTGGTTTGTTAATTGTGACAATTGTATCATATAATCAATGATGTCAGTAACAGAGGAAGACTGGGTGTGTGCTTGATGGGTAGGGGGATTCTCTGTTCTGTCTTTGCAATTTTTTCGTAAATCTAAAACTGTTCTATAATAAAATAGTCAATCTGAAAAACCCTCTAGAGTCTTCACAGAGAGTTCTGAGTGAGGTCTGGCATCCTGGGTGGGTAGAGGTGGTACAGTTAGGAACTTGGGAGTGACATGGCCACATCTTGACACTTGATAACCAACAAGGACTTACTGTATTGTACAGGGAACTCTGCTCAATATTCTGTAATGATTTAATGGGAAAAGAATTTGAAAAATGATAGATACTTGTATATGTGTAACTGAATCACACTACTATACACCCAAAACTAACGCAACAGTGTTTATCCAATATAAAAGGTTTTCAAAAACCTAAAATGATCAGAAAGGGGCTGAGAAGGAAGGTTGCCTTTGCTCAACACATTTAAGAACGTAAACCCCAGCGGAAGGCACACACCTCTCCTGTGTGTGCATAGGTGTGCAGGGCTCTGTGTGCTGGTAACACCTGCTACGCAGGAGAATGGGCAGTTGAATTAAAGTCGGGGTATTTGCCTGCCTCACAAAGTAGATGAGAGTCTGTGCAAGTACACACCCGCACGCAGACACACACATGCTTGTGCACGCGTGTGTGCTAAGTTGCCTCAGTCGTGTTCGACTCTTTGCAACGCCATGGACTGTAACCCGCCAGGCTCCTCGGTCCATGGGATTCTCCAGGCAAGAATATTGGAGTGGGTTGCCGTTTACTCCTCCAGGGGATCTTCCTAACCCAGGGATCGAACTTATGTCTCCTGTGTCTCCTGCATTGGCAGGCAGATTCTTTACCCTTGAGCCACCTGGGAAGACCCATACATGATCTCTCACACACACATGCACACACACACTATCAGATATGACTTGGACCAGACATCCTGCTTCCTTGGAGGCAGAGGTTTTTGAAGGTGAGTCCGGAGCTCCTAAGATGAGGTGCCCAACAGGACCAGGATGCAACCCCGTGTCTCTAGAGTTTTCCTTTTAAGCTGCCTCGCTGGAGGGCTCTGCACGCCACACACACTCACCATCACACATGGGTGATCACACTCATCTTTCTTTTTTTTTTCCCCCAGTTATTTTTATTAGTTGGAGGCTAATTACTTTACAATATTGTAGTGGTTTTTTTGCTACACATTGACATGAATCAGCCATGGATTTACATGTGTTCCCCATCCCGATCCCCGCTCCTACCTCCCTCTCCATCCCATCCCTCTGGGTCTTCCCAGTGCACCAGCCCTGAGCACTTGTCTCATGCATCCAACCTGGGCTGGTGATCTGTTTCACACTTGATAATATACATGTTTCAATGCTATTCTCTCAGATCATCCCACCCTTGCCTTCTCCCATAGAGTCCAAAAGTCTGTTCTATACATCTGTGTCTCTTTTTCTGTCTTGCATATAGGGTTATCATTACCATCTTTCTAAATTCCATATATATGCATTAGTATACTGTACTGGTGTTTTTTATTTCTGGCTTACTTCACTCTGTATAATGGGCTCCAGTTTCATCCACCTCATTAGAACTGATTCAAATGAATTCTTTTTAATGACTGAGTAATATTCCACTGTGTATATGTACCACAGCTTTCTTATCCATTCGTCTGCTGATGGGCATCTAGGTTGCTTCCATGTCCTGGCTATTATAAACAGTGATGCGATGAACATTGGGGTGCACGTGTCTCTTTCAGATCTGGTTTCCTCGGTGTGTATGCCCAGGACTGGGATTTCTGGGTCATATGGCAGTTCTATTTCCAGTTTTTTAAGGAATATCCACACTGTTCTCCATAGTGGATGTACTAGTTTGCATTCCCACTCATCTTTCTTCTCTACCAGAAAGTGACGTTCCCTCCCACCCTACTCCTCTCTGCTTTGTCCTTATTTGCATGGCCTCCTGGCATTACGTCAAAATAAACTACAATCTCTTCCAGTTGGATCCCCGAGTAATTCCGGAGGGGAGGGTTTCTTTGTGATTTCTGTTTGCTTATGGACTCTGCACAGTGTTTGCAAATTCCACGGTGCTGGAAAGCTTCCAGACCTATTTAAATCCATTTTCCAATTACCCAGCACCAGCGAAGATGTCACTGACTTGCAGTGAAAACCCAGAGGAGTGTGTGGGTTTGGAGTATGTGTGTGAACGGCCAGAAATTTCAGAAAGCACGTAGCTTGCAGGTTCCATCCACTAGGCATGAGACGCAGAGCTTCTGACATGACCTTGTGCTGTTGGCTCTTGTATCCAGAGGCTGTCGGGCCCCACTCCTGGTGCGTGGCAAGATTCCCAGCACGGGGAAAACTTAGAACGGACTCTAGCGTGCGCCTCTCACCGTCAGTGTGGGGCTTTCAAGACCCACAGCTGAGCCATCACTGAAAGAGGTTGTAAGCCTGGCCCTCCCACCTCCGGAAAGGCTCCCAAACGTAAGAAATCTGTAGTCTGATTACTCTGGGACTAGGATGTTTTTTTCATCTGGGGGGAAGAGCAAGGTGACGAATTGCTTAATACTAGGCCTGGGAGACTTTGTGAGCTGATTTCGTTGCCCAGGGCCTTTGGGGGTTCTGTCTGGGGATTGAAAAGCATGTGTGTAGCTTCTTATAGCCCAGGGGCCTTTAGATGCCAACTGAAGTTGTCGCACTTGGAAGGGGATAAAGCCCTGGAACATCTCTCCCCAGGATATTCTACTGTCTCCACTGGCAGAAATGATGCTCCTATGGCCTAAAACAAAGTCTTATGAAGAAAGAAATCTAGTCACAGTGTGTGATCATGTGACCAGCAGCATTCCCCTGGATGAAAGCGGCTCGTCTTAGTTGGTTCAGGCTGCCTACCAAAAATACCTTAGACCAGGTGGCTCGGAATCCGCAGACACTTATTTCTCATAGCTCTGCAGGCTCGTCCAGGATCAAGGAGTCATCATGGTCTGCTGCCTGGCTCACTGACGGCTGTCTTCTCACCACATCCTCCCATGGTAGCGTCACCAAAAGGCGTGGGGTCCGACCGCTTGCAGTCCCAAAGCCAATAAGCAGACCAGGTAGGTGGAAAGGAAAGTTGGCTTTATCTCAGATGCCGGCATCTGAGAGGGGGAGGGCAGACATCTCTCCAAAGTCGACTCCTCCGCAAACAGGCAAGGGAGGAGAGCTTCACAGGTTGAGGAGGGGGCTACACGAAGAAACAGCACGCTCGGTTCTGACAGTCTTCACATTGGCCATCAGAGGTCTGACTTGCATCATCTTGATTGCTTTAGGCACAGTAAATTTTTAGTTTTAAGGTCAATTTGTTTCCGTTTCTTTGAGGACAATTCTCGGAACTGTGACGGCTTATATCATGGTTATAGTCTGGTGATCATGTAGTTAACTTCTCCACCTGATGTGGCTTTTGAGATTTATAAGACAGTTCACAGGATATGATAGCTCAGTTGGTAAAGAATCCACCTGCAAGGCAGGAGACCCTGGTTCAATTCCTGGGTTGGGAAGATCCACTGGAGAACGCATAGGCTATCCACTCCAGTATTCTTGGGTTTCCCTGGTGGCTCAGCTGGTAAAGAATCTGCCTGCAAAGCAGGAGACCTGGGTTTGATCCCTGGGTTGGGAAGATCCCCTGGAGAAGGGAAGGGCTACCCACACCAGCATTCTGGCCTAGAGAATTCCATGAACCGTATAGTTCAAGGGGTCACAAAAAATTGGACTTGACTTGACTTTCACTTTCACAGGATATGGCTCAGAATATTATCTATGGCTCTTGAGAGGGAACTAAATGTTCTTGATGATGCTTAATGATTGCATTATTATTATTTAGTGTCCTTTGACTGTTTTCCTTTGTTTCTGCATGTCTTCATTTCTCTGATTAAGCTTATTCTTTGGCTAAAATTTTCGACAGACAAAAGGCAGGCAGAGTCCATGGCTGGGTGGGGGGCGGCGGTGGAAAGGACCTGCTCCATTGTGGTAGAAGTGGTGAACAGGCTGTCTGGGGTTTCATTTGCGAGGCCCTCACCCTTTTGACATAGCTATCCCTGGGGGTCTCTCTCGTTCTGGAAGTTAGGATTTCAGCATCTGAATTTTGGAGGGGCGCACGTTTAGCCCATTGCAGGGACCGTCCAAACGCTACTGAGCCCTACGTGGTAGGCGTTTCCCTGCCGAAGCCAGAGGCATTGTTAGCTGGTTAGCAGCCCAGGGTGTGGGGAACACGGTTCTGCGATGAGTCACTAATGATGGGTTTTTAGGTGCCTATGATCTGTGGACTTGGCTCACTTCCTGTTACTTTCTCATCCATTTCCTGATATGAAGTTGTCTGCGGAAAGGGTCCCATGGTCATGCACTGATGTTGCAGGATCCTTCTGAACCCCCTGCAGGAAGTGTCTACAACTATTCTACAAGAAAATACATTTAAAGCAGTTAAGTACCCAACACCAGCAGGGACTCCAGTAAACCGTTTTAGTGATAAAACATCTACTCACTCAGTTTATTTTTTCTTTTATTGTCCCTGCATTATTAGCGGTTTTTGCTTCATCGCTATCATCATGCCTGCTGGTTTTTCCTTTTATTAAATTGTGGAAGGAATCATGCTAGAGACAGAGTTCCCTGAGTGACTGAGTCACATCCTGAGAACAAGCTGGACGAGTGCTTTTTATGTGTGTGCATGAGTGTGAGTCTGTGGGGCTGCGGATGTTGGTGGAAGGACGAGAAACTGGGAGGCAGGTGAGGAATGACGAGTGAAATGACTAGAAGGGTGACTGTGCATTGATTTGCTCCTGGTGAATAAGACAGGCTCAGTCAAAGGTGTGGATTCAATTTGCTATGAGCCCTGCTTCCTTTCTGCCTGTTTCCCCCTCTCTCTCATCCCATCTCAGATTATTTTTCTGCTTGCCTCCCCAGTCAAAGCCTATGCTCAAAATATTTATTCACTCTAAGGTGCAAATAATAGGTGTTATTGTTGTTCAGTTGCTAAATCATGTCTGACTCTTTGTGACCCCATGGACGGCGGCACACCAGTCTTCTCTGTCCTCCACTGTCTCCCAGAGCTTTCTCAAATTCATGTCTGTTGAGTCAGTGATGCCATCCAACCATCTCATCCTCTGCTGCCCCGTTCTCCTCCTGCCCTCAGTCTTTCCCGGCATCAGGGTCTTTTTCAGTGAGTTGGCTCTTCGCATCAGGTGGCCGAAATATTGGAGCTTCAGCTTCAGCATCAATCCTTCCAATGAATATTCTGGGTTGATTTCCTTTAGGATAATAGATAGAAGGTCAAATGAGAATCATTTTTAAATTATTTCCTCTTTTAATTAGATAATATTTAGACTATAAGTGAAAGTGAAAGTCACTGAATTGTGTCCGACTCTTTGCGACCCCATGGACTATAGAGTGCATAGAATTCTCCAGGCCAGAATACTGGAGTGGGCAGCCTTTTCCTTCTCCAGGGAATCTTCCCAACCCAGGGATCAAACCCAGGTATCCTGCATTCCAGGACTATAAACATGGGGCTAAATCATGGAGTATCAGTTATAGGATGATTGTTTAGGAAGGATTGTTAAGCCTTTGCGGATCCTGTAGAATACTAACTATGGCATACCTGACTCTACCTAAAGATTAGGTCAAGTTTGACAGAGAGGGATTTAATAAAAAATGAAAAAAGTGAAAATCAAGGCAAATATTTATTCTTGAATGCAATAGCTCAGGAAAGTAGAAAGCTAATGTTCCTGAATTAGGTTACTATCCCCTCCATTTCCTGTTTACTCAAATACAGTTCTTTAAAATTCTGAATCACTTACTTAAAGTTTAATGGATTTGAACTCAGCCAGCAGATTATCTATTATCTGTTCCAAACATTCAGTCTGCTAATGTTCCTTAATGGTCTATATACAAAAAGTACCTCACCACTTCCTGTGGAGGATACAAAATGAACGCATGAATACCTCCCTTACAGGATTCTTTTAATAATTAGATTAATAATAGTCTATGTAAAGTGCTTAGAATTTAGTACAAAATAAACACTCCACAGGTGGATACCATTGTGTTGCATTGTCATTACTCCAGCTCAAAGGCACTCTGCCTGTTTGACTTTGAACAAGTTAATATGTTTCCTTGGGCTTCATTCACTTTTATCTTTAGGAGAATGAAGATAATAAACAGGTGTAGCACCTACTTTATACGTTGGTTATGAGTCTTAGCTAAGAAAATATTTGTAGCCCCGCTTTGAAAGTTATGACACCCTAAACAAACGTGAAGAAGCCTCATTCGGCTGTTAGAGGAATGGAGCTCGGTCCCCGTGAGTGGAAGAATCACGTGCTCCCGTTAGGTCTCCCATTACCCGGAAGAGGCTCGGGAGAGGACTTTCGGGCATCTCCATTGGACTGTCCACTGCCAGAGGCACACCTCTAGTTCTTTGTTTGATGGGGCATATGGGATGTTAGTAGGTAAGGTTGAAATTGGTCTAAATTCTCACCTCTGCTTGTTCATTCATTCAAAGTTTATTTCTTGGTAGATGAGAGGGGTGGGGGTGGGAGGGAGAGAGAGAGATTATTCTGCTGACCTTCGGATTCTTCTGAATCTCAAACCAAGAGCATCTCCAAGAGCAGAACAAGGTGGGGTGGCGCATGTGCCCAGGAGATGTCTGGGTCACACAGTGACCCCAGACCTCAGATCTCAGACCGTAGCTGCTGCCTCCGAGGGACTGCGGAGCTGGGCTCCCGAAGGCATCGCAGGTATTGTCCACAAGAGCGCTTGGAAGGGTTAATGGTTGGCAGAGCGCCTCATCTGTGAGTGGCTGAGGAGCTGTGTAGAAAGTTGTTGCATAACGAGCCTTCGGTTCACTAACATGCACATGTTTTTATAATCTATCTAAGGGAATTGAACTCCCTTATTAAAACAAAGTGCAGACTCTCCAAAGCTCCAGTCCTCACAGGGGACTGCCCAGGTAAGACAAGGTATTTGGGCCAAGTGCATCCACCGATATTGGTCTTAAATTTTATCTACCCCATGGGTTCGCTGTCGTTAATTACTGTGGCCACCACCACATTGACTTCATTTCTAAAACTCTGTCCCAAACGTAAACAAAATCATTCTTCTAAGTTCGTACATTTTGAGGACTAGAACCTCCTAAAGGACTCTACTTAATGCCCTAAAGAATAAGGAGGGAGTAGACAAGGAAAATGTAAGATGCAGAGCCCAGGCTTGTGATGTGCAAAGCCATCATCAACTCCTCCTATGTAAGCAGAGAGGAATATAGTCTTTATCCTGAGCATGAATCAGCATTTTGCTCAAGCTCCCAGCCGACTTCCCAGCTCCTCACATTCTCTGTTTCCTGTCCCTGTAGGTCGCATCTCAGACATTTTGTTCATACTGAGTCCAAGCCAGGATCAACAAAGAGACAACCTGTGATGACCCCATTCCTAGTTCTTATTCCTGGGTGGAGATGTGGGCCTTTCCGCAGGTGACTGTCAGGTTCCTGATGATATTCACAATGAATTGAACGATCACATAGGTCTCACACTTCTATGTGCAGCTGCTATATCTCCCTCACAAGACTTTCTGTGAAAAAGAAGAGGCAAATTCTGTGATTAACCCGTCCGTGCAAGGATGACGATGATCAGTGTGGTGGCCACTCAGATCTGCAGCAGAGGCCCCAGTGACCCATTGCCCAGCCGCTGCCCTCTGGACCCCTGGTGTCCCCCGGGGACCACTCTCCCTGTATGCGGGCTGCCCTGAGCCAGCCTGAGCAGGGATGGTCCCGTCCACACCCGCTCCCGTGAGACACAGCCTGCTGTGCCGGAGTGGACCAGAGGCCCCTGCCCCAGCCTGGCGGGCCCTGACCTGGACCACCGCCCTCTCCAGGACTCCGCCTGCCCAAGACTTCTCCCTCCTCACCCCTCCCACACTCGCAGACCCGCCGTGTGGTCTGAAGATGCCGCCTGACTTCTGGGGAGACCTCTGTCAATAAACATCTTGGACATGGCATCCTGTCCTAGTGTTTGCTTCTCTTTGGACACACACTGACATAACGAGTAACCAAGGAGATGTTTGGTTTCAGATCTGAGCTGTGTTTGCTGATGTAACCTGTGTTAATTTAGAGGTTCATGGGTTTCATTCCTCCGGACACCTGCTAGGCTCTGGGCTCCTCTGGAAGCTGGGAGCTCTGGGTGAGCTAGTGAAGCAGAACAGAGTGAAAGCTTGTTTCTTCTCACTGGGTTTCCCCCTCTATTTTCTAAGGCAGCTGTAACCACAAAAGGAGACATGAGCGCATAGCTGTTCCAGACTGGGAGTCCGATGCTTTAAGAGTTCAGCCAAGGTGCCTATCCAGGTTTCTGGAGCCAAGCCATTTGGTTACTGCGTGGTAACCTAAGTGGTCAGGAGCTTCTGGCAGTAGCAAAAAAAAAAAGGCAACAACAAAACCCACCTAGTTTGGGAAACCTTAAAATGTGGCTATTGGCCCAGGAAAGAATATGCTGCTTGTTTGAGAAAGCAAAATAAAATTCCATCTGTGTCCGCAGCTGCTCTGGACACTCAGAGTGCACAGACGAAGCGTGAGCTTCGGAAACCGTGCACACGGGCGGCAGATAACCGTGAGGAGTTCTATTTCCATAAACCTACTCAGAATTTTACACTCAAAATGATTTTTTAAAAAAAGGCTTTGCATTTGGTGTATATGTATTTACTTTTGTTTTATAATTTAGCATGATTTTAATTTTGTAATTATTTATGAAAAGAAACTTTATACTATTTTGCACACACAGCGTCCCTAAAGGTCTCCATCTAGTCCACAGGCATGGCCCTCGGACAGCCAGTTCCCATATACTCTCATGAATGGGTCCCCAGCAGTGGCTGTTTTGGTCAGTGTTGAATAACTGGATCTCCGGGGAAAAGGGTAAGGCCCAGGTTTCTCTGGAATTTCTGTAAATAAGATATTCTACTTCCTGGGGCTTCCCTGGAGGTTCAGTGGCTAAGACTCTGGGCTCCCAATGCAGGGGGCCTGGATCCCTGCTCAGGGAACTAGATCCCACATGCCACAGCTAAAAAGAAAAAAAAAGATCTCTCATGCCACAAGGAAGACTGAAGATCCTGAGTGCCACATCTAAGACTTGGCACAGCCAAATAAATAATTAAAAAATATATATATTCTACTTCTTACTGTAAAACATCTAGGGACATCACAGGAAAATTTTACAGTACCAATAGGGACTCAAGAGGCAGCAGTAACACTGGTGTCCTCAGAATTCTAATCTTGCTCCTCTGGCATGAGGAAGTTGTCTCACTGTAGGTGGGTACCAGTGTCTAACGCCTTCCCAGGGGGCTCAGGTGGTAAAGAGTCTGCCTGCAGTGCAGGAGACCCGGCTTCCATCCCTGGGTCAAGAAGGTATCATGGAGAAGGGAATGACTACCCACTCCAGTATTCTTGCTTGGAGAATTCCATGGACAGAGGAGCCTGGCGGGCTACAATCCACGGGGTTGCAAAGAGTCAGAGATGACTGAGCGACTAACACTTTCACTTTTCAGCAATGTCTAAAGCATTTTGCCAATCCAGTCTAGCGACTAGTTCAATGGTTAAGTCACCAGCCCAACTGTAAGGTCCTTTTTAGAGCCCAGACCAGCTTTAAGTATCTAACAGATGCTCTCATCCTTGCTACAGAAAATGTATGAATCCAGCACTTACAAGGATGCCCACCGTTTCCTGGAGATCATGCATCCCCTCCTCTCCCATCCTAGTTCCTTCATAAACCCTAAGAACACCTGCTTGAAAGTGGTGCTATAGTAAGTCTTTTTTCTAACCTAAAAGGTCACAAAACTAAAGCAGTAGAGCCCAAGAGAAGGTTGTATATGAAATGCAGTTATCCTGTATGTGGAAATGTTCTTTACAAGATTCAATCAGACTATGGTGCAGACGAACCTATTTCCGGGGCAAGAGTAGAGATGCAGATGCAGAGAACGGACGTGTGGCCACAGGGGTGGGAAGGGGCAGGGGGGTGAACTGGGAGGGTAGGGCTGACACACACGCCCTACCAGGTGTAAAACAGATGGCGAGTGGGAAGTCTAGCGATATAACTATGTAGTGAAAGTGAAAGTCACAAAGTCGTGTCCGACTCTGCGACCCCACGGACTATACAGCCCATGGAATTCTCCAGGCCAGAATACTGGGGTGGGTAGCCTTTCCCTTCTCCAGGGGATCTTCCCAATCCAGGGATCGAACCCAGGTCTCCTGCATTGCAGGCAGATTCTTTACCAGCTGAGCCACAGTTCAGTTCAGTTCAGTCGCTCAGTCGTGTCCGACTCTTTGCGACCCCATGAACCGCAGCACGCCAGGCCTCCCTGTCCATTACCACCTCCCGGAGTCCACCCAAACCCATGTCCATCGAGTCGGTGATGCCATCCAACCATCTCATCCTCTGTCATCCCCTTCTCCTCCTGCCCTCAATCTTTCCCAGCATCAGGGTCTTTTCAAATGTGTCAGCTGTTCACATCAGGTGGCCAAAGTATTAGATTTTCAACTTCAACATCAGTCCTTCCAATGAACACTGATTTCCTCTAGGATGGACTGGTTGGATCTCCTTGCAGTCCAAGGGACTCTCAGGAGTCTTCTCCAACACCACAGTTCAAAAGCATCAATTCTTCGGTGCTCAGCTTTCTTTATAGTCCAACAGTCACATCCATACTTGACCACTGGAAAAACCATAGCCTTGACTAGACAGACCTTTTTTGGCAAAGTAATGTCTCTGCTTTTTAATATGCTGTCTAGGTTGGTCATCACTTTTCTTCCAAGGAGTAAGCATCTTTTAATTTCATGGCTGCAATCACCATCTGCAGTGATTTTGGAGCCCCCAAAATAGAGTCAGCCACTGCTTCCACTGTTTCCCCATCTATTTGCCATGAAGTGATGGGACCGGATGCCATGATCTTAGTTTTCTGAATGTTGACAAGGGAAGCCCATATAGTCATAGAATACTATGCTGTGTAGTATGGTATGGCTACAGTGTAGCATGTAGCAGTTAAGGTTGTGGGACAGCACAGGAGGCTCAGTTTGGGGCTCTGTGATGACCTAGCAGTGGGGGACGGTGACGGGGGGGATTGGGAGAGTGGGAGGGAGACTCAAGAGGAGGGAACTTATGTGTATATGTAGCTGATTCACTTCATTGTACCGCAGAAACCAACACATTTTAAAGCAATCATACTCCAATTTAAAAAAAAAAAAAAAGATTTGATCAGACCAAGCATGTCAGATCTCAAAAAGTGTTTCTTCTTTCTAAAAAATCCTAATATTCATCTCTGCAGAGGCACTTGGATGCACGGGGGACTCTGGCCCCCGGGAACTCTGCAGAAGGGTCCGAATAATTCGAATGAACAGAGGGAGCAGTATTTTGCAGCTGCTTCTTGCACAGGGGTTACTGCTGATTAATGAGCTGCTGCATGTAGAAGTGACAGGAGCAGGAAAAAGCAGGGAGAGAAAGTGAGGGGCTGGGAGATGAGGTCCTCGGGTGAGAAGGGCTAGGAAGTATAAAGCTGTCTCATTAAAAATGCATGTTCTCCAGCAAACAGCCATTCCCTGGCCTCATTCCGTGCTCCCTCCTAAACAGTCCTAACCCAAAGGGCCTCTGTGAGCCCACGAGGCCACTTTCCTTTTCTCTGTTGAGTGCCTCCTCCACATCTTTTAAGTTCTGCTGAAAACATCATCACCCCTGGGTCATGCCAGGCTGCCTGTGCCATCTTTTATAGAAACAAACTTTCCTCCATCCATAAATTTGGCCTCAGAAGCAAGAACATTAGTTTTAGAAGCTGCTTCAGCTCTCCCAGTTTTCTTTTTCTTGAACTTTTTCTTTTATATTAGAGTGTTGCTGGTTAATAATGCTGTGATAGTTGCAGGTGGACATTCAGGACACACATCTACATATCCATTCTCCTCCAACCCCCTCCCATTCAGGCTTGGAGCAGAGTTCCCTGTGCTACACAGCAGGCCCTTGCTGGTGATGCATTTTTAAACACAGCAGCTGTGAGACAAATCCCGTCACCACTGGGATTTGTGTGCATGTTTTTCATCAGTCATTGCTGGTATTTGGTTTTACAGGGATTTTTATTTATTTATTTATTTGCTTCTGCAATTTGGGCCAGAGGGCTCTGATCTTTTAGATACTCCTAAGATATTTCCAAAGTGCCTGATGTTCAGAAAAGCCTGGGCCCCATTCCTTTACCTGAGGCACTGAACTCATTGCCCGTGAGGGGATGCTGAGTGAAACAGGGGGCAGCGGAGACACCTGCTAATAGGAGAATCACACAAATAAATGTAACACCCGAGGTGCCCAGATATGTGTCAGGAGCTCTGAGAATTTGCAACGCAGGACTTGGCCAAGAGAGAGAGGGCGAAGGGCGCTTCTTGGAGAAAGTGGTGATGTCATTCTGATCCGAGAGGAGGTGGGGGTGACTGGTGACAGGGCAGCTAGGCAGAGGAGAGAGTCTGTGAAAGGGAGCAGCACGTTCCCAGTCCCTGGGGGTGGAAGGGGAGCATAACATGTTCACGGATCAGGCAAAAGGAGAGCTGTGAGAGTCACAAAATAATGGGGGTGATAAACATAAAATTGCAGATTGTGGTTATGGTTGGTGCACCAGGAGTGATGGAGGGAGACACATGCAGGGGGGACGCTGGGGTTTTCAACTATAATGTAAAACTGCTTTTTGTTTCCCTGCTTAGTCAGTGGCATGGAATCTGCCTGCCAATGCAGGAGACCTAGGTTCGATCCCTGGGTCGGGAAGATCCCCTGGAGAAGGGAATGGCAACCCACTCCAGTATTCTTGCCTGGAGAATCCCATGGACGGAGGAGCCTCATGGGCCACGGTCCATGGGGTCACAAAGAATTGGACATGACTGAAGCAACGGAGCACAGATGTACTAGGCTTTGGAGTAATTTCAAGATTGTAGGATATTGTTGCAACTCTGGAATTCCACTGGACTTGTTCTTATCTTTAAGAAAGGTAAAATTAAAATTAAATGAAGTCTGAGTCACCCTCATAAATAGAATGAAAAACTACTCCTTTCATGTGGAAGTGTACATTTCAGTTATCATTTGGAGGTTCCTCCTGTTAGTTCATGTATTTATGATTGTAAAATTGAGTTATTTTGTTAAGAAAACATTTTTTTTCATGATTTGAAAAATCTGAAACAGAACAAAGCCTTAAGTCAACAGAAAAGGAGAGCTTGAGCATATTATTTGTGGCTTTTCCTGGAGACTTCATAGTACTTTCAACTTGGGGTCTGCTTCTAAAAGAAAGCTTAAGTGCTACCATGATGAAAGAAATAGCGATAAAGTATTACTACTCAAATGCTTAGCCACAGTCCCAGTGCTTAGAACTAGGTCAGACACAGAGGAGAAAATAAATATTTATTGAATGAGTGAATGAATGAGCAGAACTTAAGAGTGTTTTTTCCACCTGATAGGCAAGGTTCAATTCTGTGAGCCTTGGTACCTGCTCAAGTTGGAGGGCCTCCCTGGATGCCTGAGTGATGATGAATCAAATTTATATGTACCCTATAGGGTCAACCACTTCTGGTAAGTGGGAAATTTACCTTTTCAAGTTGGGATCCTGGCAAAAGCAATTTCAGCGGGGTGGTGGCGACTGCTGCCTGTTTGAAATGGGAGAAAGGAAATGACCACGGGGATTTTGCCAGCTACTACAGCAGGTCATTCCATTAACCCCATCCAGTGTTGCCTTCCGTCTTTAATTCCACCTGTTTCTTGTTCTAATTCCTTACTCTCCCCACCATGACCTCAGCCAACAGTTCAAATTCTGACATAATTGGAAACGAATTCCATAATCCGGTCCATCGATCAGTTGATTGCCTCTGGTTCTTTTTCCTGGTTACTGTGTTTATTAGCTTTCCTTAGCATTCTGAGTGCCTGGCTCTCAAGGGTAGAACCAGCCTTTCTTCCAGCTAGCTTGCCTCTGAACTCTCTGTGGGCATGTGACGTTACAAAAATAGATGGGGAAGAGCCCATCTCAGTTCCTTGGGATTGCAACAGAGAGAAACGTGAGATTTGCTTTTGCAATTGTCCTTTGCAAACTGGCTCCAGTTTAATAAGGAGAGTTTGTGCTTTCTGCACTTCTGTGTTTTTTTTTTTTTTTTTTTAAATCCATACTATTGGTTTCCAAATGGCAAGCTCAGTTGTGCCGGCTTCAGTGAACTTGGCTGCCCTGTTGGCTAGTCCTTTTTAGCGTGAGAACAGGACCTTCCCCCTTCTGCTGAATGCCTGGTCAATTAATTACAGGGGCTAAAATGAAAAACATGCTGGAATGATTGACATTTACTTCTAGACATTATTTTGAGTTTCAAGTCCAATATTTTCCACTGTAATCCACATTTGAAATGGTTCACTTGTGGTTCCTTGGAATTTAGCTTCTGGGTTTGGTGTAGTAAACAGTACTTGCCATTAAAGATTTAGCAAACCATTGTTTTTTAATCTGGTCAGGGTTCACAGTTCAAATCCAAATATTAGCATTGAAATTAGTTTGCTTAATTATGTGATAGCTAAAAAGAGCTTGGTATAGCATTTATTGCATCCTGGAGATTAGTGCTGTTAATTCTTGACTGTCTAGATGTGGATTATGAATGTCGTCTAATCTTCCTTTCTCAGATTCTGGGCATAAGCTATATTAGGAAAACAGTGTTCATATACTTTGAGTTTCTGAATATGCATAAAGTCTTTTTGCCCAATATATACATATATTTTTTGAAGGGGGGCATTTATTGTGGCTCACAAGTAGCTTGAATGTTGTGATGTTGGTCTGCTTGACCTCATCAGAGTATAAAGGAGGTAGGCTGGTTCAGGCAGAGAGCACCACCTTGGATTGAAGTCCCAAATCCCCCACTGACCAATTCTGAGCAAGTTTCAGTTTGCTGATCATTACGTGGGCATAATTTAATTCTATGCCCTTTATACTTTTCAGGATTATTATGAATAAAGAGCAATAACTGTGTCTATTCAACATGTAGCCACATAAAGTAGTAGTTTATTAAAAATATACTGAGGATTAAATGAGCAAGAAGATACCTGGCAATTTGTAAAACAATATACACAATGGAACTGCACTAAAATTTGTAATTGTCTAAATCTTTCTTTCTCCTCCTCCTCCTTCACCTCATCCTCATGTTACAGCATGAAGAACATTTCTGTATCTTTTATAGAGAGAATAAAAGAGGGCTTTCCCAGAAAAGTCTAAGGAATTTCTTCCCTGATATCTAGTGTCAGTGCAACTCATGGTTAATAGAGTTCCCTCAGTTGGGTTTCTTAATTGTTTACTCATCTGCTCATTCATTAACTCACTGTATGTTTCCGAGCACCTCCAGGGTGTAGAGTGGCTTTATGGCTGAGTCGAGAGACCACAATGGGGCCTCAGCTACAAATAGGCTTGTTTTGGAGACAGACAGAGGAGAGCAACTTAGCTTGGAAATGCAGTGCAGTCCAGCTGCCTAATCTCATCAAGACGAAGTGAAATAGGCATTCCTTCCGCTGACCCACACATCCCGCAGTGGGAGGAAGTCAGGAGAAGGGAGCAAATTCTCCTGTTTCCATGGAAACAAACCTGATCAGAAAGGCAAGAAATATGCAAAGCAACTACCTGGAAGGTAGAATATGGTTCCGCTGCAGGGAGGGCAAGGGGCACCAGCCAGGTGGCCGGACACCAAGGAGAGGAAAAGAGCGAGTGTTTGGAATCGCTTTGTTCATAAGACACTGATGTGATTGAATACTTGAAGAAACACTTGGTGTGATGAGGGGTAAAGCACTTTGATATTTTTTGCAGCTCTCTCCATCCATAAACTGACACAAATCCACAACGTTATGAGAGATACTAAGGGAATACTAAAGGAGATATTAAAGGATACTTCGCAGAGTGCACTGCCTGTAAGATCTTTAGAACTGGGACAGATGGACAAAAATGCCAAAAAAGGGGAAGGGATGACCTCCTAGTGATGAATGTGTGGCAAGTGACAAGCAAAATTCCCTCAGTCGTGTCCAACTCTTTGTGACCCCATGGACTACACAGACCATGGAATTCTCCAGGCCAGAATACTGGAGTGGATTCCCTTTTCCAGGGAATCTTCCCAACCCAGGGATGGAACCCAGGCCTCCTGCATTGCAGGTTGATTCTTTACCAGCTGAGCTACCACGGAAGCACAGTGATGAATTTTATGACAATCACGAAGCAGAACTGGTAGGGATAGGGATTTCCTAGTTGCCCAGGACTGTGCTAATTGCTGTATGTGCCTCTTTTAACCTTCACAACAAATTTGTGACGAGCACAAAGCTTACAAAGATGAGGAAAATGAAGCCCAGCAAGTTTAAGAAAATCACCTGATATCACATAGTTCAGTTCAGTTCAGTTCAGTTCAGTTTCTCAGTTGTGTCTGACTCTTTGCAACCCCACAGACTGCAGCACACCAAGCCTCTCTGTCCATCACCAACTCCCAGAGTTTACTCAAACTCATGTCCATTGATTGGATGATGCCATCCAACCGTCTCATCCTCTATTGTCCCTTTCTCCCCCTCCTTCAATCTTTCCCAGCATCAGGGTCTTTTCCAATGAGTCTGTTTTTCGCATCAAGCAGCCAAAGTATTGGAGTTTCAGCTTCAGCATCAGTCCTTCCAATGAATATTCAGGACTGATTTCCTTTAGGATTGACTGGTTGGATCTCCTTGCAGTACAGGGGACTCTCAAGAGTCTTCTCCAACACCACAGTTCAAAAGCATCAATTCTTCAGTGCTCAGCTTTCTTTATGGTCCAGCTTTCACATCCATACATGACTACTGGAAAAACCATAGTTTTGACTAGACAGACCTTTGTTGAAAAAGTAATGTCTCTGCTTTTTAATGTGCTGTCTAGGTTGGTCATAGCTTTTCTTCCAAGGAGCAAGCATCTTTTAATTTCATGGCTGCAGTCACCATCTGCAGTGATTTTAGAGCCCCCCAAAATGAAGTCTGTCACTGTTTCTATTGTTTCCCCATCTATTTGCCATGAAGTGATGGGACCAGATGCCATGATCTTAGTTTTCTGAATGTTGAGATTTAAGCCAATTTTTTCACTCTCTTCTTTCACTTTCATCAAGAAGCTCTTTAGTTCTTCTTCGATTTCTGCCATAAGGGTGGTGTCATCTGCATATCTGAGGTTATTGATATTTCTCCTGGGAATCTTGATTCCAGCTTGTGCTTCATCCAGTCTAGCATTTCTCATGATGTACTCTGCATATAAGTTAAATAAGCAGAGTGACAATATACAGCCTTGATGTACTCCTTTCCGGATTTGGAACCAATGTGTTGTTTCACGTCCAGCTCTAACTGTTCCTTCCTGACCTGCATACAGATTTCTCAGGAGACAAATAAAGTGGTCTGGTATTCCCATCTCTTTAAGGATTTTCCACAGTTTGTTGTGATCCACACAGTCAAAGGCTTTGGCGTAGACAATAAAGCAAAAGAGGATGTTTTTCTGGAACTCTCTTGCTTTTTCAATGATTCAGCAGATGTTGTCAGTTTGATCTCTGGTTCCTCTGCCTTTTCTAAATCCAGCCTGAACATCTGGATGTTCACAGTTCATGTACTGTTGAAGCCTGGTTTGGAGAATTTTGAGCATTACTTTGCTACTGTGTGAGATGAGTGCAATTGTGTGGTAGTTTGAACATTCTTTGGCATTGCCTTTCTTTAGGATTGGAATGAAAACTAACCTTTTCCAGTCCTGTGGCCACTGCTGAGTCTTCCAAATTTGCTGACATATTGAGTGCAGCACTTTCACAGCATCATCTTTTACGATTTGAAATAGCTCAACTGGAATTCCATCACTTCCACTAGCTTTGTTTGCAGTGACACTTCCTAAGGCCCACTTGACTTCACATTCCAGGATGTCTGGCTCTAGGTGAGTGATCACACCATTGTGTTTATCTGGGTCATGAAGATCTTTTTTGTATAGTTCTTCTGTGTATTCTTGCCACCTTTTCTTAATATCTTCTGCTTCTGTTATGTCTATACCATTTCTGTCCTTTATCATGCTCATCTTTGCATGAAATGTTCCCTTGGTATCTCTAATTTTCTTGAAGATATCTCTAGTCTTTCCCATTCTATTGTTTTCCTCTAGTTCTTTGCATTGATCACTGAGGAAGGCTTTCTTATCTCTCCTTGCTATTCTTTGGAACTCTGCATTCAAGTGGGTATATCTTTCCTTTTCTCCTTTGCCTTGAGATTCTCTTCTTTTCTCAGCTAATTGTAAGGCCTCTTCAGACAACCATTTTGCCTTTTTGCATTTCTTTTTCTTGGGGATGGTCTTGATTCCTGTCTCCTGTACAATGTCATGAACCTCCGTCCATAGTTCTTCAGGCATTCTGTCTATCAAATCTAATCCCTTGAATCTATTTCTCACTTTCACTGTATAATCATAAGGGATTTGATTTAGGTCTGGACTGATGTTGAAGCTGAAACTCCAATACTTTGGCCACCTGATGCGAAGAGCTGATTCATTTGAAAGACCCTGATGCTGGGAAAGATGGAGGGCAGGAGGAGAAGGGGACAACAGAGGATGAGATGGTTGGCTGGCATCACTGACTCAATGGACATGAGTTTGGGTAAACTCCAGGAGTTGGTGATGGACAGGGAGGCCTGGCCTGCTGTGGTCCATGGGGTCACAAAGAGTTGGACACAACTGAGAGACTGAACTGAACTGAACTGAACATACCTGAATAGTCAGTGGTTTTCCCTTCTTTCTTCAAGTTAAGTTTGAATTTGGCAATAAGAAATTCATGATCTGAGCCACAGTCTGCTCCTGGTCTTGTTTTTGCTGACTGTATAGAGCTTCTCCATCTTTGGTTGCAAAGAATATGATCAATCTGATTTCAGCATTGACTATCTGGTGATGTCCATGTGTAGTCTTCTCTTGTGTTGTGGAAGAGGGTGTTTGCTATGACCAGTCTGTTCTCTTGGCAAAACTCTGTTAGCCTTTGACCTGCTTCATTTTGTGTACTCCAAGGCCAAATTTGTCTGTTACTCCAGGTGTTTCTTGACTTCCTACTTTTTCATTCCAGTACCCTATAATGAAAAGGATATCTTTTTTTGGGTGTTATTTCTAGAAGCTCTTGTAGGTCTTCATAGAACCATTTAATTTCAGCTTCTTCAGCATTACTGCTTGGGGCATAGACTTGGATTACTGTGATGTTGAATGGTTTGCCTTGGAAATGAACAGAGATCATTCTGTCATTTTTGAGATTGCATCCAAGTACTGCAATTCAGACTTTTTTGTTGACTATGATGGCTACTTCATTTCTTCTAAGGGATTCTTGCCCACAGTAGTAGATATAATGGTCATCTGAGTTAAATTCACCCATTCCAGTCCATTTTAGTTTACTGATTCCTAAAATGTCAATGTTCACTCTTGCCATCTCCTGTTTGAACACTTCCAATTTGCCTTGATTCATGAACCTAACATTCCAGGTTCCTATGAAATATTGTTCTTTACAGCATCAGAGTTAACTTTCATCACCAGTCACATCCACAACTGGGTGTTGTTTTTGCTTTGGCTCCATCTCTTCATTCTTTCTGGAGTTATTTCCCATTCTTCTCCAGTAGTATATTCGGCAACTACTGACTCCTTGTCTAACTCAATGAAGCTATGAGCCATGCTGTGTAGGGCCACCCAAGTCAGATGGGTCATGGCGGAGAATTCTGACAAAACGCGGTCTGCTGGAGAAGGGAATGGCAAACCACTTCAGTACTCTTGCCTTGAGAACCCCATGAACAGTATGAACAGTACCACATAGTTAATGAGAAGCAGAATCGAGATTTGAGCCCGGGTCTACTGAACTTTGAAGTTGAATGATTTAATCATTACATTATATTATATCCTGTGAGGTCATGACCCTCCAGCCATTCCAAAAACTTTTTTAAAAATACTATTTATTGGGCTCCTCCAGGTCTTAGTTGTGACACTAGGGATCTTTAGCTGTGGCATGTGGGATCTAGTTCCCTGACTAGGGATTGAACCCCGGGCCTCCTGCATTGGGAGCGTGGAGTCTTAACCACTGGACCACCAGGGAAGTTCCCGAAATGGGTTTCTTCAGGCGTCATGTCACCGATTCATTTATGAGTTTCTTTATGCAGTCCATTTGACAGCATCTCTGAACACAGACTCCAAGGGTGTAATAAAGGAATATTGCAATAGAGGAATATGTGAGGGAAACCACAGGTGCCTGGGATCCTTCTCTGCATCTTATTGTATTGTACCATCATCAGGTCAGCATCTAGCAACAGAATGCACAATCCCACTGGCGGAATGGAATTATTATGGTTGTATTGTGTTGACAGGCTACTCAGAGAAAGAAGAAAATGTTCAGGTTAGAGGTGAGGCCAGAATTCCATTCATTCATTTGTTCAAGAAATATTTACCAAGGACTTACTGTGTACTGGAGGTCTAGAAATAAAAGGTGTGGCCTCCACCATCAAGGGATTTGTAGAGGGGAACAGACCTGAAAGTCAGCCTCACGTGTGGGCTGTTTTCTGTTGCCATCAACACACCAAGAGGAACAAGGAATTCAACCTTGAACCTCAGAGAAGGGAGGGGGAATACTGGACATGCTTCCAAGAGATTGGCTAGTGCTTTGGTTGTGTCTTGAGGAAGAAGCAGAAGTGAGCTAGTAAGATTCAAGGGGTGTCCGTGGAACATCCCCAAAGAGATGTTTAACAGGCGATAGGAGTTTTCCAGTTTCAAAATCTTTTAGTCACTTGATGAGCAGGATTGAAATAGGACCACTGCACCAGTGTGGAGTTTCTGTCCATTCAGGTCCTCCTAAGGGCCACGGTGGGGCCTTACATCTGGGTAACATTTTTCCTGTTTACACAATGCTTTCACACCATCATCTCATACTGTCCCTTTTGAGACAGACACTATTATCCTCATTTTCTGGGTGAAGACAATGTATGAATTGCCCGAGTTCCCACAGCTCTGATGCGTGGGGCTGTGATTCAGATCTCCCCTCCGACCAGGGCGCCTTCTCTGAATCACGTGGTCTCCCTCCAACTGGAGTGTGAGTCTGCCAAGAAGCTCCAGGCTCCTGAAACACGCCCAGAGGAAAAACGATGCTGGACTGGGCATGCACGGCTGCTGGGCGGGAGGAGCTGGGCTGAGGGTGGAGGATAAGCCGGGAGGGCCTGGTGAGGAGGCCAGCAGTGTCAGGGGAGAGAAGGCAGAGACGGACCCCATGACTCAGAGGTCAGAGGGTCAATCAGAAGGCAGGAGGGCGGGAGCGAGTGAGTGAAAGTCGCTCAGTCATGTCCAATTCTTTGCCACCCCATGGACTGTAGCCCGCCAGGCTCCTCTGTTCATGGAATTCTCCAGGCAAGAATACTTGAGTGGGTAGCTGTTCACTTCTCCAAGGGATCTTCCCGACCCAGGGATTGAACCTGGGTCTCTTGAACTGTAGGCAAATTCTTTACAGTCCGAGTTATCCTGGCAGTGTTGTGTAGCTTTAAATCCAGTGCTCAAAGTGTGCACTCATTGCTCCTGTTGGCTCACAGGCCAGCTGCCCCCTCCCCACCAGCTAGGTCAATCAGAGTGAACCTCAGCTCTAAAGGATCAGAATGGCCATGATGGTGCGGAGGTACAGGATGCCCTGCACGTGCCGTCCCGACACAGCCGGCACCATACAGGGCTGTGATTGCCTGCTACTTGTCTTCACCGCTCGAGCTCTCCAATGCTAACATACTGTGGGCAAATGAATTAGGCTTCCCAGGTGGCTCAGTGGAAAAGAATCTGCCTGCCAATGCAGGAGACTCACGTTCAATCCCTGGATTGGGAAGATGCCCTGGAGGAGGAAATGGTGACCCACTCTAGTCCTCTTGCTGGAAAAATCCCATGGACAGAGGAACCTGGCGGGCTGCAGTCCATAGGGTCAGTTGGACATGACTGAGCACACAGCAAATATTAAGTTAATTACTAAAAGGCACACAGACCATGCTGAATTTTACCCCTGGCTGAGATACAGGAACAGTGGAGTCCAGGTTCATATATTGATTCCACTTAACTTAATAAACACATATCGGCAGATCGTGGTGTTTAGGACTCAGAGGAGTGGACACAAGGTCCCTGACTTCACAGAGCATCTAATTAGATCGTCTGGACTAGAGAGTCTATACCAGTTGAACATGTTTACAAATCACTGGTCGCTGGGTGTTGCCCTTTTCCTTAAGTGAATGGAAAATAAGGAAATGTGATCTTTCATGGCAACAGGACGCACCTAGAGTGGATAACTGTCCTCAGTGTGCAGCTGAACACAGATGCAGTACTGCCAAGCTGAGCCCTGGCCAACTCCTAAAAAAGAGATACCCTGGTAATGAAGGAGTTCACTGATGCTGGCTTATAGCCAGATCCCTTTTAGGGATATCTTTTTATTTTTAAAGATCCCTCAAAACATTGAAGAAAAAAGTCTTTAGGAGTCAAGGAACGAAGCCATGGCCGTGTAATTATAAGCTGTGTAACTGACATTCTGGGGGCTTTCCTGATGGCTCAGTGGTAAAGAATCCCCCTGCCGATACAGGAGACGCAGGCTCGATCCCTGGGTCGGGAAGATCCCCTGGAGGAGAAAATGACAACCCACTCTAGTATTCTTGCCTGGAGAATCCCATGGACAGAGGAGCCTGGCGGGCTACATGACTGAGCAACTAAACAGCAACATCAGACATTTGACGTTTTAGGTGGGAATACACTCTGAAGCCATTCTCCCGAAGGGGCTGCTCAGGTAAGACTCCCAGGGATGTCATAGCAAGATGCTCATTTCCCCTCTTTGAAGCCATGGGTGCACCTCCTTTCTTTGAGCCAGAGCATCCTCTCTAAGGCTCCCTGGAGCTCCTCCTGGGGACTCCCTCGTACATGAGGTGGTACAGACGTGTCCCAAAGCGGGAGGCAGCATCTGCTTCCCCTGGAGCCTCATGAGCCGCCTCCCCCTCACACTGACTCTGACCAGATATTTTATGACTATGCTGTGAAGAGAATGCTTTGCAAAACTCTCAGAGGTGCCAAGGAGCTGAAAAAAGCTGGTAAAGAAGCTAAGGGGAGATCCGGGGGCTGCCTGCAGGGGTTTGGAGAGTTGTTGTGCAGAAACAGGAGCAGGGTAGGAATCGAGGATTCCTGGATAGTTGGGTAGGAGAGGTGGAGACAGGACCTCAGGAGCATCTCATCCAATGGCCTTGCTGGACCGATGAAGGTACTGGGGTGGAAGGCTTGTCTGACACTGAAGGTTGAAAATGATAGATAAGCTAATTGAGACTTAATATCCTTGTAAGTGGGCTTCCCAGGTGGTGCTAGTGGTAAAGAACCCCCCTGCCAATGCAGGAGACCTAAGAGACACAGGTTCGATCCCCAGGTCAGGAAGAACCTCTGGAGAAGGAAATGACAGCCCACTCCAGTCTTCTTGCTGAAGATTCCCATGGACAGAGGAGCCTGGTGGGCCATAGTCGACGGGTCATAAAGAGTCAGACACAACTTATCGACTAAACAACAACAACAGCAGCGGCAACATTACTTCACTCTCCCTGAAAATAAATTTATTTCCATCTACGCAACATGTAGTTATTAATCATCTAGTCCATTTAGGTGCCCAGATGGACTAGTCACTTCAACAGCAGTGACTGAACTGGGATTTAAGAATGTCTTGGTGACTGGGGGGTAAAAACGCACACTGGATGGAGCGAGCTGGCATCCCTTCATCTCATTTCTTTGTTATTGATGAGGAGAAGGTGATAATCATGCATGTATTCATTAAATGGACATAGAAATTTGCATTTGACCCAAATTGACTTCTCCCTCACCTGTGGGGTACATACACCCGGCTGTGCATTCAGTCTTTATAAGCCTCCCTGACCAGCTTGGGTTAACACTTTATTCTTTGGCTGATCACAACTGTTATGCCCGATGTCTGAATCCCCGAGAGGGAAGAGAGAAGGCCTCCAAGACAATGTAACTCCCAAAAAGGGAAGTTTATTGCTGACTCGAGTCAGGGCTCCTGCTGCATCCAACGCAGCGGTGCGGGGTCAGAGAGCCCCGAGCCCAAGCTGTTACACAAATTTATAGGGTGAGCACACGCCGTTGGTGGTTGGTTTAAGCGGATTGCAAAGCAATTTCATTGGTCAAAACTTTCACGCATGGGACTTTCCAGGGTGTTTCCTCCCCATTCCTAGTTGGCAAACAGTGGTCAGTGTTAAGCGAAAGCTGATCCAGGTGGCCTGATAATTTTACCACCCAGAAGTAGGAAGGCCTACTCCTAATCTAAGCTGCCTGCCATGGCATTACTTCTGCTTGCCTCATACAACCTATCCTGTTCATCTCACATTCAGAATCCCAAGTGCCAGCTTATGCGTGATCATCGAGAAGCCGGGAGACTGCAGAAGTGGTTGTAAAACCACTGAAACAGAGAAATTGGAGGAAAGGCTGGTCTGGAGGGTAAGATGGGGGCTTGGGCTTAGCGATTATGCAGTTGAAAGACACTGAACTTTCCAGTTAAAAGTTCCAGTCTGGAATTGGAAATACGGGCCTGGCAGGAAGAGTCTGTCCTGGAGGCAGCTTCCCCATGCAAAAGCGAAGGTTGAAATCGTCAGTGAACAAAATATTAGAAGAAGGGAGCACTCAGAGAGAAGCTTGGGTGCTCCAGGGCTTCAGCATAGGAACACACATATTTATGGGGAGAAATAGCCTTCAGTTCAACTCAACACACCGTTACGTGAGTGCTTACTATGTGCCAGGCATCACGTTAGATGCAGGCACAGTCACAGCCAGTCCAGAGACAGTTACAGGCTCTGCTCTCATGGAACTTATGGTCTAAACTCATTGAAAATATTAAAGATCCGGACATGCCAGAGGCGGAAGCCAGTCCCCAGGCCGTTCATTTCAACCTTCGTCTGACAGCTTAGTGGTACCTCCGTCCCAGCCTGACCTCTGCAGGTGGACAGCAGGCCTTCCCACTCTGGGGAGGCACTAAACCAGGCCCTCTGACAGCCCTTGGAGGTGTGAGGACAGACAGACAGCATGTCCCACGCGCTCCACACCACGGGTGTCCTGATCCTCCCCATCCTGCTGCTTACCTCTGAGACCTCTGCTTGCCCATCCATCTTTTTTATTTATTTGTTTATTTTTAACGTGGGCCACTTTTAAAGTCTTTTTTGAATTTGTTGCAATATTGCTCCTGGTTTTTTGTTTCTTTTTTCTATGTTTTGGTTTTTTGGCCACGAAGTATGTGGGATCTTGGCTCCCCAACAGGGGATCAAATCTTCACCCCTTGCATTGGAGGACGAAGTCTTAACCGCTGACGGCGAGGGAAGTTCCGCCGCTGTCCATCTTAAAGTGCTCACCCAGGAAGGGTCCACGGGGCTGTGGCTCTGGTCTGGCCAGTGAGGAAAGAGAGACAAATACCTGGCATTGGGTGCATGTGCCAGGCACGCACCCCACTGATTCAGTGGCTGCTTCCCAGACACTAAATCAATCATTATCTCAGTTGATGAGAAGAGTTAGACTCCCTTGTTCTATATCCCAAACTTCTCTTAGCAAGCCCCCAGTTTCACTTACATAATTTTCCTCATTAAACTCACTACCATCTGACATTTCTTTTACCCACTTCTCTTTTTCCCCATCCTCAATTTGGGCCTTGTTTTGGAGGCAGGGAAGATGAAGATTTTGCAATTGGTTCATTGTTCCAATCTTCTGACTTCTCATTGTCCTTATTGTGTAATCCACCGTTTTAGGGAAACTCCTCAGCCTTTACAGCAACCAAAAACGTGACTAGCCTACTATCAACACCCTGTATCTGAAATACTATTAAACTTTAACAGGACAGCATCCCTGTGTAACCCAATCTAGAAAGTTCTAAAGGCCAGGAGCAGAAACAAAGCTGTGAATACAGAAGATGAATTTTCAAGTTGGTTAGCAACGGCAAACGTAACAGAGAAGTCAAACTATAATATTCCTGATAAAGTCCAAAGAGTAATTTCATCAGGATGGGTGGAGCAGAAGCCACACTATTGGGGTGAAGGCAAGAGTAGGTGAAGAGAGAAGGTCAGCTGAATGCACTGTGTGCATGCGTGCTCATCATAGTGTTCAACTCTTTATGACTCCATGGACTGTAGTCTGCCAGGTTCCTCGGTCCATGGAATTTTCCAAGCAAGAATACTGGAGTGGGTTGCCATTTCCTCCTCCAGGGGATCTTCCTGACTCAGAGATGGAACCCAAGTCTCTTGCATCTCCTGCGTTGGCAGGCAGATTCTTTCCCACTGAGCCACCTGGGAAGCCCCTGAGTGCACTGGAATTCCTTCATTGTGAACCCACTCCATCAACTCTGACTTCCAGCCCCATATGAGTATAGGCTTTAGAAAGAAGCTGGTCCTTCAAGTGCTTGGAATTCTTGAAAGAGTTTGAATGAAATCCATAGTGCTTCCAGATAATAAAGGTGGTGTTACTTTTCATCACCAATTTGATTCTTCCTAAAGGAAAGCCATTTTAAAAAGAAAGGGGTGAGACAGAGGGAGCAACGTAAATTCAATTACTTCTATCTCAGATTGGTGTCCTAAAACAGGCTCTGTTCTTTTATAAAAGAAGAGCAAGTGTTGTCCGAATCTAATTTCTTACTTGCTGTGTGCGGCTATTCAGCTTACTCATAGTTTCTAACTATGGAGGAAAAGCAGTGAAACAAAGAACAGGAAATTTCACCACATGGCAGAAACCGTCAGATCGGTTATCCAAGCAAGAAGCTACATATTCACACAACCACAGTCCTGGTCCTGCCATTCCACTTCCTTTGGAGAATGACTGGCCAGAAAAAAAGAGACGACACTGAGAATAAAGGCAGAAGGGAATTCTTTCATATTTTTTGGACCCTAAATACCACCCTTGGTAATGATAATGAAAGGAAATAGGTTGATGATTAAAATAACATCTTTGACTATTTGGTGTATGATAACCTTTGTGTTAAGAACTGCACATTTTAGCTCATTTAATTTTCTATCTTTTTTTTTTTTTAACTGGGGCACAGTTGCTTTACATTGCGGCCTTAGTTTGTGCTGTACAGTGAAGTGAATCAACCACAGGTACACAGGGAGCCCCTCTTGTTTGGATTTCCTTCCCTCTGAGGTCACCACAGAGCATTGAGTAGAGTTCCCTGTGCTCTATAGCAGCGCTCATTTAATTCTCACAACCCCATGAGGTCTATGTTATTATTCTTATCTTACAGCTAAGAAAATGAGAGACCAAGCTGGAAAGTGATGGAACCAGACCGAGGACGCCGGACTCCAGATCCTCAGCATCAAGTTAGGTTGTCTGTACATCACACTCTGTAAGCATGGAGTACACACCCTCTGTAAGCACCTGCTGAATAAGGGAAGAATGGTCCATCTAGTCAAAGCTATGGTTTTCCAGTGGTCATGTATGGATGTGAGAGCTGGACCATAAAGAAAGCTGAGTGCCGAAGAATTGACGCTTTTGAACTGTGGTGTTGAAGAAGAATCTTGAGAGTCCCTTGGACTGCAAGGAGATCCAACCAGTCCATCCTAAAGGAAATCAGTCCTGAATATTCATTGGAAGGACTGATGCTGAAGTTGAAGCTCCAATACTTTGGCCACCTGATGCAAAGGACCAACTCATTTGAAAAGACACTGATGGGCTGGGAAAGATTGAAGGCGGGAGAAGGGGATGACAGAGGATGAGATGGTTGGATGGCATCACCAACTCAATGGACTTGAGCTTGAACAAGCTCCGGGAGTTGGTGATGGACAGGGAGGCCTGGCATGCTGCAGGTCATGGAGTCGCAAAGAGTCGCACATGACTGAGCGACTGAAATGAACTGAAATGGATGAGAGTCAAGAACAGACAAGCAGCTGGATATAGAACAAAGCTTAGACATAAGTTCCATTAACCACACAAACAAATTATATTGGTGAAATAATAAAGACACCAGTCAAAAACCCGGTAGGTGTATTATTTTGTGAATCAACTTGACAAGAGCAACCAAAACACTATTGCAAATGAAGCAAACCTTGTAACCAGTGATCTTTCATTATTAGACCAACTTCACACGTGTGGCGGGAGGACCACAGGGGAAAAACATGCTTTACAATCAAAGCGCAGAAATGCAATAACTGAATCAGTGATTCTTTAAGAACTAATCTGGTAGAATTTTTTACAAAACTGGAAATATTCTATGTTTGCTTGTTCAACATGGTAACTAGTAACTACGTGTGGCTGACACGTGGCTACTGTGACTGAAGAACTAAATTTTAAGTTTATGAATTTTAATTAATTTAAATTTAAATTGTCACACAAGGATAACTGCTATTATACTAGGCTGTGCGGAGACTGAGAATGCAATTATCCTTTCGTAGAACCATGTTGTCCATTTAACAACGAAGAAAAACTTGATGAATTAATTTAGCACCAAATCTGAGCTTGACAATCCCAGAATTTTCTCACTCCCACTGAAAGAGGTAGGGCTGCATGTACACAAAGGCTCAACTGAAACCTGAGTGGAAAAGGGGAAAGCAATGATTGCAAGCTATTCAAACATCATCTGAAATCCAGAAATGGGCAGAATTAAGACCCTGAATTGGCTTATTGGGGAGACAGTCCTGGAAGCCAGGTGGGAGCCACTCCCCGGAATTCAGCTGGTATTTGGTATCATTGTTGGTTTCCCAGGTGGAGCAGTGGTTAAGATTCCACCCGCCAATGCAGGAGACATCAGAGATGTGGGTTTGATGGCTGGGTTAGAAAGGTCCCCTGGAGGAAGAAATGGTAACCCACTCTAGTATTCTAGACTGAGAAATCCCACGGACAGAGGAGCCAGGCAGGCTGCAGCCCAGGGGTCGTGAAGGTCGGACACAGCTGAGCAAGTAAGCACACACACTCCTATGAGAAGGGGTGATTCGGACACAGACACACACAGAGGAAAGATCATGCGAGGAGACAGGGAGAAAATGACCGTCTATAAGCCCCGGAGAGAGGCCTCAGAAGAAACCATCTCTGCTGACAGCTTGATCTCAAACTCCTAGCCTCCAGAACTGTGAGAAGATGCATTTCTGTTGTTTAAGCCCCTCAGGGTTTATTATGACTGCCCTAGCCAACCAATATACTCCCAGCTCACCGCCAACTGTGTGTTCTTGCTGACTTGCTAGCACCTCACCTCACCTGCCCACGTACCCTCAGCCCTGACCTCACTGGTTCCTGCATGACTCACGGTCTTGGACTTCCTGTCTTTGCTCTGAGGACCCCTCTACATAAATTTTCCTTCCTCCACCCTTGTCTCAGGATGCAGCTCGTGTCCCACATCCCCTATAACCATCTCATAGGGCATCCCGGATGAACACTTTCTCTCTGCCCTGCATTTGATCCTCTTGCTCCAAATCCATTCTCCTTTCCACCTCTCTTTCTCAACTCTGTTGGAAGGGTGAGCAGCCCAGCACCTCAGTAAAATATTCATCTCTCAGCCTCTCTCTCAGCAGGTGGTCATGTGGTACTGGCCGGTGAGATGCTAGTGGAAGTTGTTGGGTGGCATTCAAGAAGAAAGCCCTAAAATGGGCTGTAACAACAACAACAAAAATGGAACATATGGTTCTGGAGGTCACGAGCCTGAGATCGAGGCGTGGGCAGGGTCGGGGTCTCCTGAGGCCTCTCTCCTTGACCTGCCGATGGTTCCCTCTTGCTGTGTCCTCACATGGGGCTTTCTCAATGATTTTGTTGGAATTGGCACCAAAAGCAAAAATATACAGTGGGTGAGACTACCTCAAACTAAAAAGCTTTGCACAGTGAAGACAGCCATCCACAAAATGAAAAGGCAACTTACGGAATGGAACATAATGTTTGCAAAGCACATATCTGATAAGAAACTGGTGCCCAAAATACAGAAGGAACTCAATAGCAAAAGAAGAAGAAAAAAAAAACCAAAAACACAACACCCACAAACATCAACAATCCAATTTAAAAATGGGCAAAGAACCTGACTGGACATATCTCTAAAGAAGTCATATAGACAGCCAACAAGTATAAGAAAAGGAGCAAGACATCACTAATCATCAGAGAGCTGCAAACCAGAACCACGATGAGATATCACTTTTCACCCGCTAGAATGCTATGGTCAAAAAGACAGGAAATAGCACATTCTGGGGAAGATGTGAAGAAAGATGGAATCCTTGTATCTCATTGGTAAGAATGTAAACTTGTACAACCGTTATGGAAAACCAGATGGAAATCCCTCAATAAATTAAAAATAGAACAAAGGTATGATCTATTGATCCCACTTCCTAACGTGTATCCAGAGAGAACAAAACTCATTGTTTCAAAGAGGTAGCTGCAGTCCCACGTTCATTCTAGTATTATTCACAAAAGGTTTGGAAACCACCTAAGGTTCTGTTAGCAAATGAATGGATAAAGAAATGAGTATGAGTGCACAAGGGACTATTATTCAGCTTTTTAAATAGGAATATGATTGCTCTACAGTGTTGTGTCGCTTCCTGCTGTAGGACAGCGTGAATCACTCATGTGTGTACGTGTGTCCCCTCCCTCCAGAGCCTCCCTCCCACCCCACCCCACCTCCCCAGGTCACCGCAGATGGCCGAGCGGAGCTCCCAGTGCTGCCCAGCAGGTTCCAGCTAGTTACCTATTTCACACAAGGCAGTGTATATATTTTGTTTTGGGCAGATTTTGTTTTGGGCAGCAACGTGGGCGAACCTGTCCAGTATTGTGCTAAATGACATAAGCCAGACAAAGACAAATACTGTTATCCATGGACCTTAATCCGAAGTCTAATATAAAGTAACAAAGAGTTGAATGGGCGGTGCTGGGGCTGGGAAGTCGGAGCAATAGTGAGGTTGGTCAAAGGGAACAGACTTTCCATCAAAACAGCAAGTTCTTTTATCCATTCGACTGTTGACGGACATCTAGGTTGCTTCCACGTCCTGGCCATTGTAAACAGCGCGGCAACGAACATCCGGGTACACGCGTCCCTTAGGATCGCGCTTTTCTCAGGGCGCATGCGCGGTAGCAGGGTTGCTGCGTCTCATGGCGGGAGAGGAGGGCCGCTCTAGAGGCAAGGGATGTATGTGTGACTATGGCTGATCCGCGTTGCTATACAGCAGAAACCAACACATCGTAAAAATGAAAAAACACAAACTAAAAAGTAAAAAGAATAGGTTCTGAGAATCCAAAGTATTAGCACGGAAACTATAACTTTAGATTGTAACGTAAAATTAAAATTTGCTAAGCGAGTGGAACGTACATGTCCCCTCACACACACAAAGTTAAATATGTGAGGTGACGGATGTGTTAATGAAATGTTGAGAATCCTTGCATAATGTATACATATAGCAAATCATCGATTTGTACATTTAAGTGTACGTACAATTTTATTTGTGCATTATAACTTAATAAAGCTGAAAAAGATAACATTGTGCTCCGTAACTGCTGACTTAAATATAAAACATTTAACAAACAGAATAAAAAAGAATGAAGAAAGAAAGAGGAAACTAAGTTTGTGGCTGTTTTTCTTTGAACTTGGTTTAAACCACAGAAAACTTGTCCCACAGATAAGATACTCCTTTTTCAAGGGGTGGCCCCTGCAGTGAAATAGCTGTGTAGGTGGCATTTACACCTGCAATTCCTGTTTTATAAGGGAAATAAATTTGCCTGTTATGTGAGAAACAGTGGAAAATGAGCAGTTTTTACGGCATGCTGAGATCTCACCTTGAAGTCACGAAGGATAATGGCTCATAAAGCTTTGAAGAGGGAGCGACAAAGTGAGCAGCCAGCCCTCTCCCGATGTGCAGGACTGGGAAACACCTGAGACCATGGATGTCATGGCACCTGTGATGGCTTTCTCAGCATAGGGCAGGAGACAGTGGCTGTCTTCAGTGATGAAACGCGAGAGAACTTGTCTGGGTTCTTTGGCTCATGTGAAGGGGACGTTATCTATTTAACTTGGCTCTTTTTGGACATTTGTTGAGGGGAGAAGTTGACACCTACAACACTTCCACCTGCCTCTTTGCTTCTCTGGTAGTTCAGTTGGTAAAGAATCCGCCTGCAATGCACGAGACCTGGTTCGATTCCTGGGTCAGGAAGATCCGCTAGAGAAGGGATAGGCTACCCACTCTAGTATTCTTGGGCTTCCCTTGTGGCTCAGCTGGTAAAGACCCGGGTTCGATCCCTGGGTTGGGAAGATCTCCTGGAGAAGGGAAAGGCTACCCACTCCAGTATTCTGACCTGGAGAATTCCATGGACTGTATAGTCCGTGGGGTTGCAAAGAGTCGGCCACGACTGAGCGACTTTCATTTCCACTTTGCTTCTGCCTTGAGGAAAGCCATAATCTCAGGTTTATGACTGCCCCAAAGCCATCTGGTCCTCACATCCCTGCAGGAGCAGGTGAGGACACCGCTCATCCTGAGCTGGGCTTCGTCACGGCTCAGCTCACACCAGCTTGAATAGCGCAGTCTCCACCCTCTGTCCACCAGCCCTTGGAGCAGTCACAGCCCTCTGCATGCCTCCACAGCCCTGTCCACAGCGAGGGACACAGTCCCTCGTTTTAATTCCTTCGTTGGAGCCATCTGGGCTGAACTCTGTCTCCTGATGAGAGTATAGGAAATAAGCCAGTGATGTCAGTTTCTGAGAATAGGAGCCTGCTTTTTTGTTTCCTTTTATTTTCCTTTTAAATTGTGGTAAAATACTATGATTGTTTAGTTGTTAAGTCATGTCCTATTCTTTGCAACCCCATGGACTATAGCCCTCCAGGCTCCTCTGTCCATGGAATTCTCCAGGCAAGAAGCCTGGAATGGGTCACCATTTCCTTCTCCAGGGGATCTTCCCGACCCAGGGATTGAACACACGTCTCTGTCTCCTACATTGGCAGGTAGATTTTTTACTGACTGAGCCACCAGTGAAGCCCCACTTTCTATTTCTTAATATGGCCCAGTAGAAGAGAATATAATTCTTTTACCACTCCCAGTAACTAGATAAGGTAACCGGGGAGTTGTCAGAAGACCAGGTTCCTAAAGCGTGCTGTGCTGCTTACCTGTGTTACCTGAAGCAAGTTGCCAGGTTTCTCTGGTGTTTCTTTGTTTATGAAATGGGTGATTACATACATGATCACTCAGCCCTCTAGACCTTATACATCAAGCATTCTGTAGGTCACTTACATCCATCTTCTACGGCAATGATTCTCAACTGGGGGGTGATTTTACTCCCAGGAAACAGCTGGCAATGTCTGGGGATGGTTTTGGTTGTTCAGCCTGGGGGCAGGGTTGCCATGGGATCTACCAGGTAGAGGCCATGGATGCTAATAAACAGCCTTCGGTGAGCAAGACAGCCCCCACAATAAAGAACTATCCAACTCCAAGTGTCAGTATGGCCAAGGAAGAGAAACTCTGCTCAAGAGGGAGAAACCAATACTCTACAGAGAGAATGACACCGTCTTTTTCCTTGTATAAGTCTAACTGGGGGAAGTTATGGTGGGTCCCATGCCACGATCTATGGAGGAGTACCAGCATGAAAGGAATAGCACATTGATGTGCTTGTCCCCCCGAGTAGAGTGTACACTGTTAAAATGAACTACCATTTCTCAATAGGTTTCATTTAAGATGCTGAGAAGAACTCTAATTGAATGTACCATCTGGAAACATTGAACTCCATGGCGAGAGCAGTGGGATCAATTTACATCCTCCTCCACATCCCCACTGGGTAAGTCTGAGTGTGAAATGCCTCCTCTATAGTTATCAGGCCAAGTCTTTTGAAACACGTTTCTATAGAGAAGATTAGAGTGCTACTTTTATTGCAGGAACACCACTCCTCTGATCATCTAGGTGTTGCACATTGTCTTTTAAGGGAAACTGAAGGACAGACGGCATTGCTGAGGTCACATCGCAAAGGCAGTGGTGGATCTGGGATTGGGAATTGGTTCTGCTGGTTCTTGGCTCCAGGTGGACCTATTTGGACCTCTTACCCATCGCCAATGTTTCTAGCATATGTGCATATTTCGTATAAGCTGTGCCTCCTCAAGATAGGCTGGTGCAAATCCTACTCGGGAGGTTTCGATGCGGTCACGTGTCAGAAATCACCTCGTGTCTGGTAGATGCTCAGGAAACATTTGTGCTCTTTGAAAGGAGCATGCCGATGCCGAGTGGCAGTGGTGGGGAGATCTTGAAATTAAATGTCACCTCCACGTTGCTCTGTCTCCTCAGCCTGCCTCCAAAATGGAAGTAGCTGGTCACTGAAAGTTAAGGAGGTTTGTTCTGTCCCAGTTTGGATGTGTTTCATGTTTGGTTACTATGGGGGAGTAAGACAAGTAACACCCAAACTGCCTTGTTTCAATGCTCCAGTGACCATGAGGACTAATTGCTTTGCTAACAAGAATGAGGGTTTACCCAGGTTTGCTGGGTATATGGACACATTCAATCTTCTGCTTGCACAGCTCGGTTCTGGCCCTGCCTCTGGATGTGCGTTCTGAAGAGGCACTGGGTCAGGACATCTGTGTGGGATGTTCCTTCTGCCATAGAGCCCACAAACTGATTTCAGCCCTTGCCATTTTTTTTCCTATTCACTTCTAGCCTCTCTTCTGTATCCTTCTAGCTACAGAGTTGGTTTTTTTTCCCCCCAAATTCAAAATAAGCTTACTCTAAGTAGGATAACTCCTGAGGGGCTATGTGAACATCCAGTTCTCTTCTTGCCTGCTGATGGAAGGAAACAAGATCTTGAAGGAAGGTTAGAAAAACGAGAGAGAGAGAGAAGAGAAAGCAACTAGCATGGAATTTGAAACCATCTTCGTTTCCTTGACAGAGATGGACCTCAGTTTGGTTCTGGATGGATGGTCCAGCTATTCTGCTGACAGCACTTTTACAGGCAAGACTTTTGCTTTTCATTTTGTTTCGGTTTGTTTTTCATTTGTTTGTCTCTGGCTGCACTGGGTCTTCGCTGTGGCCCACAGGCTTTCTCTCGTCGTGGCGAGCAGGAGCTACTCTCCAGTTGCAGCGCACAGGCCTCTTGTGCTGGCGTCTTCTCTTGCGGGCTCCGGCGCACAGGTTTCAGTAGTTCTAGCGCACAGGCTTGGTTGCCCTGCAGCATGTGGGTTCTTCATTCCCAGACCAGGGATCGAACCCATGTCCCCTACATTGGCAGATGAATTCTTAACCAATGGACCACTGGACCACCAGGGAAGTTCCCAGGCAAGCTTTTGTTGTTGGATTGATTTCAAGATGACCCCCAGTGTTTCATAGAGCAAAGCTCATTTCTAAAGAAGTAGCTGTGGCATTGCTTTTCTTGCAGGTTGACTTTTACGGGTTACTCAAATACCAATACCAACTCATTGTCAATACATATAAAATCCACCATATGATCCCAGTCACCCGTTGAAATGCTAGTATAAGTAAATGCTCTTCAAGGCATTGACTTGAAAAGGCCTTCCTGTGTGGCAGGGAGAGCAGACTGAGTTTAATCTACCTTTCAGTTCAATTTAGTTCAGTTGTTCAGTCGTGTCCAACTCTTTGCGGTCCTATGGACTGCAGCATGCCAGGCTTCCCTGTCCATCACCAGCTCCTGGAGCTTGCTCAAACTTATGTCCATAGAGTCAGTGATGCCACCCAGCCATCTCATCCTCTGTTGTCTCCTTCTCCTCCTGCCTTCAATCTTTCCCAGCATCAGGGTCTTAACCAATGAGTCAGTCCATCAGGTGGCCAAAGTATTGGAGCTTCAGCTTCAGCATCAGTCCTTCCAATAAATATTCAGGACTGATTTCCTTTAGACTGACTGGTTTGATCTCCTTGAAGTCCAGGGGACTCTCAGGAATCTTCTCCAACACCATAGTTCAAAAGCATCAATTCTTCGGCGTGCAGTTTTCTTTATGGTCCAACTCTCACATCCATACATGACTACTGGAAAAACCATAGCTTTGGCTAGACAGCCCTTTGTCAGCAAAGTAATGTTGCTGCTTTTTAACATGCTGTTTAGATTACACCTCACCCAGAAACGTCTGGATGTATCCAGGAGACTGGTGGACTGTGGTCCACAAGGATCTACTTACACAAGGGAAAGACTGATCTGGATTATTTGGGGATTGTAAATGTGAGAAATCTAACTTAAGCTTTTTAAAGGGGGTAGGGGGAAAATGTCATGATGGTTCCAGTTAACATGAGTTTTAGGCTTGTCTGGATCCAAGTGCTCAATGTTACCGGCAGGAATCTCCATCTCTTGATAGAGGGCTCTCTGTTGCCTTTATTGCTTGACCTCAAGTTAATGGCAAAGTATTTATCAGTCATATTCACAATTCTAGCAGCTACAAGCCTAGCAGAAAGAGGTGGAAAAAGAGGTCATTTTTCATCCAGCATTTGAGCAAGAGTGTTGGGACTGAATTTCACTGGTGTAGTTCTCATCTCTATCACTCCACTCTCTTGAAACTGTTCCCCTCAGTCACCGAACGTACATCTCTGTTTGCCTGACATGGTCCTTGTTTATATTAGTTGTCTGGGCATAAATATTAACAACAGCCTCTTCTGTAAACAGCCAGAGAGTAATGGTAGAAATAGTCCTCGAAATAGGGTTGTCAGCAAGGACTGCTATGACAAGGTGTCCTTTGAACTGAGACAGAATAAAGTGAGGAGGTGGCCACATGAACAGCAGTGGTGTCGGCATTCTCAGCTGATAGCAGCCTGGGCAGGGTCCTTCGCCACTTTGACAGGTGTGCCTCCAGCCTGGGGGCAGTTTGCTCAGCGCCGTCAGAGCAGCAGCGCGCCTTCCAGGCACTGTCAGCAGAGCTGGTCGTGTAGGTGTTGGTAGCCCTCATCTCCAAGGCAAACAGGACCGGAAGGGGAGGACAGTGGCTGTCCTGGGAGCCAGCAGAACCGGCCCTCAGACGGGCAAGCCCAGCCCAGCCCTAGGAGAACCCAGAACCCTGCACTAGATTGTTAGCTCCTTAGGGCAGACTCCTGACTATCCCGCTCACACCATGAGCTCACACCATGAACTGAATGCTCACACCGTGATAGGTGCATACTAGTTGTGGTGAGTGTTTAAGCACAGGTTGGAAAACAAGTTCCACACGCAGAGCATTTCAGAAGGGAGTGAGTTTATTAAGAACAAACAGCAGAGATAATGTGGGCCCTGCAAGCAGGCAAACCTCCTGGCACAGCAGGGAGAGTCAACGCTTTTCATGGGTTAGTAGCTGATTTTTACAGCCTCAAGACAAAGAAAATTTCTGCTGGAAGGTTGGCATTAGGTGATTGGTTCGGGCACTGTAGGGTGACTACTGGGATGGGCATTTTTGCCTAATTTGGCATCAGGAAGGTGGCTGGTAATGATCAGGGGATTTTTGGCAACAACTACAAAGGGGCTTAATTCTGAGCTGATCCGGGTTCTGGACTCTATGTCTGTGGCCTTGGGGCAGGACTCCACACTGGTGTCTCAATAGATACTTGTTGAAAATGATCAATAGCTCTTCATGAAGAGCTTGAGTGCAGTCAGAAGTCCACTAGAGAACAGAGGGTGCAGACCCAGAAATATTGTTTACAATATCACAAATGGTTGCTTACATCCTATTCTCATGCCCAGATAGATTTGCTCAGAAACATACAGGTGTGCTAGAAAGATAATCATGAAAAGTCCTTTCTGTTTAAAATCTCTCCCCTTGTGGATTCATAAGCTATAGAATTCCAGACCTGGGTTTGTCTTCACAACTCAGAAGCAAGGAACTGTAGCTCATTACCCTTAGCCTTGAAGTTGTGTTCTATTCCTTTTTCTACTGTGGCTGTCCCTTGGTTTTACCGAGTTGAAATAAGACTTCCCCATTTCCTTTCTTTAAATACTGTGAAACTTTTGGTGTTTGCTGGGCAACTAGTTGACTCGGTACCGGAAATCTGAGAATTAAAGATACGAACAGATAACTAACTCCCAAATCTGTCAAATAAACAACTTCCCCACTTTCCCTCATTTCTTCCTTAACTGTTTATTGTCAACATGTCCCAAGCAATACATGATACCTTAGGGCTACAGTGATAAAAGATATCTAGTTTATTAACAAATTTTCTTTTGCTGAGTGAAAACAAAAGGCTGAATCACACGTGATGCTTGGAAAGAAAATACAAATTGTCAGTTTAGACTCTGAAATTCTCCCCTGGATTTGGCCTGTGTGTTGAAAGCTAAATCTTGTGATGTGAGAAAGAGAAATGAATGTATGTGGGATACGATCCTTAACGAGATTGCCATCCAGATGTTAGATCAAAGGGGCTATGATTCATCCCACTGGGGACTTTTGAAGGCCGGCCAAGTCTTCGTGACTCTGAGGGTTTGCTTGTTACCATTTATAACGTGTGTGGCTCCTTCCCTGTAAATATTATGCAACAATTTGAAAATGAATACCAGATTGAGAGATGTACTCAAAATGGCTTGTCCCACTGAGCTCCACCTTTGTGAGTAGAGGTTACCCAAAAGACCAGGCTGAATAAACAGCAGCCCACAGGCCAGACTGCATGTATGACTGGGTTAAATCCTGCCACTATTTCCAGAGTTGGCTGCTGGTTAGAGCACTCCCTGGGTGCGACCATACTGCCATATTTTCCTGATTTATTACTTACTGCTGCTTCATTCCTTGCTCATTTCTCTTTACTGACTTTTGTCTGAGGTAGCATTTCTGTGTGCCCCCATTAAAGTATTTTTGTGCCCACATTTTCTACTCAAAATGCCAATCCTTATGATGATGATCAGGTATCCTATCGATGTCTTCCCAGACCTGTATAATTTATGAGCCAGTTCTTAGCCCCCCAAAAAAAGAAATGCAAAAAGGCAAAATGGTTGTCTGAAGAGGCCTTACAAATAGCTGAGAAAAGAAGAGAATCTCAAGGCAAAGGAGAAAAGGAAAGATATATTCATTTGAATTCAGAGGTCCAAAGAATAGCAAGGAGAGATAAGAAAGCCTTCCTCAGTGATCATTGCAAAGAAATAGAGGAAAACAATAGACTGAGAAAGACTAGAAATCTCTTCAAGAAAATTAGAGATACTAAGGGAACATTTCAGGCAAAGATGAGCACAATAAAGGACAGAAATGGTATGGCCCTAACAGAAGCAGAAGATATTAAGAAGAGGTGGCCAGAATACACAGAACTGGACAAGAAAGATCTTCATGACCCAGATAATCACCATGGTGTGATCACTCACCTAGAGCCAGACATCCTGGAGTGCGAAGTCAAGTGGACCTTAGGAAGCATCACTGCGAACAAAGCTAGTAGAGGTGATGAAATTCCAGTTGAGCTATTTCAAATCTTAAAAGATGATGCTGTGAAACTGCTGCACTCACTATGCCAGCAAATCTGGAAAACTCAGCAGTCGCCTATGATGGCTACTCCATTTCTTCTAAGGGATTCCTGCCCACAGTAGTAGATATAATGGTCATCTGAGTTAAATTCACCCATTCTAGTCCATCTTAGTTCGCTGATTCCTAGAATGTCGACTTCACTCTTGCCATCTCCTGTTTGACCACTTCCAATTTGCCTTGATTCATGGACCTAACATTCCAGGTTCCTATGCAATATTGCTCTTTACAGCATCGAATCTTGCTTCTATCACGAGTCCCATCCACAAGGGGGTATTGTTTTTGCTTTGGCTCCATCCCTTCATTCTTTCTGGAGTTATTTCTCCACTGATCTCCAGTAGCATACTGGGCACCTACTGACCTGGGTAGTTCATCTCTCAATGTCCTATCATTTTGCCTTTTCATACTGTTCATGGGGTTCTCAAGGCAAGAATACTGAAGTGGTTTGCCATTCCCTTCTCCAGTGGACCACATTCTGTCAGACCTCTCCACCATGACCCGACCATCTTGGGTGGCCCCACACGGCATGGCTTAGTTTCATTGAATTAGACAAGGCTGCAGTCCGTGTGATCAGATTGGCTAGTTGTCTATGCCCCGACCAGTAATGCTGAAGAAGCTGAAGTTAAATGGTTCTATGAAGACCTACAAGACCTGCTAGAACTAACACCCAAAAAAGATGTCCTTTTCATTATAGGAGACTGGAATGCAAAAGTAGAAAGTCAAGAAATACCTGGAGTAACAGGCAAGTTTGGCCTTGGAGTACAGAATAAAGCAAGGCAAAGGCTAACAGAGTTCTGCTAAGAGAACGCACTGGTCATAGCAAACACCCTCTTCCAACAACACAAGAGAAGACTCTACACATGGACATCACCAGATGGTCAACACTGAAATCAGATTGATTATATCCTTTGCAGCCAAAGATGGAGAAGCTCTATACAGTCAGCAAAAACAAGACCGGGAGCTGACTGTGGCTCAGATCATGAACTCCTTATTGCCAAATTCAGACTTAAATTGAAAAAAGTGGGGAAAACCACTAGACCATTTAGGTATGATCTAAATAAAATCCCTTATACAGTGGAAGTGAGAAATAGATTTAAGGGACTAGATCTGATAGACGGAGTGCCTGATGAACTATGGATGGAGGTTTGTGACATTGTACAGGAAACAGGGAGCAAGACCATCCCCATGGAAGAGAAATGCAAAAAGGCAAAATGGCTGTCTGAGGAGGCCTTACAAATAGCTGTGAAAAGAAGAGAAGCTAAAAACAAAGGAGAAAAGGAAAGATAATCCCATTTGAATGCAGAGTTCCAAAGAAGAGCGAGCAGAGATAAGAAAGCCTTCCTCAGTGATCAATGCAAAGAAATAGAGGAAAACAATAGAGTGGGAAAGACTAGAAATCTCTTCAAGAACATTAGAGATACCAAGGGAACGTTTCATGCAAAGATGGGCTCAATAAAGGACAGAAATGGTATGGACCTCACAGAAGCAGAAGATATTAAGAAGAGGTGGCCAGAATACACAGAAGAACTATACAAAAAAGATCTTCACAACCAAGATAACTATGAAGGTGTGATCACTCCCACTTACCTAGAGCCGGACATCCTCGAATGTGAAGTCAGGTGGGCCTTAGGAAGCATCACTACGAACAAAGCTAGTGGAGGTGATGGAATTCCAGTTGAGCTATTTCAAATTCTAAATGATGATGCTGTGAAAGTGTTGCACTCAATACGTCAGCAAATTTGGAAAACTCAGCAGTGGCCACAGGACTGGAAAAGGTCAGTTTTCATTCCAATCCCAAAGAAAGGCAGTCCCAAAGATTGCTCAAACTACCACACAATTGCACTCATCTCACATGCTAGTAAAGTAATGCTCAAATTTCTCCAAGCTAGGCTTCAGCAATACGTGAACCGTGAACTTCCAGATGTTCAAGCTGGTTTTAGAAAAGGCAGAGGAACCAGACATCAAATTGCCAACATCTGCTGGATCATCAGAAAAGCAAGAGAGTTCCAGAAAAACATCTTTTTCTGCTATATTGACTATGACAAAGCCTTTGACTGTGGGGATCACAATAAACTGTGGAAAATTCTGAAAGAGATGGGAATACCAGACCACCTGACCTGCCTTTTGAGAAACCTGTATACAGGTCGGGAAGCAACAGTTGGAACTGGACATGGAACAACAGACTGGTTCCAAATAGGGAAAGGAGTACGTCAAGGCTGTATATTGTCACCGTGCTTATTTAACTTATATGCAGAGAACATCATGAGAAATGCTGGGCTGGAAGAAGCACAAACTGGAATCAAGATTGCCTGGAGAAATAGCAATAATCTCAGATATGCAGATGACACCACCCTTATGGCAGAAAATGAAGAAGAACTAAAGAGCCTCTTGATGAAAGTGAAAGAGGAGAGTGAAAAAGTTGTCTTAAAACTCAACATTCAGAAAACTAAGATCATGGCATCTGGTCCCATCACCTCATGGCAAATAGATGGGGAAACAGTGGAAACAGTGGCTGACTTTATTTTTCTGGGCTCCAAAATCACTGCGGATGGTGATTGCAGCCATGAAATTAAAAGATGCTTACTCCTTGGAAGGAAAGTTATGACCAACCTAGGTAGCATATTAAAAAGCAGAGACATTACTTTGCCAACAAAAGTCCATCTAGTCAAGGCTATGGTTTTTCCAGTAGTCATGTATGGATGTGAGAGCTGGACCATAAAGAAAGCTGAGTGCAGAAGAATTGATGCTTTTGAACTGTGGTGTTGGAGAAGACTCTTGAGAGTCCCTTGGACTGCAAGGAGATCCAATCAGTCCATCCTAAAGGTAATAAGTCCTGGGTATTCATTGGAACGACTGATGTTGAAGCTGAAACTCCAATACTTTGGCCATCTGATGTGGAGAGCTGACTCATTTGAAAAGACCCTGATGCTTGGAAAGATTGAGGGCAGGAGGAGAAGGGGATGGCAGAGGATGAGATGGTTGGATGGCATCACCAATACAATGGACATGGGTTTGGGTGGACTCCAGGAGTTGGTGATGGACAGGGAGGCCTGGCGTGCTGCGGTTCATGGGGTCACAAAGAGTCGGACATGACTGAACGACTGAACTGAACTGAACAGCAGTGGCCACAGGACTGGAAAAGGTCAGTCTTCATTCCAATCTCAAAGAAAGGCAATGCCAAAGAATGCTCAAACTATCGCACAATTGCATTCATCTCACATGCTAGCAAAGTAATGCTCAAAATTCTCCAAGCCAGGCTTCAACAGTATGTGAACCATTAAATTACAGATGTTCAAGCTGGATCTAGAAAAGGCCGAGGAATCAGAGATCAAATTGCAAATATCTGCTGGATCATTGAAAAAGCAAGAATTCCAGGAAAATATCTACTTCTGCTTTATTGTTTATGCCAAAGCCTTTGACTGTATGGCTCACAACACAGTGTGGAAAATTCTTAAAGAGATGGGAATACCAGGCCACCTGACCTGCCTCCTGAAAAATCTGTGTACAGGTCATGAAGTAACATTTAGAACTGGACATGGAACAACAGACTGGTTCCAAATCAGGAAAGGAGTATGTCAAGGCTGTGTATTGTCACACTGCTTATTTAACTTATATGGAGAGTACATCATGCAAAGTGCCAGGCTGGAGGAAGCACAAGCTGGAATCAAGATTGCTGGGAGAAATATCAATAACCTCAGATATGCAGGTGACACCACCTTTATGGCAGAAAGTGAGAAGAACTAAAGAGCCTCTTGATGAAAGTGAAAGAGGAGAGTGAAAAAGTTGGCTTAAAGCTCAACATTCAGAAAACTAAGATCATGGCATCTGGTCCCATCACTTCATGGCAAATAGATGGGGAAACAATAGAAACAGTGACAGACTTTATTTTGGGGGGCTCCAAAATCACTGCAGATGGTGATTGCAGCCATGAAATTAAAAGATGCTTGCTCTTTGGAAGAAAAGCTGTGACCAACCTAGACAGCAAATTAAAAAGCAGAGACATTACTTTTTCAACAAAGGTGTTTCTAGTCAAAGCTTTGGTTTTTCCAGTAGTCACTTATGGATGTGAGAGTTAGACTATAAAGAAAGCTGAGTGCAGAAGAATTGATGCTTTTGAACTGTGGTGTTGGAGAAGACTCTTGAGAGTCCCTTGGACTGCAAGGAGATGCAACCAGTCCATCCTAATGGAAATCAGTCCTGAATATTCACTGGAAGGATTGATGCTGAAACAAAAGCTCCAATACTATGACCACCTGATGCGAAGAACTGACTCACTGGAAAAGACCCTGATGCTGGGAAATTTTGAAGGCTGGAGGAGAAGGAGATGACAGAGGATGAGATGGTTGGATGGCATCACCGATGTGATGGACATGAGTCTGAGTAAGCTCCAGGAGTTGGTGAGTGACAGGGAAGTCTGGCGTGCTGCAGTCCAAGCAGTCGCCAAGAGTTGGACATGACTGAGCGACTGAACTGAACTGAGCTCTTAGCCTTTCACATTAGAAATGACTGGAGTCACTCTTTTCTGAACCCAAATTAGGCCGAGCATCAGTAAGATGCATGGTATACTTAAAGCTCTAGACCTATGTGAGAAAATCCAGGGGTGTTACTGCTCTAGGTTTAGTTCAGAAGATCTGAGGCAGAAGCAAGGATGTTGAAATGTCATAGACATCAAGAGGCCAACCTCCACTCTGGACGCCAGAAGTTTCTTTTTCTGCTGAAAGTCTGGGTCAGCTCCACACTCCCCACATGCCTGAATTATCCTGTTCTATCATCCAGTGATTCTCCAGATGACATGTTTACCTCTCAGACTGACTGCACTCATTGCTTCCAGCCCTTTCCTCTCATCAGTGTGACATAACTAAAATATTTCTAAAGAAGCAAATTTGAGCAAAGCTGTGAGAAGCCTGTCTTTAAACCAGCTTTTGTAACAGAGCAGGATGCTATGGTCACCTAACTGGTGGCTCAGATGCTAAAGAATCAGCCTGCCATGATCTAGGTTTGAGCCCTGGGTCGGGAAGATCCCCTGAAGAAGGAAATGGCAACCCACTCCAGTATTCTTGTCTGGAGAATCCCATGGACCAGAGGAGTCTGGCGGGATACCATGCATGGGTTGCGAAGAATCTTACACGACTGAGCAACGAGCACTTTCAGGACCCTAAGGGGCTTTCCCGGGACAGGCCTTCCTCCATATCCTCTGCTTTAGCTCCTCTCTGAAGTACCTAGATAACGATGTTTGATGCACATTTCCTGAGCTGGTTCGCAGATGTGAAAAGCGTCCCACCGAATGGAAGATGTTACCCGCTTGATGACCTTGAGCACAGAGCCCCAGGTCTCCTGAGCCTAAGGACTGACAGAGTTCACCCTGTGACCCCTCCCACTACCTCACCATCAGCCAATCAGAGAATTCTGCATAAGCGGATCACATACCCTGAGACCAGCCCTCCCTCCTCTGGCTTTTAAAGGTGCTTTACCAAAACCCGCTGGGGCGCTTGAGGTTTTTTAGGGCCTGAGTCACCTGTCTACTTCCATGGCCCAGTAATAACCCTTTCTCTGCTCCAAACTCCGACTTCTCATTTTGTCCGGCCTCACTCTGTATCAGACACAGGAACTTATGCGAAATGCTTTGACTATCTAGGGACAAAGCCTCAGGAAACACTTCAGACCAGCATTTTTTTCAAATGGGTTAGAGTTGAAGAGCAATTATTTAAAGTCAAATCATACAGGAACATTTTATATAATATTTGCATATTTTTATTCTATAGTATTCAGTATGTGATAAAGAAATCAGGTTAGTAACCATTCGACTAATGCAATCTCCATGTTTAAAGTCCTATTTCGTATAACTTCTCTGCTCTTGATGCTTCCTGGAGTCACCACAGACAGTTAATACAAAATGACTTCAATCCAATGTGTTTTCAATGAATTTCTGAGCTTTCTGGTCGTAACACCCTCCCTCTACTGACAAATATTTTCTTAAATCTCGGGTATGTGCGCCGATGACTGCACAGCTTTACCCAGAGAATAACTAAGTGCATAGAGAAATGGAATATTTCCTGCCGTATCAGTCAACAAAGGTCAACAAAGGTCAACAAAGGACGTCAGGGTCACCAGAGACTGCAGCCACCTCCAAAGGTGAGCGGGTGAGTCCTGAGGGAACTCGGGATGTGAAAACACAGGATGCTGGCCCCAGAGCGGAAATGCATATCAAAGAAACGATGTCAGGGAGCCAGACTTCTGCATCTTCCCATACACAGAAAAGTGCTCAACTCCCTTATTGAGATTTCTAGTTTTCTGTAATTAACAATACTCTTTTGACTGTGGGATCACCTGCCCTGTCGTACAAAACGCCTCTGTATCTCGCCCCAACCCCCTCACCTCCCTGGAGCAGTTTTCTGAGGGTTAGTTGAGATGCTGCCTCTGGGCTTGAAGTCCTAAAAAACTTCTGCCAGATAAAACATAACTCTCAACTTTAAGGCGGTGCTTTCTTTTCTTCTCAGTCGACAGCATGCTGAGTTTAGGATTCTCTTTCTTACAAAGCTCCTTCCCAGCTACCTTCAAAAGAGGTGTGCAAATATGTAGTAAAGCCATCTTTTTTTAATGACTGCATAGCTTTCCGCTCTATGTGTGTGCTGTAATTTATTTCAACAAGCCTCGATTAATTAACATTTCAGGTGCTTCCTCTTTTATGTAATTTGTAAACAATGGCATTTAACATCCTGGGAAACATATCTTTGCACACTCAGACAAATATTTCTACGGGAAAAATTCCTGTAAGTGGAATTTTTGGCTTGAAGGAAACATACATTAAAGCTATAATAGGTATCACTAAAATGTTGTTCCTTTTCACTTTCTTGCCAACTCTGGGTATTAGCATATTAAATCTTTGCCAATTTGATATGTCAAAAGCATACTGTTGTTTAAATTTGCATTTACTTGATTAGTAAAGAGGCTGAATGTCTTTCCATATATTTACTAGCCATTTTTGCTTCATTTGAAAACTGTCTGCTCATGAGCTTTGCTCAGGATTCCATTGGATTGCTCTTTTTCTCATAAAGTCCTTTGAGCTCCTTATGTGTTATAGAAAGAAACTGCTTTGTCACATTGTTGTAACTATTTTCATATTGATCAGTTATTGATTACAATGAAGTATTTTTCTATTTCACTTTATTATCAAAGTCACCCTCACCTGGCTTTCTGGGAAAGTCCTGTATATTTTTGTGAGAAAATATAATAAAGACATATTTTAACATTATTATCAAAAAAGGAGCAAGAATCGTTGTATAAACATAAATCAAGTGAAGAAGTGTAAGGATTTGTTTAAATCAAGCATGCAAAGGCTATGACAATGCCAGAAAGAATAAAAAAACATACATTTTTCTGGAAGATTCCTGAAGCCTGGAAATTCTCCAAGGCAGAAGTCTTGTACGTCTAAGGGAAACATCTCCCCCGAGGACACAGACTTCTCACCTCCAGCGGGCATGGGTCATATCACAGAAATAACATGGGCCATTCAAGCTTTCTGGCTCATCATTTGTCAGTCTTGTGACCTGGTGTCCCAGAATGCTTCCTCATGCATAAAATGCATATGATTATACCTGACTTATGGGGCTACTGTGGTTATGAAATTGAGTATAATATGCAGAGGAGATGCTCATTAAACCCTTGTGTTCCCACCCAGCCCCAGGAGTTTTGTTAAAGAAAAATTGTACCTATAACTACTCAGCTGTGACAGAGACATCTGAAAATGTAAGATCACTAACAAGTCCAATGTCAATGTTCAGCAGCTTTTTCTTAAAACACTGAAATGTCAAGAATCTTCGCACATAAGTATGAAGCCAAATTGGGCCTCTGTACCCCAACACCAAATTAATTCTCAAAGGCAGAGTTTTGGGCGAAGTAGAAAAGAACAGCTTTATTTCTTTGCAAGGCCAAGGGGGTCACAGCAGGCAATGCCCTCAAAACAGTGTGTCCCAGCCTGGAGGAGGCAGTGAGGTATTCTACAGTAAGGGTTCAAAGAGGTTGTGATCAGCTCGTGAACATTCTTCTGATTGGCTGCTGATGAGGTAAGTGGGAGTCAGCATCCCCAGTCTTCTGGATCCACTGGTCTGGGGTCTACAGGCTTGTGGGCAGCATACAGCTAACTTCTCCCGCCTGATGGGGGGCCAGTGTCTGAAAACAGCTCAAAGAGAGGTTGCATGTGTGCCTGGAGGGGGAACCAGGACCCTCCCCCAGGGTTGTGCTATTGTTCCTCTTGACTCTTCCTGCCTTCTCCAGTGCCCCCTTTCTTGTCTAATTAGCAACTGTTCGAACCTGTCTGATGGAACTCAGGGGAGGTCAGGAGGCTGCTTCCTATAAACGAGGAATGGGGGACGCAGACCGACTTTTGAGTCCAGGAGCCCCACAGGGTCCTGCTCGGTATCAAGGGTCAACTCCAACGGGCGCTTGCCGAGGGCATCTGCCTTCTGCCTCTGCAGAGACTGGATCCCGTGCTGCTGCGGCTGTGACCTCTGACACGCGCTGAAGGCAGTTCAGGGTGGAGAGTGAGGCTCCCTGTGCTCCAGGGGAACTGGTGGGACAGGTCTTTAGATGGAAATTTTCAGGAACTGAGGTCATGATCCCAATCCTTGCATCTCCTCATATCCAGAAAAGCACCCTTCATGATGACATCATCTCCTCATGCCTAGCAGAAAACCTCTTGTAAATCAAGCGCTTGATTGCACTAAATTCCCTTGGTGCACTAAATTCCCTTTGGTGCACTAAATTCACCAAAACCTTATGTGTTGACCTTCCCCCAGTACCTCTTTGGAGCAGTTTCTCAGAGCCATCTGAGGTGCTGTCTCCTGGGCAGAAGCCTTCATTTTGCCCCAAATATAGCATAACTTGCAACACTCATGTTATGCATCTTTTTTTAGTTGACACAAGTATACGAAGGTATACTTGATTTTCTAGAACAAGTTTGAAATTATATTCTCTGTATGAGAGTAAACAACCTCTGTGCATCCTAAATATTTAAGGTTTATAATGAAAGATGTTTTCTAGGAAAAGAGCAGGCTGCAGGATAAATATTAGGATTCATAAACAAACGAAGTGAAATAAGACTCCAGCTTTAGTCCAAGAAGTGGATCGGGGAGCTTGTGGAAGTGACAGATCCCTTGTAGAATTACTTTGGCCAGAAGGAGCTCATGTACTTTTAGGCCGTAGCCTACTGGTGGAGGAAAACGTAACACCTCTATAAGAAGTTGTACTGATATATAGTGAAGATGACACTTGACCTCTGTGGTCTTCCTCCCCAAAACTCGTAATCCCTGTCTGATCATGAGAAAATCATCAGACAGATCCCAATTTATCAAATACCTGATCGGTACTCCTCAGATTGTCAAGGTCAGCAAAAATAAGCAAAGTCCGAGAAACTGTCACAGCCCAGAGGAGACTAAGGAGACAGGAGGACTAAATGTGAATGCAGTATCTCGAATAGAATCCTGGCACAGGAAAAAGACCAGAGGCAAAAACTAAGGAAATTCAAATAAAGTATCGATTTTGATGAATAAAGATGTATCAAGATTGATTCATCAATTGTAACACATGTACTATTCCAATGTAAGACATTAATAGAGGAAGCTAGATACAAGGCATATGGGAATTCTCTGTACTTTCACACTTTTCCTGTAAGTCTGAAGTTGTTCTAAATTATTTTTTATTATTATTTTTTTTAATAAGAAAAGCTTCTTAGATCGCCATCCATTCCACTCCCACTAGCTACCCTAAAAAGCAAAAATAAAACTTCTCCAATATGCCTGAAAGAACAGTATCCTTTCAAGAAGGTTAGCGTCCCCACCCCACACATCAGTATTTGATCCTCTCTGAATGCATCTCAGGCGCTGTTCTCTCTCCGTCTGGGTTGCTCACTGTTTTAGGGAACCCATGTGGATGAGGGACATCAGTGGATGCTCAATAAATACTTAATTGATGGAATGATATGATAATTAAGTCTTCTTTAAGTGAAATCTGAATTCGGGTCAAACCAGGGCTCCTGCCGTAGAATAACAGTTTTCTGAGAAGCCAGCCTAGAGACTGAGCCACGGGGTCAGCACCCGGGGTCAGCCTGCACCCCTGCCCACAGCCCGCTCTGCCCCCCACCAGTCCTGGAAGGTTCAACAACCCCACAGGCTTCACTTTTAACAGTGGACATGGCGCCGAATCTTGGTCGGGTATGACACCACCTTAAATATAACCAGTTCAGGCAGAAATCAGAAACCCAACATTTAAAAACCAGCAAATCAACAACAGAAGTCTATCTTCTCTTAGCTACATGGTGTGCTAGGAATTTGCCAGCATTTTATTTAAATTAATGAATCAAATCATATATCTAATTGACTAATAGAAATTGGCACCTTCAAATGAATGCATATTCTAAGCCAGTTTGCCATTTTATCCATCTGTATAGCCCCGAGTGCTGTGCTGTTTGCAGAGGATGTGGAATACAGAAGGCTATCAAGTCTTACGCACGTGTGTGTGTGTGTGTGTGTGTGTGTGTGTCAGTGGGTCCATGTGTGTGTTGACGTGATGTTGATTACTAATAAATTGTGCCCGAGGAAGCAATAAAGAGAAATACCTTATATTTAGTGGTCTCTCCAAATCAAATTTAAATGAAATTGTTGTCTACTATTTTCTTTTACATTGGTAATAAAAATGGTGGGGGTGACGACTGAGTGCTGGCTTTCCAGGCCTGAAGGTGGTAACAGAAGGCACCCAGCAGGCCTGCCCACTCCTGTTGTTAATTAAAGTGTTTTCACATTCTCCAGGGTATGATGCACTGTGGGCTCGGAGCGCCAGAGAGACGGGTGTCGTCTAATGATCACACGTTCAAATAAACACCATGGGGGGCAGGGAGCACCAGGGCAGACCACTTCCCCCACCTCATTAACCACCGCAAAGCTCGCAAGTGTCTGAGGAGCACTGACTCCCCGTCTCATGAATAATGAATATTAGTCAGGCTTCCAATTGCTCAGAGGTTCAAGGTAAGAAGGACCCCTACCTGCTCAGCGGAGGCCTACGCGAGGTGGGGAGTGACATTTGCAGCTCAGAGGGGTCTTGATTGCTTCCACTAAGTGATTCTTGCCAAAGCCCTTTTCCTCTGACTTATGACACCTCTTGGTCTGAATTGCACTGTAATTGTCACTTGTCGGCACTGTTAACGAGCTGGTCTGCGTGTGAAAGACGAAGAGCTTCTCAAAGCCGGTTCTGAGTTATCAGAGGGTGGATCTGCACACACCAGCATCATCTCGAGGAGCTCACAGCTTCAAAGAAAAGACACATTTTAAATATCCAACGTCCTTCTAAACTGCTGAAGTATACTGCATATAAGATTTCCCCAACACTTTGAATTTTAGTTGAAAGAAAGCAGGGGAAATTTTATTTCAGAGAGGTATACAGTTAGAAAACACTCTGTAGGAACTAGACGACAAGAATCATGCCGTGATTTTGACACTTGGGGTGTTTTTATTTCAGTTACGATATCACAGATGCAGCTGTATTTACACTGCATCTCACATTCCCCAAAGTGCTAGCGTTGCTGCTGTTGTTCAGTCACTAAGTTGTGTCCAACTCTTTGCGACCCCATGGACTACAGCACACCAGGCTTCCCTGTCCTTCACCTTCTCTGGGAGTTTGCTCAGACTCATGTCCTTTGAGTTGGTGATGCCATCCAGTCATTGCATTTCACCCTCTGTTGCCCCCTTTTCCTCCTGCCTTCAAGCTTTCCCAGCATCAGGTCCTTTTCCAATGAACCAGTTATTCGCATAGGTGGCCAAAGTATTGGAGCTTTAGCTTCAGCATCCGTCTTTCCAATGTGTATTCAGTGTTGATTTCCTTTAGGATGGACTGGTTGGATCTCCTTGCAGTCCAAGGGACTCTTAAGAGTCTTCTTAGCATCACAATATGAAAGCATCAATTCTTCGGCGCTCAGCCTTCTTTATGGTCCAACTCTCACAAAGTACATGACTACTGGAAAAACCATAGCTTTGACTACGTGGACCTTAGTCAGCAAAGTGATGTCTTTGCACTATTTGGTAACATTTAAAGATTGAATTAGACCATTTCTATTTTTACCTGAGGTAAATAAATGTAGAGCTTAAATGAAATCTTGCACATCGAGTGCAGCACTCTAACAACATCATCTTTTAAGATTTGAAATAGCTCAGCTGGAATTCCATCACCTCCACTAGCTTTGTTCGTTGTGATACTTCCTAAGGCCCACTTTACTTTGCACTCCAGAATGTCTGACTCTAGGTGAGTGATCATACCACTGTAACTATCAGGGTCATGAAGAAATTTTTTGTATAGTTCTTCTGTGTATTCTTTCCATCTCTTCTTAATATCTTCTAAACTCAGCAGTGGCCACAAGACTGGAAAAGGTCAGCTTTCATTCCAATCCCAAAGAAAAGCAATGCCAAAGAATGTTCAAACTACCACAAAATTGCACTTACCTCACACACTAGCAAAATAATGCTCAAAATTTTCCAAGCTAAGCTTCAGCAGCATGTGAACCAAGAAAATCCAGATGTTCAAGCTGGATTCAGAAAACACTTAGGAACCAGGAATCAAATTGCCAACATCCGTTGGATTATAGCAAAAAGCAAGAGAATTCCAGAAAAACATTTACTTCTGCTTCATTAACTACACTAAAACCTTTGGCTGTGTGGATCACAACAATCTGTGGAAAGGTCTTAAAGAGCTGGAAATACCAGACCACCTTACCTGCCTCCTGAGAAATATGTATGCAGGTCAAGAAGCAGCAGTAGAACTGGGCAAGGAACGATAGACTGGTTCCAAATTGGGAAAGGAGTATGACAAGGCTGTATATTATCACCCTGCTTACTTAACTCAGATGCAGGGTACAACAGGCGACATGCAAGGCTATATGAAGCACAAGCTGGAGTAAAGTTTACTGGGAGAAATATCAGTAACCTCAGATATGCAGATGACACCACCCTTATGGCAGAAAGCAAAGAGGAACTAAAGAACCTCTTAATGAAAGTGAAAGAGGAGAGTGAAAAAACTGGCATAAAACTCAACATTCAGAAAACTAAGATCATGGCATCCGGTCCCATCACTTCATGGCAAATAGATGGGGAAACAGTGGTGACAGAGTGTATTTTCTTGGGCTCCAAAATCACTGCAGATGGTGACTGCAGCCATGAAATTAAAACACTTGCTCCTTGGAATAAAAGCTATGACCAAGCTAGACAGCATATTAAAAAGCAGAGGCATTACTTTGCTGACAAAGTATGTACAGTCAAAGCTATGGTTTTTCCAGTAGTCATGTATGGATGTGAGAGCTGGACCATAAAGAAAGCTGAGCACTAAAGACTTGATGCTTTTGAACTCTGGTGTTGGAGAAGACTCTCAAGAGTCCCTTGGACTGCAAGGAGATCAAACCAATCAGTCCTAAAGGAAGTCTGATGCTGAAGCTGAAACTCCAATACTTTGGCCACCTGATGCGAAGAGCTGACTCATTGGAAAAGACCCTGATCCTGGGCAAGATTGAAGGCAGGAGGAGAAGGGGACGACAGAGGATGAGATGGTTGGATGGCATCACTGAGTCAATGGACATGAGTTTGAGCAAGCTCTGGGAGTTGGTGATGGACAGGGAGGCCTGGTGTACTTCACTCCATGGGGTTACAAGCAGCCGTATATGACTGAGTGACGGAACTGAACTGAAATGAAATCTTGAGGAAGTAGATTTTGTATGACTTTCCATACACTTTCATGTAAATTGCATCACAATTAACAGAATGCTGAGCATGGAAGAATGGATGCTTTTGAATTGTGGTGTTGGAGAAGCCTCTTGAGAGTCCCTTGGACTGCAAGGAGATCAAACCAGTCAATCGTAAGGGAAATCAACCCTGAATATTCATATATATATGAACTTTACATATTCATACATATATACATATATAAACTTTATTTTTAAATGAAACGCAGGATCCAGTGTAACAGTGGAGATTTCTGCATTCCCACCCCAGGGGGCGCTAGTGGTAAAGAACCCGTCCGCCAATGCAGATTAGATGTAAGACGCGCCGGTTCGATCCCTGGGTCGGGAAGATGCCCTGGAGAATGAAATGGCAACCCTCTCCAGTGTTCTTGCCTGGAGAATCCCATGGACAGAGGAGCCTGGGGGCTACAGTCCATGGGGTCGCACAGAGTTGGGCGCGGCTGAAGCGACTGAGCACCGCACGGCCCAGGACGCCTTGCCTGCTCGCCATCTCGCAGAGGAGCGCCGCTAGCCACGTGGTGGACACAGCCAGAGCTGAGAGCAAAGCGCGGGCCCGGACACGTGGCCTAAATGCCCCCAGCTCCTGCAGAACAGATGCCTTTGCCACAAGCAGGGCACTGCCCCCCTTTCAGTCGGGCTCACACCCGGGAGGCTCAGGGCTCAGTGCGAAGTGAGCCTCAGGCTGATGGCGCTCGCAGGCAGCTTCTGCAGGCGGCTCTGCTCCCAACCCAGAGGCCAGCGTGGCCCCTTCAGGGCAGAAAGGCCCTGGGACGCTGACACCTGCGGGCTGGTGAGAGCGCTCGTCAGCTCGGACAGCTTTCCAGAAGTGCGATCCAAGCCGCCTCGTGTGTGAGAGAGAAGGGTTCCAGCAGCGCTGATGCTGCCCGGGGCGCCCTGTGGGACGGAAAAGGGTGTGTGTGTGTGTGTGTGTGTGTGAGAGTGTGTGAGTGTAGGGGGTGTGTGTGTGTGAGGTGGAGGTGTGAGGTGTGTGTGTGAGTGTGTGTGGGGTGTGTGTGTGTGTGTGATATGTGTGTGGGGTGGATGTATGGTGTGTGTATGTATGTATGTGATGTATGTGTAAGACGTGTGTGGTGTGTGTGGTGGAGGTATGTTGTGTGTGTGTATGATGTGTGTGCATGGGGTATATAGTATGTGAGGTAGATGTATGTTGTGTATATGTGCTGTGTGTGTAGGAGGTGTGTGGATGTGGGCTGGGATATATGTGGTGTGTGTGGTGGAGGTATGGTGTGTGTGTGAAATGTGTGTGGAATGTGTGTGGATGTGGTCTGGGATGTGTGTGCTGTGACTGTCTGTATATGTGATGGGTGTAGGAGGTGTGGTGAGTGTGGTGGAGGTATGGTGTGTGTGTGTGTGGGTGTGTGTGAAATGTGTGTGGAATGTGTGTGGATGTGGTCTGGGTTGTGTGTGCTGTGAGTGTCTGTGTATGTGATGTGTGTGTAGGAGGTGTGGTGAGTGTGGTGGACGTATGGTGTGTGTGTGTGTGTGGGTGTGTGTGAAATGTGTATAGAATGTGTGTGGATGTGGTCTGGGATCTGTGTGCTGTGAGTGTATGTGTATGTGCTGTGTGTGTAGGAGGTGTGTGGATGTGGGCTGGGATGTATGTGGTGAGTGTGGTGGGCGTATGGTATGTGTGTGAAATGTGTATAGAATGTGTGTGGATGTGGTCTGGGATCTGTGTGCTGTGAGTGTCTGTGTATGTGATGTGTGTGTAGGAGGTGTGGTGTGTGTGGTGGAGATGTGGTGTGTGTGGGTGTCTCCTTTGCACACATATCTGTGCTTTCCTCATCTGTGTGCAGCTGGCCTTGCCTAGCTGAGGTGTAGTTTCCAGAGGCGCCTCCGCAGCTTCCCTGAAACACCTGGTGGAATCGTGGGCTTGTGCTGCACGTTTGGGGCACATCCATGTATACGCAGCAGGTTTGAATTAATCATCAGCAAGTCTGCGGTGGTCCTAACACCAGCTCTGAGCAACATCCAGGGGCTTGGTCACAAAAGCACTGGGGCTGATCTCAAAGAAACAGTCCTGGCAGACACAGCTCTGCAGGGAGAATATGAACAATCACAGCGCTCTGACTCTTGCAAAATCGAGGATGCAGACCCAAGTCCTGCCTATCCACCTGAAAGAATCAGCCCCTTGAGGCTTCTCTTAAGGTAGATGGCTTCCTTTGCAACTTGGAGAAAACCTCTTACGGATGATGGCAGAATGAGGCTAAAAGGGTTCCCTCTAATGCTTGACTGACTTTAAAGAGGGCTTATGAGGACAGTTTGGAATCTGCTACTGAATTCGCATTTAAATGTCAGCCCAGCTGGGGGTGGGAGCAGCTCTCAGCTGGTAGACCAGTTGCCCAATACGACTAGTCCTTACACAAAACAGACACAGGTGGATTCTCACGGGGCCAACTCTTTGCCCACCTTGTGCAACCCACATGCCTCTCGCTCCTCTTCTCTCCTGCCTGATGGACTATGTGGACCCTCCCCTCCTCACAGGCCGGTAGCCATCACCCCAGCCATACATGAAACTGCAGCTGTTCCCTTGTAAGTGCAACCTTCGGGATTCACTGCGTAGGATTTTTGCTTTGCTGTCAGCAACATCAGCGTGCTCCTGTACCAGTGGAAATGCGTGCTGACAGCGTTTGGAAAAATCCCCTGAGTTACAGCCACCTCTGCACCATTTTCTTAGGACAGATGGTATTTTGTGACAGCTGCCAGATTTACAAGACCTTCTGAGTCTAGAAAAAAAGATTCAAGGAAAGGCAGAAAGCTGACTAGGGAAGGGAAACCTCACAGGTTTCAGTTCTCTTTTAATTTCACTGCAGATGCCTGGACTAACGGCCTGTTGCCCCACCCTATAGCATTGGGTGGATAGCATTCCTATCCAAATGCTCTTGGGGAAAGGGCTTTGAAAAAGGGCCATCGTGGCATTTCATTCTATTTGATTTGCTCTTCCCAAGGTGAATCCTAGCACTTTTTTTTTTTTTTTTTTACTTCTGGAAATGAATGGACCACTTCGTCTCCATTTGGTGATTTTCTTTCAAGTGAAACATTCTGAAGTATCTTCCCATTTTTGGCCTATCTGAAGTACTATACTAGAAATCACAGTCACTTCTCAGCCTACTTATTATTCCAGGAGAATCTCAGACTGCAACCCTCTTTTAAGAGTCCAGAGAGCAGGTGATTGACTCTTCTCCCTTAGGCCACATGCGATTTGACCAGGAGTGGACAAGTGTCCTCAATCACTTCTGTACATACCGTGGTCAATTTAAGTCCTTTCCCAAAAGTATGAGTGGGACCAGTCAGACGTGAACGCACAGCTGTGAGGAGCCCCTGGCACGCTGGGTCTGCTACACGGGCTTGGTAGTTGGGCAGGCTGTGTGCACTCATATGTGGGGCAGGTAAGTATGGGAAACGTGACCTCAACAGTTCTGAAAGACAGGCCGTGTCCTTCAGTTTGAGCTTGTTTAAAGTTGCCTCACAATGAGATGTATTTCGGCAGCAATACCCCAAAGCTGACGTGTTCTCAGAATATCACATTAGGAAGTGTATGGTGTTGATTTGTTCTATTTCTGGACTTTACTTTGATCCCTTGATGAAGGGGGTGTCCACCAGATTTCTCCACTGTAAAATTACTGATTTTCCACTTTTATCCTTCGAGAGCTACTGCTATTGGGGGCTTGTCTGTGCAGCTGTTCCTTTTTTAATGACCAGCTAGTAATAAAGAAAGGATTGTGCAAGCATAGTTTGCTCTGTGAGGCTCTGTTAGATCATTTCGATGAGCTGGTTGAGCAATCATTTAAATCCTTAAATCACTTAAAGTCCGTGACTGCTTTGTTAAACAGTTTGTTTTAGTGCTATGCTGGCAGCAATGAAATAAGCAAGAGGCCAAGAGACCCTCACTAAACAACTCTTTATTTTTACAAAAACTGCTCTGGGCCAACTGTACACTTGATGAATGCAGCATTTGCAGCCGAATCCAGCCTTAGTACCCCAACACTGAATTCTCAGAAACAGAGTCTGGGGGTGAAGTAGAAAAGAATAGCTTTGTTGCTCTGCAAGGCCAAGGGGGCTACAACAGGTAATGCCATCAGAACTGTGTCCCAGCCTGGAGGAGGCAGTGAGGTGTTCTACAGTAATGGTCCAAAGAGGGCATGATCCACTCTTGGACATTCTTCTGATTGGTTGATGATAAGGTAAGTGGGAGTCAGCATCACCAACCTTCTGGTTCCACTGGTCTGGGATCTACAGGCTTGTGGGCAGCATACAGCTAACTTCTCCCACCTGATGGGGGGTCAGTGTCTGAAAACAGCTCAAAGATAATGTTATGTGTATCCCTTGAAGGGGAACCAGACCCTTCCCAAAGCTGCACTACTAATCTTTAGACTGCTCCCCCCTAGTCTCCATATCCTCTCCCTTCCCTAATTACTATCCGTTTGAACTTGCTCCTTGAACTCAGGGAAGGTCAGTGGGGTCTGAGTGAATCCCGTTTCCTATAATCAAGAAATGAGGCACACACAAAGGCTTTTGTTCCCAGGACACCCCACAGGGTCCTGCTCGTTATCACATACACATGCAGAAATAGAAGAGAAACAACTAGGAGAGGACTCTCCAATAACTCAAAGGCTCAGAAATGCTGATGAGGACTGCGCTTAGCTTCCAGGGCCCTTTAACCATCAACGAGGTACTAGCTGGAAGTTTGTCTGGACCACAAGTGGATGTAGAGACACTTAAAGATTATCACGATGTTCAGTAATAAAGGGCTTCCCTTGCAGAGAGTAGTGCTAGTCACTCAGTCTTGTCTGACTCTTTGTGACCCCCCAGACTGTAGCCCACCAGGCTCCTCTGTCCGTGGTATTCTCCAGGCAGGAATATTGGAATGGACTGGCATTACCTTCTACAGAGGATCTTCCTGGACCAGGGATTGAACCTGGGTCTCCTGCATTGCAGGCAGATTCTTTACTATTTGGGCTCAGTGGTAAAGAATCCAGCTGCCAAGAAGGAGATGTGGGTTCGATCCTTGGGTCAGGAAGATCCTCTGGAAAAGGGAATGGCAGTCCACTCCAGTATTCTTTCCTGGAGAATACCATGGACAGAGGAGCCTGGTGGGCTACAGTCCATGGGGTTGCAAAGAACTGAACCCCACTTAGCAAATAAACAGCAACAATCTGTAACAAACTATTGCTTCATAAATTCTGCCCCTGTCACCTCTGATTCTTTTAAGACACAAACCTTGTGAGGGCAAGAGAACCCGTAGCAATACAGCTCTCAGTTCCTAAAAGACTGCTAAAAATTGTGATTAGGATTGGCAGAGCCCACGCAGAAAGCAGTGCCCTGAAGGCGTTTTTGTTTTCCCAGTCTTCATCTAAGTCAGAGTAGAGACAGAAGCAAGTGAGAAGTATTATTTGTCCATTTATAACACCGTGGTAGGGCAGGAGGTGAAATGGCGAAATGCGTCTGGCAAGTGTGTTTAGCAGACCTCCTCCAGCACTGCCCTGCACGGGACACTGCGTTGTCTGGGGCAATTTTTAGCCAAAAGCCAGTGGTTTGAAGACGAGAAGCTAGAAGTTCAGTAAATATGAAATTCGCAAATTTTGTAAACTTAATGGATGCGAAGAACACATGGTTCGAAACGGACCTCTGTGCTCCAGGCACTGCAACAACCAGACTGGAAGGGTGATTGTTTAAGTACACTTGGCGTGGTCGGTTGTGCTGTTTATTTGCTAAGTTGCGTCCAGTCTTTCACGACTCCCTAGACCGTAGCCCGTGAGGCTCCTCTGCCCATGGGATTTCCCAGGGGAGAATACTGGAGTGAATTGTTATTTCCTTCTCCAGGGAATCATCCCGACCCAGGGATCAAACTCGCGTCTCCTGCGTGGCAGGTGGATTCTTTACCTCTGAGCCACCAAAGAGGTAAGTTTTGAACCATTTCGAGAACGTATTTACCTACTACCATCCAAAATGTATTTCCCTGAAATAATCTGACAAAATCAATATAGACTCCTGATCAAAATCTTTGAAAATATATGCTAAGAAAAAAAAAGAAAATATATGCTAAGGAGCAGTGTATACGTCATTTCTTTAGAGTCTTGTCAACATTAGGACCATTTAAATTTTTATTTTAAATTCTTACAGTTACTGAGCACCAAATGCAGCCTAAGGATAATCTGGATACTCTCCTACAGTATTGGCTTTCTTTATTTCTTTGACCTTGCAGTCTGGAATCATACTCTCTATAGAGAACTCAAATCAGGCACCATTTATGTTATTTTTAGAATCCAGAAGTGCTTCTTGAAGAAATTACTACCTAACCAGAGGCTATATTCTAATTACAGAATTGGTCTAATTATGAAATTCATCATAATAGCTTACCTAATTACTTGAAAAGATGGTTGTAAGATCAATAGCAGGCATTAAATAGAAGTTACATTGAGACAGGGTGGAAAGAGAACTGAAAAACTTCTAGTGTTACCCCTTATTAGCTATGTTACCTAGTCAGATGCCTTTAACTTTGTGAGCTTAGCTTTTCTCATCTGAAAAAGTGTGGATGTGAGTCTTTGTCCTTTCTGTCTTACAGAATTCTTTACAAAGACAAATATTGCATAGGAAAGGGTGTTCCGTACTCACAGACTTGGAGAACAAACTTATAGCTGCCGGGAGGAAGGATATGGGGAAGGGATAGTAGGGAGTAAGGGATGGACATGTACACACTGCTGTATTTAAATGGGTAGAACCAACAAGGACCCACTCTATAGCACAGGGGACTCTGATCAATGTGATGGGGCAGCCTGGATGGGAGGGGAGTTTCGGGGATAATGGATACATGTACATGTAGGGCTGAGTCCCTTTGCCGTCCACCTGAAACTATCACATCATTGTTAATCGGCTGTTTTCCAATATGCAATAAAGAGTTAAAAAGAAAAGGGGTTCTGTAGATGAAAAAGTGCTACTTAAATGTGATTTCATATAATTCACTGGTGGAAATTCTTTGAAAGGTTAACAGCAGAGATCAAACAGTGATCATCACTGAAACTAAATGTGTTTGCAATGTACTTCTTTCATGCGGGCACTCTCAGCGTCTTCGGTTTATGTGATGATAAATCATAAACGTGGCACCAGATGTTCCTTGGTCCTGAGTTCTGGGAAGCAAGTCAGAAAACGTCAGGGGTAACCATGGAGAGGCACTCAGAGTGACCTGATAAAGCTCTTGGTAGCTAATGACTGCAGTGAAGAAGGAAGATGGTCTTAACTGTTTAGTGCTTAATTTATGTCAATTGATGCTCACCCACTGTGCTTATTTGCAAACGTCTCTATCAAGATATAAGACTTTCCAAATGAATTTTAAATTCCTTAATTCATAATTATCTAAACTTACCTCTACAAAAATTACATTTTTTAAAATTCAGTTAAGATTTGTTATTTAATGTACACCTTCTCCCTTGAAAAGCACAGTTGCTATAAAGCAAGCTAATTTCCTTATTTGCTCACAAAGTACAGATGCGGGTCTATCCTACTATATCTTTTTTGTTTTGTTTTGTTTTTTTGTTTTTTTTGTCACGACTAGTCCCTACTATATCTTTATGAGTGACCTAGTTTCCAAAGAAAAAGCAAAGAAAGGTTGAAGGAGGAACAGAGACGACATTATGTCCATCATCACTGAAAAATTAAAAGAGCTTTCTTTCAGCTTGTTAAAAAAAACGTATCTTGTGCGGAACCCCGAAGTGTTTCATGACAGAAGGAGCTAAATTACCAGCTGACATTTTGTATCTTCCAAGCTTTAAGTCGTGCACCCTCTTCACTTAGCTGTCTCCACATGAAGTTCAAATCTGCTGTCTTCCTTGACTGACCCGGGTAAATTAAGACACGCGTTCACTTTTTTCTCCCATAAAGGTGAAAGGTTTGCTATAAAGTTCCTAAATCTTGTGCCCAGGACCCTCTGTATTTGCAAGCTGAATGGAAAAGGCATGGGCCCACTCTGAAGCCATGGCATAGAATTTTGTGGTTATGCTACCCCCATTGATTCATTTGTCTTATTTTCATAAAAGTGTCATTAAATATACATGCCTTCATAAACCCATGAGTGGAAGAGGTTCAATAGGCAAACCGCATAGTGGATTGCTCTCTCTGCATGGGCAAGCAGGTCAGAGGTATGTCAGCAGCCCCTTTAGAGTCAGATTCTCTCTCCAGAAAATTGTACAAATATTTAACAGCTTTATTCCATTTATGAATCCACCAGATAGCAGGTGACCTCAGAGTAAGAATCAAGAAGATGTGTGTATGTCAGTCTCCCAGTTTATCCCCCACACTGCTATATGTAAAATAGATAACAAGGAACTCTACTCAATACACTGTAATGACCTTTATTGGAAAAGAATCTCAAAAAGTTGTCATTGTTCAGTCACTCAGTCCTGTCTGACTCTTTGTGACCCCATGGACTGCAGCACGCCAGGCCTCCCTGTCCACCATCAACTCCCGGAGCTTGCTCAAACTCATGTCCATCGAGTTGGTGATGCCATCCAACCATCTCATCCTCTGTCGTCCCCTTATCCTCCCGCCTTCAATCTTTCCCAGCATCAGGGTCTTTTCTGAGTCAGTTCTTTGCATCAGGTGGCCAAAGTATTGGAGTTCCAGCTTCAGCGTCAGTCCTTCCAGTGAACATTCAGGACTGATTTCCTTTAGGATGGACTGGATATATAGTCTCATCAATTCTCACATCCCACCAAGAGGTTCTTGTTTTCAAAGAAAAATAGCTCTGATGTTTTAATAAAGTGTCTAGCTTGTGCATATTTAAACCGTAGGCACTAAATATTCCTTTCTTATCCTCTATGTTTTTCCATTGAGTATCGTCCCCTCTCTAAATATTTGATGAAGGCCATAAAGTGGATTAGCCTGCCACACATCAGTGACTGGTGGATTTACTCCCAGTTGGAAGCATTTCTGTCCTAGGAATTTCAAAATCAGTGACCTTTCAGAAGTCAGTTTGTTTCTCCATCTGGCTCACGATGGAGATGTGAGAAATCAGACTGATGCCATGGAGCCGTGCTTCCCCCTTTTAGGTGTCAATATGCTGACTCCTATGTGTTGAGCTTCTTGGGCAATTTTTCATGCATGCTCTCTCCCTTCACCTGAGTAAAGATGGACCACAAGTGAAGAGGGCCCATAACGATGGAGCCTAAGCTGTGTGACCCATCCCTCTTTTTCAGTATATGGCCGCTCTTACAGTATCTTCCTATACTCTAGCTCTTAACTATCCTAAATTAAACTAATTTTTTTTCTAGCTAGGTAATGTTAATTTGCATACTATGCCTGGAAAAAAGAATCATGTTAAAGGAAAAGGTGTTTTAATTTTCTAAACTGTTGTCAGTTTTGTCACGTGAGGAGTTGGATCTAGACTGTCTTAACCACCGTGTATGCAATAATGCTGCATACTGGCCAATAGTTAGAGACTGAAGGGACCGGATGCATTGCTAATAATTTCCAAGATCACATCACTGATTTATTTTTACTTTTTTAAAGATTCTTTTGATGCAGATAATATTTAAAGTCTTTATTGAACTTGTTACAATATTGCTTCTGTTTTAAGTTTTGGTTTCTTGGCTTTGAGACATGTGGGATCTTAACTCCCTGACGAAGGGATCAAACCCACACACATCACTGATTTAAATTAAAGGGGACTTGAACCAAGAAGATCATCGGCATGAGGCTCTGTTACGAATCCTGATTTTATGTCATTATTCTGAGCCTTTTATTTTTGAGTAGATGGATAGGAGGAATGACAATCAGTATATCATTTCTAGCTGTCCTCCTTCTGGATTTTGGTGTATTACACACCAGATGTTAATTTCACTTCGCCTTACTTAAAAAAGTTAATTCTGTTTCTTATTCAGGTGACTCCTTGTCCTATGCTTCAAGGACTGATGACTTATCCTTTTGTATACCTTAAGCTTACATAATATTGAACGTCAATTATATTTCAGTAAAGCTGGGAAGGGACGAAACAACCTGATGGCTTGCTGTTTGGATTTGAAACTTCGGTTCTTGAACTCAGGTGTCTCTTGACTCCGGCCCTGACTGTGCCTGTCTTTTGTTCGTCTGGAACTCGGGGTTTGGGCTCTGGTGTGGTCACTCCTTCAGCCTGCATGTCCCGGGTTAATCTCAAAGATAACCTTCCCAAATGATAGCTCCTCATTCTAGGGAGACATTTCAGGTTTTCAAAGTCATCATACAGATGGAAATCTTGCTTTCTTCCCCTCAATTACAAACTCCTTGAAGTCTGAGATCATGTCTTGCCCTAAAAATGAAATCTACCATAAGAGTAACATGTTAGCTGCTCAGTCGTTTCTGAGTCTTTGCAACCCCATGGACTCTCTGTCCATGGAATTCTCCAGGCAAGAATACTGGAGGGGGTTGCCATTCCCTTCTCCAAGGGATCTTCCCGACTCAGGGATCGAACGTGGGTTTCCTGCATGGCAGGCAGATTCTGTACCACCCGAGCCACGAGGGAAGCCCGGAATCTACCATAGCCAGATGCAAACAATGGTCTCAGTTCACCAGCGCACACCTGGGGCTTCCCAGGGGGCACTAGTGGTGAAGGGCTCACCTGTCAATGCAGGAGACACAAGAGACACGGGTTCAATCCCTGGGTCAGGAAGATCCCTGGAGGAGGGCATGGCAGCCCACTCCAGTGTTCTTGCCTGGAGAATGTCACAGGCAGAGGAACCTGGCGGGCTACGGCTCGTAGGGTCGTGAACAGTCGGACACGACTGGAGTGTCGTGCACACAAGCGTGCAGCGGGCTCAGCTGTAGGATCAACCCACAGACCTGTTTCATTTGACCTGAAGCGTGTTCTAGAGAAGGCCTGCCTGGTGGCTCAGTGGTGAAGAATCCACCTACAGCGCAGGAGACGAGAGGTCTGCTGCTGGCTCAGGGAAGGTTCCACGGAGGCGGAAATGGCAACCCACTCCAACATTTCTGCCTGATAAGCGTCGTGAGCAGAGGGGCCTGGTGGGCCACAGTCCCTGGGGTCGCAAAAGACTCGGACTCAACTTAGCAACTGAGCAACAACAGGGTTTAGAGAAACGTGAGTGCCTTTAGGCAGAGCATGGATTCTCACGCTCTGAGTATGAATTCCTCCACTCCAGTAGTCTTAAATCACATCACACTTATATTATCTGCTTGTCCCTGAAGATATTTGAGATTAAGATTGTGAAGCCTGGCATTTACATCCAAGCATTTTACGTTAACCTTTTTTGCTTTTGCTGTCGTTTGTTTATTTTAAAGAGAACTCATCCTTCTATCATTTCTAACCTGAGGTTTTCTTGGTGCTGTGACCACATCACGGCTGACATATTTAATATGACTTGACTTTATTCTTGGCAAATACCTGTATCGTCCTGTGGGTGTCTACCACTAAAGCCTACGAGTGTGATGACTTCCTCCGGAGAAGGAAATGGCAAATCACTCCGGTATTCTTGCCTGGGAAATCCCATGGACAGAGAAGCCTGTTGGGTCACAGTCCATGGGGTCCCAAAGAGTCCGACATGACGGGACGCAGCAGCAGCAGGAGCATGAGGACTTACTATCTGCAACTCCAGTGGGTTGGTTTAGTTTGACAAAGGCGAGAACAGTCCTACATAGATGGCATAAATGCTCCTGCTATCCTTCGAAGAGAAATGCCGATTTGTTTCTTGTTCTTTGATTATTTCAGTGTATATATTAGCTAGGATTAGGTTTGGTTGAATTAGGTTTGATTAAAAAAAACAAAAAACAAAAATAACAGCTCTTTAAGCTGGACACTGGTTCCGTTTACTCTCACTTTGTCTGACGAGGTGGTCCAGGGCTGGAGCAGGGGCCGCGGGAGCTCAGGCTTGTTCTAATTTGCAGCTTTATTTGCCACCTTGGAGGCTTCCACTTTGTGATTCTCGAGGCTGCCTTGGCTCCAGCCATCACGTTCACATTCCATCCAACAAGAAGGAAGCTAGAGCAAGAAAGGGTGCATTGTGCCTCTAAGGACTCACACAAAAATACTTCACATACATCTGCATTTATTTCTCATGGGCCAGGATTAAGTCACCTGGACATAACCAGCTGCAAGAAAAGTTGGGAAATAAGATGCTTTAGATAAAAATTGGAGATTTAATTACTGCAGAAGAAAGGGAAAATGGGTATTGAGGAATAGCTAGGAATCTCTATTTCAATATATATCACAGAATCATTACTTCTATAGCTTACCTTTTCATCTCTTATGGAACAAATGCAAAAATAGTTTTCCCTGAAAAAAAAAACACCTATGTCCAAACATACTCAACACATCTGATGTCAAAAGTTGAAAAGCTCTAGTTTCCAGATATATTATTTATTTTGAAAATATCTATGTTTACAGTAAAGAATAAATCTTCACTATGGATTTTCTAAATGCTAAAGTACTTTATGGTGAGTGCCTGGGGCCGTTTTTCTTTACTGGATTAATCTAATAGCTGATGGATTTACCTGTTGGATTTTTCCATGAAACTGAGTCTAAGTGCTGCAAACAAGCAACGGAGAGAAAAAAGAAAGGATGAACCAACACATGACTTTCACTTAGAGAATTTAATTAGGAGCTTACAGTCCACTGGAAAGCCTGGAGCCACAGCAGGGGTTTCGGAGAGCAAAAGGCAAAGGGGTAAATAAAAATGATGGAGCTCCTGCAGAAGTAGGTGGGTGGCTAACCTGTTATGCTGTTGTTGTTGTTGTTGAGTTCCTAAGTCGTGTCCGAATCTTTGAGACCCCATCGACTGTAGCCTGCCAGGCTCCTCTGTCCTCCATTGTCTCCCAGAGTTAGGATGTTGTGTACCATCATCAAAGAGCTAGTCAAGAAACCTGAAGGAAGGACATCTCTGCTGCAAGGTATAAAGTAACAGCCTAACTCTGAGGCCAAAGCATCTGCCCACAGACAGTGAGAGCAGAGGGAACTCCCCAAAAGCCTCAGTGTGGGGTCTGCCGAGCACTGCCGTGGTTGCCAGGAAAGCAGGTGACCTTGTTGTTGTCTGGGGCCTGCAGAACTGTAGGATGTTGGCTTGGGCAACAGAGGACCCGACCTGTGGGACTGCCATTTCCTCTCATCAGCAGAGGCATGGGGCCTGTGGCCGCAAGCACCCTACAGGAATCTGCAGGACTCCCCTCTGTCTGGAGGCCCAGGAGCTTCTGCAGAGAGAACTTAAGAGAACCGTGACCTTCAGTCCCTGAGGCCACCCCAGCAGCCCAGTCATCTCTGCGGAGAGACAAGCCGTGTGTGCATGCGCTAAGTCGCTACAGTCGTGTCCGACTCTCTTTGCAACCCCATGGACTGTCGCCCACCAGCTCCCTTGTCCTTGGGATTTCCCAGGCAAGAATAGTGGCATGGTTTGCCATTTCCTTCTCCAGAGGATCTTCCTGACCCAGGGATCAAACCCGCATCTATTATGCTCCTGCATAGCTTTCACTCTATGAGCAGCAATGCAACCCAGGAATTGGGCTTTACTTGGGGGCAATCAGCCTTGGGGATTATAGCGTGAACAGAGCAGAGAGAGGCTCCTGAGTACTCAGAACAAAAGCAAAGGGGCTCCCAAAAGTCACCACCCAAGTGGACTGAGGATAGAAGCCCATATTCATAAAATAGGAACTGGGGGAAAAAATGAAGGGGTGGATGACAGCAGGACCATCCACAAAGCCCTAGAGTCTAAAACAGAAATGAGAGATTGAACATGCGAACAGGCAGTGGCCAGACCACACATAAAAATAGCCCTCTGAGCCACGACCAGCAGCAAAGTGCCCAGGAAACCAGTCCTTATCTGCAGGGACCTGCCCAAGAGGCAGCGGCTGGAAGTCAGACCTGCAGGAAGTCCCATGGCCATCTTGAGGAACAATCCAGGAAGCCAAACAAGGGCTTCTGTGACTATCAGCCCCAAGTGGTCAGGCCTTAATTAGAAGCAGCTTCTCTAATTGTTAATAATGTTTCTTTGTAAAAAATACTCAAGTACTTTATTTATTCTACTGCATCGGATCTTAGCTGCAGCATGTAGGCGCGTGGCCTCAGCAGTTGGGCACATGGACTCTTTCATCGTGGTGTGTGAGGTCTAGAACTTGGGCTTAGTCACTCTGCAGCGTGTGGGATCTTAGTCCCCTGACCAGCAATCAAACCTGTGTCCCCTGTATTAGAAGGCAGATTCTTAACCACTGGTCCACCAGGGAAGTCTTAGCGTCACTAATTTCTGTCCCCACTTCCAGCTTAGGGGGCTTCCCTGGTGGCTCAGTGGTAAAGAATCCACCTGCCAATGCAGGAGATGCAGGTTTGATTCCTGGGTTGGGAAGACTCCTCTTGAGGAGGAAATGGCAACCCAGTCCAGTATTCTTGCCTGAAAAATCCAATGGACAGGAGACTGACGGGCTACAGTCCATGGGGTTGCGAAGAGCCAAACATGACTGAGCACCCTCTAACACTCACCAGCTTAGGAATAAACAGAGGAAAATAAATATGCATCCCTAGCAAGTCACCTAGGATGCCACGCTTCTAACTGACCGTCTGCAGCTCCCTCGGGCCCACAAGGGCTCACCTGAAGCCTCCACTTCACAGCTGTCTCACTCCTCCGCCTGCCTCCGAGGCTCTGGAAAAACCCAAGTGATGGGGTGACTCCGTGGCCATAGCAAGCTCAGAACAAATGACCCGCTTCTGCTCCCCTTTGGTTGGTCTTCACTTGTTTCTGCAGAAACTGTGAACCCTGCAAAACTAACCTCATCAGCTCTCTGTGCAAACTCCCCATTAAATCATCACCTTTGTTACCATTAATTATCACCTTTATCCTCCTCTCCTGGAAAGCCTTTTCCTCTCTTTTCCATCCATCCATATCATGCCCTTTCTCAAAACCCTGCCACCTCCAAGACCCTACCCCAGACTAGAGGCCCCTTGTCTGACCCCTTTAGGCCACGGAATTCTCTCACCTCTGGGAGGCGCTCGGCATCCCGTCTTTAGAGTGCCTTTGGGGACTTGGATTGTTTGATTCCGCATTATTGGTTGTTCTTGTTCTCTAAGTTGAACGTGTTTGAATGTCTTCCCCCAGAACCCTGCAGGTTCATCGAACGGTCTCTTACAGCAGCGCCTCTCTAACAGGGTCTGCAGGCCATACCGGCAGCTTGGACAAATGCAAACTGATCAGACCTGCCCCCCACCTGTCCGTTCGGAGTCCCTCCGGGCATCTCTCGTGCACACGGCAGTCTGGGAGGCGCTGCTCGTGGGTCACAGGGAGTGTTCGGTGAATACTCTCAGAACCCAATTGACCACTTCCTTCTGAATGAACCAAAGCTTCAAATAGAAGCACTGTTTTTTGTCTTCAAGGATGAAACAAATGCAGTTGAACCACAGCTCCTTGCCCTGAGAACACCTTCGAGGGCAGCCCCTCCGCACGCATCCCACCTTCACACACTTGAGAGACTTCAGGCAACAGAGGCTTTTATGATCTGTGATCAACGAGTTAAATACCAGCAAATTCAGACTTAGTGGTGCTGAGGCTGCCCACTGGATGGGAGGTGCTTGCAGAGAAAGCAGGCTAATGACCGTGGAGAGGACCGGTTCTCGCCAGAGGCTGGATCAAAAGACTCAAGGGGATGAAGAGTCGGTGCCTTTGAGCTGTCACTGCCTGAGAAAGGGACATCTCCAGACATCCAAAGTCCACTCACCCCAGGAAGCAGTCAGGAAACAGGCGAGTAGTGACATCAAGGCCAAACTGCCCCAATGAGGTCTTTCTCCCCAGAATACCCACTGATGCCGAATCTGGACTCTGTACACAGTTGAAACCAACTGGAGACGTCAAGGATGTGAAGGTCTCTTCCAGGAGGACCTTGCCTGCGGGCTGCACAGAGCCTGCAGCTACAATCACCATCAGGAGAGAACCAGCTGCAGAGACAGGTCCCGTGTGCCTCGGAGCTGCACCGCAAGGAAGGCAGGCCAGACAGCCGGGGCTTTTCCCCCTTACCGCTCAGAAAGCAGATGAGGCAGGTAAGAAAAAGGATGTCTGAAATTAGAGAAAGCGACTGCAGCACTAGCCAGTGTATAGACCCTTGGCAACCAGCGACTCTTCAAAGCCTTCCCTTTTTGCGTCAAGTGTGTGCATGCGAGTGATCAGTCGCTCAGTCGCGTCCAGCTCTTTGCGACCCCATGGACTGTAGCCCACCAGGCTCCTCTGTCCATGGAATTTTCCAGGCAGGAATACTGGAGTGGATTGCCATTTCCTCCTCCAGGGGATCTTCCCAGCCCAGAGATCGAACACGAGTCTCCTGCATTGGCAGGTGGATTCTTTACCACGGGGCCATCTAGGAAGCCCCTTTTTCATGATGGTGTGTTCTCAATTGCCCATGGGGAGCTTTGGTAGTGGGGGTGGGTACAGCAAACAGGATTCAGGGCCAGACTGTGAGAGCTGCTGGCTGGTTGCTTGAAAGGATCCAGAGGCAATCAGAGCTGCCGCTGAGGGAGCCGAAGGCGTCCGTCGGGTCAACAGATTTCAGGTCACACCCACCCGCAGAAGCACGTTTCATTCTCAGGCCTCATTTTGTTTACTATTTATTTTGCTTCTTTGCTTCTGGCCACATGCCATGCAGCGTACGGGGACCTTAGTTCCCTGGACCAGGGATTAAACCTGCGCCCTCAGCATTGGGAGCCCAGAGTCTTAACCGGCGGACCACCAGGGAAATCCCAAGCAGACTGCATTTTAAACAGGCCTGGCCTCTGCTGCACAGATTTCCTGCTCATCTTAAGAACCACACTGAAATCAGAGACTAGAGTCTGAGGTCTGTTATTGGCAGCACTTTCTATGTTATGATATTGGTGTGGAAAACTGATTTTTTCAAAAAAGCAAATTTATTAATCACCCAATAATTCCTTCTTCTCCCCTCCAAAGGGAAAGCATTAAAATTCCACACACAGATGTGAGGCAGCCTGCAGATGAGAAGGCTAGTAAATACATTAGAACCGCCTTAAAACGTGAGCCTTATCAAGGAGCCGTCTCAGCAATTAGCCAGGACAGCGCAGAATAAAGAACTAAGAGCCAATTACGGGTCCCCGGGGCCCCAGAGAGGGTTCATAAAAATTTAATGCAGGGTAAAATAGAGAGCATCTAAACTGCAGCTGGTCAACACGTGCCGTGCACTTTGATCGCCAAGACCCAGCAGCAAAGAACATTTTCCGTTAGCATTTGTTAGGCTGGAACAGTCTTCTGTCATGCTTCTTGCCTGTGCTGAAAGGCATTTTTCAGTTAGAGAAGAAGAGATGGGAAGAGAGGTTGGAGGCAAGATGGTAGCTGGCCCAGGGTGCTCAGCATAACAGGCTGTTCTAACCTACTCTGGGTGCCTAGGGGTCCAGAAGATGAGCAGAAATGAGCCAGATTCCATGAGGCTGAGCCACAGGAAAGAGCTCTCAGGGGAGGGAGTATCCAGGTTGAAGAGTCCAGGACTCGGGGTAAATGCTGCCCTTTCCCCTCACTGGTGAGTTTAGGGGCTGAGCATGAGCCTTGACTTCTTTCATAGCTCAGTTGGTAAAGAATCCGCCTGCAATGCAGGAGACCCCAGTTAGATTCCTCGGTGGGGAAGATCTGTTGGAGAAGGGATAGGCTACCCACTCCAGTATTCTTGGTCTTCCCTTGTGGTTCAGCTGGTAAAGAATCCACCAGCAATGCAGGAGACCTGGGTTTGATCCCTGGATTGGGAAGATCCGCTGAGAAGGGAAAGGCTACCCACTTCAGTATTCTGGCCTGGAGAATTCCATGGGCTACACAGTCCATGGGGTCACAAAGAGTCAGACACAACTGAGTGACCTTCACCTTCACTTCAGGAGCCCTCAAGGGAAATGGCAGTCCCGCTTCTGCTCCCCTCAGAATCCCCTGTGGCATTGAGCAAACCCCTGGCCCATACAGACATCCAATAAAAACTAGTTCATCAACTGACAAGGGTGGGTCGAGGCCCGCACCCTAGAGACGGCCTCCCCCAGGTGCAGGCTGGCCAGCTCACCGGGTGTCCCTTACTTGCTGCCCCTGAAGCCTGGACAGGCGACTGTCACCGCTCGGAGGACGTGGACACGGGCAGCCGTGTCTTCCGGGAGCGGGAAGGGACCCACGCTCAAGAGACCTTAGAACAGGTGTGGCTGGGGCTTCGCTGCTGGGTCAGGGGTAAAGAATCCACTCGCCAATGCAGGAGACGCAGGCTTGATCCCTGGTCCAGGAAGACCCCACAAACTGCCAAGCAACTATGCCCGGGCCCCACGACTACTGAGGCTGAGCTCTCAAGCCTGGGAGCCACGACTCTGGGACGGTATAATGCATCACGGCTGTTAGATTCTAACGGCAGAGACCTTCTTCTCAGAGCTGATGCTAGATTATTATTAACATCCTACACAGAGTACAGGAGGTAGGGTGGGCCACTCAAGACCTCTAATGTTCTAAGTAAGTCACAGGATTTGAATTTATTGAAAGTGAATCATATATGCGTGCACACACGCGCATATGTGTGTATAAACACGTACATACATAAATGCATACATATAAAGTGTTTTTATTTAGATTAAACTGAGTTTTGGGAACTATTTCTGGCGGATCATGATATGGGTCCATATGGTACAACTCCTGTTTCAGACGCCACTTTCACAACTTCCAGTTGCCATCGTGATAGGAAAGCCGCACCGAGAAGACACGCGTTCACAGGGAGGACTCTGGCACAGGTACCTGCAAGCCTCGCTGCAGAAATTGCCGAGTGAGCATCGAAGACACGCGAGCGCGCTCCATTCCCGGGCTGGGTCTTAGCGCCCACAGGCGCGCTGACGCACCGGCCTCTGGCTCGCTTTAGAGATTCATCCAGCTGATCCGGAAACTCTGCGGCAGGACGGACCTGCAGGACGTCACGTCTGTCTCCACTTCCGGCCCGACCTCGTCGGAAGCTCTTCTTCTAGTCTCCACGTTTAGTTTGTCTCTACTTTCCTCCCTTTAGAATCGCCCTGCCGGGTAGGTTTCTGGGGCTTCGCTTCATCCCCAAGCAGATGTCGTGTGCCCTCATCGACACCCACCTAAGGAAGCGGCAGGGCCCTTGGCCACGTGACTGCCATGAACTGGGGCACACGGGCTGGCATCCTGGGGCCTCACCAGAGGAGTCCAGTGAGGTGCCCCGGCAAGTGTGACCTTCGACCTACCTGCTGGGTGTGGGCGTTCACTGTCCCTTCATTGTCATCAGTTCAGTTCAGTCGCTCAGTCCTGTCCGACTCTTTGCGACTGCAGCATACCAGGCCTCCCTGTCCATCACCACCTCCCGGAGTTTACTCAGACTCATGTCCACTGAGTCGGTGATGCCATCCAACCATCTCATCCTCTGTCGACTCCTTCTCCTCCCACCTTCAATCTTTCCCAGCATCAGGGTCTTTTCCAATGAGTCAGCTCTTTGCATCAGGTCGCCAAAGTACTGGAGTTTCAGCTTCAGCATCAGTCCTTTCAGTGAACATTCAGGACTGATCTCCTTTAGGATGGACTGGTGAAGCTCCTTGCAGTCCAAGGGACTCTCAAGAGTCTTTTCCAACACCACAGTTCAAAAGCATCAATTCTTTGGTGCTCAGCTTTCTTTATAGTCTAATTCTCACATCCATACATGACCACTGGAAAAAACATAGCTTTGACTAGACGGACCTTTGTTGGCAAAGTAATGTCTCTGCTTTTTAATATGCTGTCTAGGTTGGCTATAACTTTTCTTCCAAGGAGTAAGCATCTTTTTGTTTCATGGTTGCAGTCACCATCTGCAGTGATTTTGGAGCCCGCAGAAATAAAGTCTGCCAGTGTTTCCACGGTTTCTCCATCTATTTGCCATGAAGTGATGGAACCAGATATCATGGTCTTTGTTTTCTGAATGTTGAGCTTTAAGCCAGCTTTTTCACTGTCATGCTTCATGTAAAATCCTTCTCTGTCCCACTCCCCTGACAGCTTCCTTGTGTTGGAAGGGTTTTCATTTGCTTCATTTAGAAAGACACCCATTTGATAGTTAGGGAGTTCGGGATGGACAGGTACATGTTGCTATATTTAAAATGGATAAGCAACCTTCTGTGTAGCACAGGGAACTCTGTTCAGTGTCATGTGGCAGCCTGGATTGGGGGTGGGGGGAGAAAGAATACACATATATATATGGCTGAGTCTCTTTGCTGTTCACCTGAAACTATCCCAACATTGTTTATCAGATGTAACAATAGTTCCAATAATAAAACAATAAAATACCCCAATACAAAATAATTTTTTAAAAAAGAAAGACACACACACACACACACACACACACACACACACACACACACACATATATATATATATATTCACATACACAATTCAGTTCAGTTGCTCAGTCGTGTCCAACTCTTTTCGACCCCATGGACTACAGCCTGCTATGCCTCCCTGTCCATCACCAACTCCCAGAGTTTGCTCAAACTCATGTCCACTGAGTCAGTAATGCCATCCAACCATCTCATCCTCTGTTGTCCCACTCTCCTCCCGCCTTTAATCTTTCCCAGCATCAGGGTCTTTTCCAATGAGTCAGTTCTTCGCATCAGATGGCCAGTCAGTTCTTCGCATCAGATGGCCAAAGTATTGGAGTTTCAGCTTCAGCATCAGTCCTTCCAATGAATATTCAGGACTGATTTCCTTTAGGATGGACTGGTTGGATCTCCTTGCAGTCCAAGGGACTCTCAAGAGTCTTGCAACCAGTCAATTACAAATCGAATCTCCCATTGACTAGAGTGAACTGCAAATGTAACTCCTAAAGACAGATTGGACTGAAAACTACAAGCGCAACTGATGACCTCCTCACCCACACACACACCAAAATATCTTCAGTACAGTTCAGTTGCTCAGTCATGTCCAACTTTTTGTGACCCCATGGACTGCAGCATGCCAGGCTTCTCTGTCCAGCACCAACTCCCGGAGCTTACTCAAACTTATGTCTGTCAAGTCAGTGATGCCATCCAACCATCTCATCCTCTGTCGTCCCCTTCTCCTCCTGCCTTCAATCTTTCCCAGCATCAGGGTCTTTTCCAATGAGTCAGTTCTTCGCATCAGGTGGCCAAAGTACTAGAGTTTCAGCTTCAGCATCAGTCCTTCCAGTGAATATTCAGGACTGATATCTTCATTATTGGCAAGTTAAAATATTCACTTCCCTGATAATGAGGAGGTAGAGATGACATCAATTTTTAGGAAAAGCTAAAATATTCATGAGTTGAGGTTGCTTAGTTCACACCTGCCATTATTGGCAACAGTTAGCGGTAGCTTCATGCTAGGGGCTACACAAAGTGTTTTGCGTGTATCCTCTTCTTTGATCTTCATAACGTGTGAGGTAGACACTCTGATGATCACTGCTCTACAGTTGAGGGAACTGAGGGGCAGACACATTAAATAACTTCCCTCCCCACAAAAACAGGTCACACAGGAGCATATGCAGAAGCCAGGGTTCTAACTTCAGCTGTCAGATTATCTTTGGGAAACTGCAAAGTTCCTACTGAACTGGAGCCTCCCACATGCACGTGTGAGAACATGCGTGCCCATGTACGTGTGTGCATGTACGCATGCACACACACAGCTAGCTGGTATTCTGGTAATTGTAATGAAGCAAGCCTTGTTTGCACTGCATCCTGGTTGCATTTTTCCATTGCTACTGTTCTTTCAATTGATACCTTGGTGGTACATGTGTGGCGTTACTCTTGGGTTTCACTTCTGTTGGTCATTATGCTCCTATGCATTACTCTGCTACCATTTTATTTGCTATTTCTTCACAATGCGATGTTATCACTGAATGCTTTTTACCCCAAGAAGCAAGCTGAGTGGGAAGGGTGGACATGAGGTCCCTTATTTTCTTCTGTGGTCATGGAATCTGGGTGCCACCAGAGAGAGAGACGGTACTGAACAAACCAAGGAGGCTTGGCTGTGTGTTTGTGCTGGTGAAGCTGCTTATAGCTTTGTGTGGGCATTCCTCTCCAATCTTGATCTTCAAGTCATCAACATTTCCCAAGAAGATCTCCTCCCTGCAAACTTGAAAGCCTTTATTTGTAAGCTTCCAGTTCTACTTGACATTTCTCATAAAGTCTTTCAAAGTTTAAAAACATCTTGAAGTCTCTTTAAACAAGTCTAGTTAGAACTCTGGAGAGGCTAGGATGCCAACGCAGGGCTGAAACATCTTCTGGGTGGTCCTGCAGTTCTCCTATTACCCCTGGGCACACACATATCACACACCCACACCGACTGGCAAATACCTTATACACACACACATTCGCAAATACCTTATACACACACACACACATGCACATGCTCATACAAGTTGTTCAATGAGTGGGTTTCAATTTTGCAAGATGAAGAAATTCTGTAGATTGGTTGACAACAGTGTGATACGCCTGCCACTACTGAATTGCACACCGAAAAATAATTCAGATGGCAAATTTTATGTTATGAGTTCCTTGCCACAATTAAAAATACCAGTAACAATCAAGACAGAGATATTCACAGCAGTGATATGCATGCGGGTGCATTGGTCCCATCTTTCATTCCTTAGGAGAAAACAGCTTTCCTGCGTTTATCCTCCTGCAACCTGCTGCACCTCAGGAAGGTCAGTTGAGAGTGATGCAGAGCCCTGGCCAGAGAGGACCACACCCAGGAATGCGGACGCAGCAGAAGCTCTGTCATCCGGAGCTGTCACTGGTGTGGATGACATCCCCCCAAGAAGAAGAAGAAAAGAGCTGTCAGAGAAATGGTCCTTTCTCAGAACCTGAGCTCTATCGTGGCAGCGGCTGGGATGGTGCTTTATAGATTCCTTCTCGAGGCTTCAGATGTTGTTGTCAGCATCATGAAAACTCCCCTGAGGCTCCTAGGAAGACAGAAACAGAGGCAGAGGGCCACTCCTTCACCAACTGCTCACGACTGTACTGCAGCATGATTATAAACTTAGGCCCAGCCTCATCTCATACTTTTCCCAACCCGACCTCCTTCTGGAGTGGAAAGGTTCTCCCCCCAACACCTGAGGCTCAAGGGCACTGGAGGAAAATGTCTCGCGTGAGATGGACTTCCATCATTCGCTTTGGTTTGGCTTCTTTGAAGGTTGACTATTATTTACATCCACTCACCTCCCTCTGCCACTACAGCTATAAGAGCCAAAAAAATCCAGATCCCGTTTCAGCTGGAAAAAACCAGCAGGGTCCAGACATGACTGAGATTTTTGTTTGTTTGGGTTGTGAAGCTTTGCATGTAAATCAAATAGAGTTTGCTGGAAAAGTCACTCCCTGCGTGAACAGTCTGCTTCCTGTGTATCACTGAGTAGGAGAGAAGAGGGTTGGTATCATATAAACAAAAATTCAGAATCGAAGAGCCAAATGAAGGGAGCGTGGAAACCCTTCACTCACGCACTTTCTGTTTACTTATAACTCCCAAAGGCTGCAGCGTATTTTCTGCAGAAGCCAGGATCTCTAGGTGATGTGTTCAGGCTTTCTTGCCCTGCCCCTTGAAAAGAGGTTACGTGCGTACATGCCAAGTTGCTTCAGTCTTTTCTGACTCTGTGACCCCATGGACTGTAGCCTGCCAGGCTCCTCTGTCCATGGGATTCTCCATGCAAGAATACTGGAGTGGGTTGCCATGCTTTCCTCCAGGGGACCTTCCCAACCTGGGAATTGAATCCAGGTCTCCTGCATTCAGGAAGAGTCTTTACCATCTGAGCCACCAGGGAAGCCCCAACAAAGTGTATTTTGCAGCTTTTCTCAAGGTTCAGTTCACAGGACACTGGAGCCATGGCCCCTTAGGCTGCAGAGGGTGAGCTGTGCCAGGACTTCTGCCCCAGAGAGGATGCCCATCTCCCCAGAGGTCCCAGCCTGAGCCCTTGAGGCCAGGGCCCATGGAGGGCCACCATTTCCCCAGAGACCTTTGCACTGGAGTTTCCTCCATCTCCAGGTCATCGTCATGGCCCCGCAGCAATGCTGGGAAGGGGAGAGGAGGCCTGGCCGTGCTGTGACCAAAGCACCATTGTTCGATGTGCCAGTCGTGACTGTCTGCCCCGAGGCCACCTTATCTCTGCTTGAACCTGCCTGGGTCCGGATGGAGGAGGCCAAGCAGAAACGGGCCAGCCCAGCAGCACTGATCGCTCTCTTTAGGAAGATGCCCCTATTTGCCTGACCTGGCTGCATCCTGGACCTTGGATTTCAGGAGTCATCCGCTCCCCATTCCTTGACCTACAGGCATGGCTCTCAGGGCCTATAGGGTACAGTCAGACAAGTTTATGCCCAGCCCCTATTCCTTCTGAGAAGCTGGACACTGGTCCTGCCAGGCAGAGGGGGCCATGTGCCCAGCTCCCATACCATTCCCGGGCTCTGGGTCTCTGACGATCTCTATGGTGACAGCATCTCACATATGTGGTCACCAACCATGGCTGGGAGTCAAGCGTGGACTGTGATGCCGCCATGGGGTAAGGACCATTATACCTTTGTACCTGGCTTCCTCTGACCTTTGCTTTTTCCCTTTGCTGATTCTGATTTGTATCTTTTCACTGCGATGAGTCATAACCGTGAGGCTGGCAGTCTGGTGGGTCCACCTTGTGATATCCTGAATCTCGGGTGGTCTTGGGACCCTTCCCACAGCACAGACGTGGTGAGGCCGTCTTTGCAGGCTGTGTTTCCCTGACTCCTCTGTTAACTGATTTCAGTAGACTTTAGCAAATGGGAGACAACGGGGGGAGTGAGGATGAGGAAAAAAGAGACAAGCTAGAGTGGCCCTTCCCTCCCACTGGACCTCAGACAGTGTTTCTGGTGATGGGTGCAGCTTGGGGGTTCCAATTTCTGCCACGTAAACCCAGCCCAGGTACCGTGACGACCCCAGCTCCCCCCTTGCTGTTACTGGCTCAGCTTGCCTTGTTCAGCACCTTTTCTCTTCCTTCACCTGCGTAACCAATCTTCTGTGTAAAATTCCCTCTTTAAAAATACCTCAAGCCATTTTTGTTTTCCTGGCTGAATCCCGCCTGCTAAATTCCTTGAATACATACACTGGGTCACTTTCAAGCCAGGCAAGGGACATTCAGAAGCAAGACACTATGGAAGGAGGGTGTGCTCCATTGCGTCCGACTCTTTGGGACCCCATGGACTGTAGCCCACCAGGCTCCTCTGTCCGTGGGATTTTCCAGGCAAGAAGATGGGAGTGGGGTTCTATTTCCTTCTTCAGGCGATCTTCCTGACCCAGGGATTGGACCCATGTCTCTTATCTCCAACACTGGCAGGTGGGTTCTTTACCACCAAGGCCACTGGGAAGCCCAGACACTCTAGACCTGAATCTCTGCGTCCAGTTGCTCCTGCAGAAGTCACATTTTCTCACCCAGCAGGGGTTCGCCCTGAAGTCAGAAAGCCTTGGGCTGATTCCTAAGCCACGGGACTGTGGGAAAAGGTCTATAACACGGGTTGGTGCCCTCCGACACTCTCCTATTGACACTATTTGTTGGGCACAGGGAAAGCCACCACACCTTTAATGCGTCTGGGTCGGTGGTCTGGTCAAGTCAGAGCGTTAAGCAGCACGCATGCATGTTCACACAACACTCAGTGAGTCTCGGGCCGAAAGCGTCCCTGTGACGGTGGTCATGAGGGTGCTGGGCTTGCCTCAGATGCACAACACAGCCAGGAGTCCCAGGGGGGTCTGGCAACTGTGGAACCTAGCCTGGAGGGTAGAAGGCTGACCACTCTTCCATAGACCCCACGTGGGCAAGGGTATCTAGGAACCAGGACATTCCTGGTCCAGGGTTCTTATTTCATCTTTGACATAAGTGTGAGCTATCACTGGGACATGCCAAGTGCAGATGGCTGGTGGGCACTTAGAGGGCAGTCTGAAGACCATGACTAAAGACCTAGAAGTGGGAGGAGTCAGGATGGAAACTGGAAGCATGAGGGTTGCTGAAATGACCAAAGGACACTGGGTAGCTCAGAGCAAAGTCCTGACAGTGCAGCTCGCAGAGGCAAGGGGCAAAGACCTTCCAGGCAAGAGCGGGCAGCAGAGCTCAATGTCTCCCAAGGTTAAATAAATGGGAATTGAATCCTGCCCTTTGGGTTTAGCACAGGCCCCTGCTGACTTTGAACTACAGTTTCAGTGGAATGAGGCGGGCAGAAGCTTGCAGTGAAGAGGGGAAGAGAAGGGGCAATGGCAGAGCGGTGTGGGTTAAGGAAGGGATTTAAAAACCCTGGAGAGACTTGACGTTGAGGACCATGCCCATGGGAAGCAGCTGCTCGAGGCATGGAGCACAAGGTCCAGGAGAAAGAGCGGAGAAGCCCTACAGCAGGGGCCTGAAGACGGTGAAGGGAACCCAGGCAGAGCAGGCATGGGGGGACACGGCACACCTGGCCATGGGCAAGGGGTGGGCGGGGCAGTAACAGGGAGAGACAGAAAGGACCTGCTTCTGCAGGCGAGCTCCCAGACTCGGTAGCGAAAACTTGATGTGTTCTCATGATGGCATCTTTTCACTTTTATATTAAATTAGATCAAGCAGCAGGGTCAGAAACTGGAAGACAGTAAAGGCGGTTAGAAACAGCCATGACTGAAAATAAGAGTGTCTCAAGATATGAAGACGCGGAGGGAAAATATATGGAAAATTTTAGAGGGGAAATTGTTCTTTTTTCTCCCATCATTTGCAAAGAAACCAAAATAGTTTTCAGGGAAAAAAGAGAAAACACAAAACAAACCAACAAGTGTTATTTTCTCATTTTTGCAGCACTCTTCAAGGTATTTTCTCATCTGCCTTCTGGCTGGCAGCCCCCCTCCCCACCCCCCTGCCCCCTCAGGAAAGCTTGTGGTTGGGGGGGTGGGGGGGGGGCTCCAATGTTCCTTCTGTTTCACACATGCTGCGAGGTCACTGCTGTCTGTGACCAGACCCCTCCTCCTGGCCAGCCACACCAGCCAACCTTGGAATTCTCGAGGACAAAACCGCCCCCTTGAGTGGGGAGACCCTCCCCCCCAACCCTGGGACCTAAGGGCCGGGGGTGGGGTCTGCCCAGCCCTGCCGGGCCCTCCGCTCCCAATGGCCGGGGAGGGGGCGGCAGATTGGAAGTGGGGGAGGTGAGAAGCAGGACTGGGAAGAAGGGGCGCTGGGGAGGGAATGCCAGAGCAGGCAGGACGGCGGGGTAAACAGAAAGTCTCAGACCGCTGCTGGCTCCAGCTGTCAGGCAGTGGGAGGAGAAATCGCTGTGGGACGGGAGGGGGGCGCTCTTAGGAAGTTATTTAAGAACCAACTTTCTTGTCGTCGGTCCTGTGTCCTTTAGAGGAAGTACCCCAGAGACGCCCAGAGCCGGCCCGCGCTGGGGCACCTCGGGAGGGAGCGCAGGTAAGCCGCCCGCAGGCATCCCTCAGCCCTTCAGCCGGGGGTCCCGGGGCCGCCGCCGTCCCGTCCGCCCCCGCCCCGGGTCTCCGGGATGATGCTCGGGTGGCGCTCGGAGAGCAGGGTTAGAGCAGGTTCTTCGCCCCTAACTCTGCATCCACTCAGCCCCGCCGGGTTCTGAGCTGGGGCTTCTCTCAGGTACCGGTCCTGGGAAGCTTTCCTAAAGGCGCTGCTGGCTGAAAACGGCCACTGGGGTCTCCCCCTCAACAGACAGGGGAGCAGACTCTGGAAAGAGGATGCAAAGGGCGGGGAGGCGAGGGGGCCGGGAGGGTGGAGCAGGGCCAGGTAAGAACAGCAACCTGTTGCAACTGTGGTCCATGGCTTAGCTCTCCGTCTCTGGAACCCCCTCCCGGGTCGCAGGCAGAGCCGAACTTGAGCACCGCCCTGCCCCCCGGACCTGGCAAGGAGGCGGGGCCCATGCCCACCTGCTCTCACCCAGCCCGGCCTGCACCGGCCTCTCTCACCTAGCAGGCACCTGGGGGTCCCCAGCCTCCGGTCCTCTCTCCCCAGGAGCTACTGCTCAGCACCCCTCCCCTGGAGCCCGCCCACCCCGCGCCCCCAGCCGCCTTGCAGCCCCCTCGGCCTCTCCCCACCAGAGGACGCCTCGTCGTGCCTGCGTCTATTAATTCTTCTTCTCTCCCCTCTCCCCCACCGCCTAACCCACACGACACTGTAAATAGGACTGCAGGTATTTACGAGGCCCCCGCTCAGACTTGGCACTTCTGAACACTGCTGTCTCCTTCCAAACCCCAGCGCCCTGGGAAGAGGCTTGGGGCTTCCAGCGGCTCAGCCGGCCCCCGGACAGCTTAACCCCCGACCCCAGTCCACCCCTCCCCTCCCACCGTCTCACACCCTTCCCTGGAGCCTCCATAAGGCTGCTCTTCATCTTCAGAGGGTGTGCCTGACTTTTGGAAACAGCCAGAGAACCCGGAGTCCTGACTGGGGAACCCAGGTGATGAAGGAGAAGCCGGAGACAAGGTCTCCCTTCATTTGGCCCCTCGGTCAACAAGTGCCGGCTGGACCCCGGCAGGGAGGTGTGGTGTTTAAACTGGTTGTTTGTCCGCACAGACTCGGAAGGAAGGGGAAGCAGGTGTGGGGCAAGGGCAGTGTTAGCCCCGCAGAGGGAGTCCTCTTTGCAAACGGGCTATTTATAGCACTCTCTAATATCGGAGGAGCCTCCCCATCACCTTCCAGAACCCTCCTCTCCTTAGTCCTGCTTCCTGGGGTCCCGGCTCCAAAGCAGTGACCACCACGTTCTCACACCCTCCTGGCTTCACTGCTGTACATTGTCGGGGCCTAATGGAAGCATCCCTGGACTGGAAACTTCGAGGGCAAGCATCCTTCTGTTTTGTTCTCCAGCACATCCTGAGTGGCCAAACTGCAGCCTGGCACAGAGGGGACTCTGGATAAATACTGGCTGCATTAACTTGCAGGCATGAATGTTTGAAAGAATGTCACTTATTTGGACGGGAGTATATGAGTTTATTCTTCCAGTGAGGACGGCTCAGCAGTCTATAGGAAATGGGCAGACGTACCTGCATAAATGTTTTTTCCAAGAGATACCCTTTGGGGGAATGAGAAAAAGACCCTGCTCTCCAAAATCTTTTATAGCTTTCATTTCTCCAAATAAGCCCTCTTTCTTCTGCTTTCCGTGTGTTTCCACAAACACGAAATCCCCCCCACCTCCAAGATCCCTGGGGCGCTGTTCCCCATCATTAAACCGATCCTTCCTGCCATATCTCAGTGTTTATTTATGCAAAACTCAAAATGAGTTGCTCAAGAGCCGTCACAGACACTTTTGAATCTTTGTCGCAAAAGTAACTGGCTTCCTGTTCCTGTCTTGTCTCCTTTTCTCCCCCAAGAAACCTGTGAGGCTGAGGATGTCGGAGTCCTCCGAGGCCACTTTTGGAGGCAGGAGAGCCGTCCCTCCCAACACCTCCAATGCAGCAGAGAACGACCCCCCCACTGTGGAGCTGCAGGGTCTGGTGCCCCGGGGCTTCAACCCACAAGGTACGGGCACCTCCCTGGCCCCCAGGGTGCTGGGGCAGCACCCTCCCTCTCCACCGAGCTCCCACCAAAGCCGGCCCCCTGCCAGTCTCTGGTTTTAAAGAAGGGCCTCCAAAACCCTCTCTTGAGTGGTAAAAACACCAAAGGTCAGGATTCGTATCCCAGTTCTGCTACTTCATCACTTTGTAATCTCAAGAGCTTCCCTGGTGGCTCAGTGGTAATGAATCTGCCTGTCAATGCAAGGCAGGAGGGTTCGATCCCTGGGCTGGGAAGATCCCCTGGAGAAGGCAACGGCAACCCACTCCAGTATTCTTGCCTGGAGAATCCCATGGACAGAGGAGCCTGGCGGGCTACAGTCCACGGGGTCGCAAAAGAGCCAGACATGATGGAGTGACTAAACCACCAGAACAGCAATGCCAAGGGGGTCACTTCTGCGGAGCAAGGCCGTGAGCCGAGGCCTCTTGCTGCCCTACTGCTCTGTTCCTAAGAATGTTCTCTTGCTGGAAGTTTCCAAAACCCCATGGCTGTTTTGATTGTCTGGCTCCCGCCTCCTTCCTACCCGGGGCCATGCATCCATTGCTGTGTGTCTCGCAGGAGAGAGAGGCTGGGGTCTATGGAAGGGGGATGGGGCCCCGGGCGCAGGCGCGGTGACTGCGTCCCCAGCTGTCCCCTCTGCCCTGTCCGGAGGGACCGTCTCTGGGAGCGGCAGGCCGCGCTGACCCCCTCCCAGTCCTGCATGCTGTCATGGGGCCCAGGCACCAGCAGTGGCTTCAGCCAGCAGACACAGACACCGTCCCCTCGGGCCCTGGCAGGGACAGTCAGACTCACATCCCTGAGCAGAAACATGCAGGGAACATGCAGGGCCCCAAACCCGCTTTTGCTCCTGAAGGGGCTCTGTGTTGGTTTCCCCGGGCAGTGAATACTCCCTCGTAGGGGAGGTGTCCATGATCACCCTGTGGGGTGTGGTTAACCTGCTCGGCCCCAAAGAGACCAGAGGTGGAAAGAGAAGGGCCATGACAATGCTGGTTATGAACAAACCCAGCAAGTCGGAGAACAGCTGGGCGTGATGGCAGGTTTGGTCATGTTAGTATCATGTCCAGATGACGTGATATCCAATTATGAAGATGGAGAGAAACCCCAGGACCACCCCTGGGGCTCCATCCAGACTGGGAGCTTGGGGGCTCACAGAACTGAAGGGCATCTTCGACTGAGTCCAGGGGCTGAGACAAGGTGTTAACTTGGAGTTCTGAGCCCTATCTCCCTTCCAGGTGCTACACACTCCAAAACGCCACCGTTAGAGCCACAGAACTGAGTTTAAAAGGACTTGCTAATCAGCTTATCTAAATCGCCAAGTTATAGGTTGGGAGACTGAGACCAAAGCAAGCACTTGATGTTCACACCTTCACTGCTTAGTCTAGGAACCTTCCTTCCTTCTTTCTTCTTTTTAAATGCAGATAAAATTGGAACACATGCAGATGTTAAATTACCAACCAAGTTATCCTGGTGTAACCAAACAAGTTATCTTGTTTCAGTTTTCTAGCATAATTCCCCTCCTGCAGAGAAGACTCTGGGACCCGGGGCAGGGTGGGGGGGTGGGGTGGGGTGGCAAGGTGCTGGGAGAAGCCGGCTAGGAGAGCAGAAAGTAAAAGGGGTACAGAAGAAGTGGGAGATGCCACAAAGGCAGTGAGGTGTCACAAATTGTCCCCTGGTCCAGGACTCAGAAGACCCAGGTCCTGTCCAACATCTTCTACTTTCTCACTTTTGGGCCATGGGGCACATCATGAAAATGACCAGAACCTCAGTTTCCCCATCAGCAGAATGGAGCAATATCCACTTCACAGTCGTCATGAGGCTCAATGACCAGTGGCTGTAAGAGTCTTGATTAATATGTGCTCACTGATTCAGAAGATGTGGATTATCACACCTCTACAAGGTCTGGAACCCACATGTGGGAATCTTGATCTAAGGGTAATGCGTGCAGCCTGCAACCCTCAGATATCTAAAATGCAACAAAAATGTTGCCAACAAGAAAACTGCCAGAGAACTTGAGCAGGTAGTTCAATTTTTAAAAAATCTAGAAATACTAATTTTTTGGTTGCTTATTTTTGGAGGCAGGGGTGGGGAGTTATTTTGAACTGACTTATTTGGAAAGATCAGTCATTATTTGCTCGGCAGTCAGATGTGTCCACAGCCCGAGTGACATTCTGGGATACTTAGGACAGGCCCTGGTTTGGGGGGTGTGTCTGGTGAACAGTCAGTCTCTTGAGAACTGAATGACTCATCAGTTCTGGAGTCATTGTAACCTTATTATTAATAGCAGGTTTCCGATTTCATAAACATGTATCCATTTAGTAGTTCTCCTACAGATGAGCTAAGTGCTGCCTGCCCTGAGGAAGGACCTGTGAGCCCAGGAGGCATAGAAGTAAGTCCCAGATGAGAACAGAAAAAAAACATACCATCCGATCAGGGAGGGCCATTTCCCAATATCCTTCATATTTCAAAAGTCTGTTTAATTGTACAAAAGTGGGTTTTCTGGGACTAAATATATCAACTTCTCCCCACGTCTCTGCCAAGACGTAGTCCTGTGGGTTTAAGTGCCCGCTTCTTGTAGGTTCCTGGCCGCCAGTGGAGGACTTATATCCGAGGATGACTGCTTCCAGGACAGTTGTTGTGCAGTTGCTCAGTCGTGTCCTACTCTTTGTGACCCTGTGGACTGCAGCACGCTCGGCTTCTCTGTCCTTCACCATCTACCGGAGTTTGCTCAAACTCATGTCCATTGAGTGGGTGATGCCATTCAACCGTCTCATCTTCTGCTGCCCCCCTCTCCCCCTGCCCTCAATCTTCCCCGGCATCAGAGTCTGCCTCCAGGATAACAAAGTCCTAAGCCAGACTCTCTTCATTGGTTTCACGGGAGTTTTCCAAAGGGTCCCTTCAGCAAGCTGCTCTTGTGTGATGGACTAGAAGGGCAGAGAGGGCAAGAGGAGGAAAAGGGGGGAAACGCAAGATTCTCCCCTTTGCGTAGTCTTGTGGCAGTGGATGTAGACAATATGTGTTGAGTGTATGTAATATCTTTAATAGGGCTTCCCAGGTAGCTCAGCAGTAAAGAATCCACCTGCCAATGCAGAAGATGCAAGTTCAGTCTTTGGGTCAGGAAGATCCCCTGGAGAAGGAAATGACAACCCAATCCAGTATTCTTGCCTGGGAAATATCCTGTGGGCAGAAGAACCTGGCAGGCTACAGTCCGTGGGGTCACAAAAAGAGTCAGACATGACTTAGCGACTAAACAGCAACAACGCTTTTAATGCAGAGCTTCAGTGAATATTTGGTTAAGAATGATTTTTGCCTGTGTTTCAAAATGTACAATCAAACATAAGGTTCCTCCCATAGGGCAGCATGCGATGTAATAAACATTGAGATGTTTGAGCTGATGGGGGAACCCAAGCTGTGGTGGTGTTTGATGCCCTCCTGTGTTTTTAGGGATCCTTCATGGCTCCCCTTTGAACTCAATTGTAGCTGAGAAAAATATCTGAAAATCCCCTCAGCTTGTTTGGATTTGCATCTATTTCTAATAGGCTGTGCTGCATATGCTCATTTGGTGTTTTTGAAAATCTCTCCACAGCCTTCCCGGTCTCAAAGGTTATTTTAGCAGGAGATGTAATGTTCCGGAAGATAAGCTTGTATTCTTGCTCTGGTTCAACTCTATGTTAGCAACAATGGGGATCATTTGCAGCAGTAATTATAATTCTCATTTGACAGATCTAATGCAATTTGAATTCAAACTGGAAAGCAAACTCAATCTATAAAAAAAAAAAAAAAAAGAAAATCAAATGCAGGCAGGATCTAGTATTTTAGGGCTAAAGGGATCTGTGCCTTTCTGATTATCTCCCCCGTCCCTGCCCCTCCCTCCAAGTCAGAGCTAAATCAACTAATTGACTAGTAGGTCATCTCTCCTTTGTGCAGAGGAAACCTCTCTTGGTTCAAGAATTTACTGAAAGAATAAAAAAGACCTTCAGAGTACGATTAAGAGATGATGCTGAGTAGAGCTAGTTCACACTTCTCTTGATTTGTGGGAAAATGTTCAATGATCGTGTCAGGAACTACGCTAAGATCTCTCTGGGGACATAAAAATGAACAAGTCAACACCTGGCCTCAAGCAACTGTCCCTTTAGTAGTTGAAACCAACAAGTGGGAGGAGTGGCCAGTGGTGTCAGTAGACTGGGGAAGAGGACACCTGAGTTAGGGCTTAGAAGATGACTAAGAGTGTCCCAGGCAGACGAGTGTATGGAAGGGCATTTCTAGCAGAGAGAACAGTGTATGTTAAGTAGTGAGGACAAGAGAGGGGAGGAGGGGCCTGGGAAAGGTAAGCAGGAATCACATCATAACAGGCTTTGAAGACCTTACCTTTCCTCCTCCAGACACAGTGCACTTGCCAAGGATTCTAATTAGCAAGTGACACAATCAGAATTATGTTTATTCAAAAAATGCTAATGTTGAGAAAATGGAGAGAAGGAAGCACATTTGGAGGCTGTTGAGATACTTCAGGCCAGAGGAGAAGCAGACCAGAGGGGTTTAGTCCCTGGAGAGAGCGTTAGACTCAGTTTTCTCATTCTAGCTTCTGCTGAGCATTTCTTACACATTCAGGATACAGGGCATCTTTTTCGCCCCCCCCCCCCTTTTTTTTTTGGCCATGCCACAAGGCATGTAAGATCTTAGTTCCCCAACCAGGGATTGAACTACATTGGAAGCATGCAGTCTTAACCACCAGGGAAGTCCCTCAGAGTACAGGACATTTTAATATTAATAGCCACAATTAAAAACAGTAAGTTATTTAAGAAAATGTTTTTAATGATTCTAATGAATGATGGTTTAAAATTCTGGGTATCCAAAAGGAATATGAGAAAGGAAACTTTATCCTGTTGTTTTCACAATAAAGAGACCTACCTCCTCATAGACAGTATTTATACCTATCATTTGGTAATAATATTATCAGAGATTGCATGGAGAACTAAGTTCACTAGGGAATTCCTAGAATATGAACCTAAACACTTAACTTATTTAAGGGTTCCATCTGTGACAGGTATAATCATTCTCTGAAGAATATTTTTACAAACTAAGGAGAAAATAATCTACTTTTAATCCAATTTTTTCCTATTAGGAGAAGGGTAGGAGGACAGGGAGGCAGCTGGCTCATGAGGAAAGATTTTTTTTTTAGCAGTCCATTTTCTGATGCTTTGGAATTAGGCTAAATTGTGTTAGGTAGACTTTTTTGAAAGCTGTCACTTTGAAAAGAGAAAGCTGCCAAGTTTCCAGCTACAATATCTCCCTAAAAAACAAAAAAACAAAACAAAACAAAACATGGCTTAGCGATGAGTTGTTCTATTCTGCCTGTAAGTGGGCTTGGCCAGGGAGAAGCAAATTCATTTCCTGTTTGTGGCGAATGAAGCCTAGGCAATGAGAAGTTTCCTTCCATCTAAACTGTGTCTTGTTAAGCCAACAAACAAGGCAAGAATCAGTATGCCAGCTTAATAAGTGTTTCCTGAGGCCCTGCTACATGTGAAGGAGCAATACCAAGCAAAATGTTCAAGAAAAAGATATCATTTTCTTGATATCTTATGACAACCTGTGCTCATATCTTATGACAACCATCTGCGGAGTCCTTGCAGTTATGAGGTATTAAAAGAAAAAAATACTTGACTTGATCTGTGGGTGACCAGCTGTGAGCAGTAAAAGAAAAGGGGTTCATTCAGTGGTGCTGGGGACCTCATCTCCCTCGCCAAGACTTGGGGTAACCCTTCATAAATATATAGATTATTGTTGTTCAGTCACTAAGTCATGTCCGACTCTTTGCAACCCATGGACTGCAGCACGCCAGGCTTCCCTGTCCTTCACTATCTCCTGGAGTTTGTTCAAACTCATGTCCATTGAGTCAGTGATGCCATCCAACCATCTCAGCCTCTGTCATCCCCTTCTCCTCCTGCCTTCAATCTTTCCCAGCATCAGGGATCTTTTCCAATGAGTCAGTTCTTCACATCAGGTGGCCAAAGTATTGGAGTTTCAGCATCAGTCCTTCCAGTGAATATTCAGGACTGATCTCCTTTAGGATGGACTGGTTGGATCTCCTTGCAGTCCAAGGGATGCTCAAGAGTCTTCTCCAACACCACAGTTCAAAAGCATCAATTCTTTGGTGCTCAGCCTTCTTCATGGTCCAGCTCTCACATCCACACATGACTACTGGAAAAACTGTAGCTTTGATTACATGGACCTTTGTTGGCAAAGTGATGTCTCTGTCTTTTAATGTGCTGCCTTGGTTGGTCATAGCTTTTCTTCCAAGGAGAAAGCAGCTTTGAATTTCACCACCCATGGTGATTTTTGAGCCCAAGAGACTAAAACCTGCCACCGATTAGGAGATTACATTGGCGAGAGAGCAACATGACTGCCGCTTCCTTCTCCTGAACAAACTCTCCTGCCCGTTGCCCCCCTGCAGGTCATACATGTCTGACTACAGTCTAGAAATTTATCTCTTTAAACTCAGCTTTTCAGTGGAGCATTTAATCTTCCATAGTTTAGTCAAGTTTTATTTTTTAAATGGAAGCTTTCTCTTAGTTTCAATGATTTTAGCATAAACTTTTAAAAGATTATATAGGAAAATTTCACTTACCATTGACTTAATTGTTTCCCACTTAGGGTACCACTGTGATTCCCTATAATTTTTTTTCTTTCTTTCTGAAGGCATTGACTTAGAGTGATATTGCAATAGAAAAGATATAGATCACTTAGAATAGACAATATTAAAAAAAACAAACATGTTTTGAATTAAACATTGTCAAATACACCATGTAGGCTACATTATTTTAAAACAAACTCTTCACGTATATCTTAGCATATATTTAGCATATATACTTGTTTTCACTACGAAAAAGGTATAAAACTATGATTGGTGGGGATGGGAGCTGAAGTTTTGTATATGCAAAGGAGTTCATTAGCACTTTTTTTTTTTACCCTTTGTAATGAGTGGTCTAAGTGAGCTGTGAAGACATGGTATTTTTATTCCAATCTGAAACAAAACTGCTGGTCTGGAGGCTTCCTGTTTTAAAACTCCTGCATTATCTTCAGCAGTATTTATATACCATCCTGAATATATTGAGAATGAAATTGTCTGATAAATGACATTGAAAGCACTCGTATGGTTAATGCTATATTAAATGGAATGATCTATTTTAAAATGAGTAGCCAACTCCTAGTTTCAGATTTTCAGGTTTTATTACATTGGTTTAAAGTGAAAAGTGGCATGTTTGCTATGAAATTTTAAAATATTACCCCAGGCTCAGCTCAGTAGGGCTTCCCTGGTGGTACAGCTGGTAAAGAATCCGCTTGCAATGAGGGAGACCTGGGTTCGATCCCTGGGTTGGGAAGATCCCCTGGAGAAAGGAAAGGCTACCCACTCCAGTATTCTGGCCTGGAGAATTCCATGGACTGTATAGTCCACGGGGTGGCAAAGAGTCGGACACAACTAAGTGACTTCAGGTCTTCAGGCTCAGTAACAAGATGATTAAGATGCAGTCCGGTCCTTAAGGGACTTACAGACCCCTAGATAAAATCACCTATATTAGGACGATACTAAGTGGCTGATGATAATAGACATTTTTAAAAAGAAAAGCATATTCTGAAAATCTGGAAGAGAAAATGACTCACTCCACCTGTAGAAATTCAAGAAAAGAACGGCAGGCCTGTCTGCTAAGAAGCATTGTCTTATTTAATCTCCACTCTGCTGTCATTCTGCAGATGAGGAAACTGAGGCACAAGTTTATGTAACTTGCCCAAAGTCACGAAGATAGTCAGTTTCAGAACTGAGATCTGGGTCCAGGCAGTCTGGTTCCAGAATCCATACTCTTATCCATTGTGCTATTCTACTTCTCCTAGTATACTAATAACAATATAATAACAATAATTTTGAGATTTTACTATGTGCCAGATAGTGTGCTAAAGCATTTTATATACACTGTTTCTTTTTCATTTAACGCTTATACCAACCCTGTGAGGTATTTCGTTGCCTTTCTAAAAATAAGAAAACTGGACTCAGATTAAATAACTTCTCAGAGTTGCACAATTAGTGATGTATCTCCCAAAACATATTCTGAAAAATCCTCCACACAAAGAAATACTTCCCATAGCCATTCAGCTTCGGAAAGCATTCTACCTGTAGGAGATTTGCAGTGCACAGCAGCATGTGACAGTCCCCCATAAATTTTGCAAGAACCCTGATTGGGTGCGTGCATGCTAAGTCGTTTCAGTCTTGGCTGACTCTTTACGACCCCCCGGACTGTAGCCTGCCAGGCTCCTCTGTCCTTGGGATTCTCCAGGCAAGAATGCTGGAGTGGGTTGCCATTTCCTCCTCCAGGGGATCTTCCCGACCTAATGACTGAACACAGGTCTCCGGCATTGGCAGGCAAATTGTTTACCACTGAGCCACCAGGGATGCTCAGGAATCCTGATTAACTCTGGTTAAACCAGCACTTCCCAAACGGATTTAACCCTGGCTGTTCCTTCAATCCTGCATGTATATCCCATGGGATTAGAACTTCATAATGCCACATAAGGATGAACTGACTTCAGTCAGGCTCACTAGATGCTAACCAGGTTCACTAGACTGGGGTATGGAACTGGAAAGCCAGGGTTTTCATTTGCAATGAGAGCTAGAACCTCTGAGAACCTGATGGCAAAGAAGGACTTGCATTTCTCTCTCTGGCTTTATTTTTCCACACAGGCAGACCTGCTCGGGAAACCGCTCGTTTTTAGGGGCAGGTCATCATGCAGGGAGGGGTGGCAGGAGCCAAGGCTGATCCTGGCGGTGCCCTGGGGTCAGGTATCACTCCAGACAGACTGGACTCTCCCCACCTCACCTGGAAGGCCGACCCGACAGCCTCCCAGCTGACCTTTTTGCCTCCAGCACCACCACCCTCCAGTCTGTTTTCCTCTCTGTCACCAGGAGAGGCAATTTCAGTTTGTCTCTGCATCCATCTAACCATATTCATTTGCTAGTTCAGCTTCTTCACTGGGTTCCCAGTGCAGTTGGAGTCCAGACTCCTTACAGGGACTTCAAGGCTTGCTGCCTTCTTGTCCACGGTGCTTGCCTTGCAACCCTCCCCTCAACCAATCACTTTTCAGCTTTGTTTCAAAAAAACATTGATTGATTTTGACTGTACAAGATCTCCGTTGCCGCATGGGGGATCTAGTTCCCTGGACCAGGGATTTCACCTGGGGCCCTGCATTGGGAGCATGGCGTCTTAGCCGCGGGGCCATCTGGGAAGTCTCCACCTTTCCGCTTTGAAAGTAAACCATGCACTCTCTCCCCTCAGTCTCCGCTCATCCTCCTTTCTCTCCCACCTCTCTTTCTGCCTGGAAAACTTGCTTTTGCTTTCAGACCCCTATTCATACCTCAGTTCCTCTGGAATGCTTCCCGAGTCTCCCCTAGTCTGGGTTAGGGGCTCCTGGCCAGAAACCCTCACACACTCATCATTCGTTTCATCTATCAGAGTGTTTTACTTTTTCATGACACTATATCATAATTACCTGTTCACTTTTCCATATCTAACACTGTGCATTTTATTTATTTAGCAGTGACCTAATGTTTCTATATCCATGTCTTGAATGACAGCATAAAATTGCATATTTATTAAACTCCTGGTGGACGGGAAGTTAGGAAGGACATTAAATGTACTGAATGTATATGCCTGTATGCTGACTCACTTCAGTTGTGCCTGACTCTTTGCTACCCACGGACTGAAGCCAGCCAGGCTCCCCTGCTCTGTCCATGGGCTTCTCCAGGCAAGAGTCCTGGAGTGGGTTGCATCCCCTCCTCCAGGGCATCTTCCCAACCCAGGGAAGAACCTGCATCTCTTATGTCTCCTCCATTGGCCACCTGCTGGGTGGCTAAGATGGTAAAGAATTGAATATACACTTAGGGTCTAAAATTATCTTAAGAATTTGGAACAATTAACCTAATATAATAAGATAAAACTTAATGTGAAACAAGTAAGGCCCTAAATTAGGCTAAAAAGAAAAAACAATTGCATTGATAGAAATGGTTAAATAACAATATGAGTAAGTGACTTATAGGGATCTGACTGAGTTTTAATCCACTACTGGTAGAAGTGAGATCAGAATGTATTTTAAAAGTTTTGCTTCACCACATGCTTAATGTAAATCAACAATAAGAGTATCCAAAACACACTAATGCTACTTTGGACTGAAATCACAGAAATTTATTTCAGAAGATGCAGTGGCCTCGTTGGTTTTCACTGGGAAAACCATAACCAAAGATGTATTTAATTCTAGGAAAAACACTACAAGACAGAGTTTCATAAAATGGAGCATATATATTTCAGAGCAGGTAAAAGGTCTAGAAATAATGTCTTAAAGGACAACTGAAGGCATAGAGAATGCTTTACTCAGAGGAACACTCATAGAAGTCTTTATATACTGAATGAGTGCCAGATGAAATGAATAGAACATATTCTATATTTATGCGGAAGTTAGAACCAGAACCTATGGTTAGAAAAATTATAGGCAAGCAGATGTCAGTTTGTCTTAAAAGGATTTTTCAAATAATTGGATTATATAAAAATGAGCTGTTTGCTTTATATGATAGTGGGTTCCCTGTTCAGATGGAGACTAAAAGCCTAAGTACTAGGATTTTCATGGAGGTGTTTCATGCAGCAGGTCTACCAGATGGTCTAGCCATCCCTCTGCCCTCTGAGACTCTGTGATGCCAATATCAATATATTCCTTCCACGGTGCTGATGAATGAAGAGTCGATTCAACTCTTTTTTGAGGAATTAGGTTTTTAGACATTAAAAAAAAAAACCAGCATTATGAAAAGTCAAGATGTAAAGAAAGAGGGCCAAATGAGTTGATTCCTGAGGTCCTTCTCAAGTGGGACATTTATGATTCTTCAGCTCTTTCTGAAGCTAGTTTTACACTGAGGATTGTGACCTTAATAAGACCAGAGCACTTAGGGGGAAGGCAGCTTGGAAGACAGAGGTGTAGAAATAAATGTCTTCGGCCCACAGCCTCCTAAAGGAGCGAAACTGCACTCCGGGGACCATGCACTCCAGCAGGGCTCTGCGATGCCGCAAAGGCAGAACTGCATCTCGTGCTTTCCGTTTGCTTCAGTGTCACGGTCAGAATAGCTCGCTGAGGACCACACCATGCGAAATATAAAATAACTCCATCACAGTTCGTAGTCAGCGAGCCACAAAGAAGCCTCTGGTCCCAGATATAACGTCAGACCCATTCTCCTGGGAGGATATTCAATCTTTGTAGACAGTCTCAAGAAATCAGTGTCTTCATCCTAAAGGTGAGAAAACTCAGCTTCTGAGAGGCAACCTCCCTGACCTAAGTAATGATGAGAGCTGAGATCAAATTCAGGATTACCTGGACTTTGAATTAATCCCAGGTGTTTCGGGGACTCCTAGATTTCAGAACTATGGAGTATCTTAATGAACCCAATTTCTCTGTTTTGCCTATGAGACAAAATGAGCTCAGAGGGGACCAGGCATCCTGCTCAAGACTCCTGTGTAAAAGCAAAGAAGGCAGTGAGTCTTACGGGGTGAAGCCCCCAGCACGCCGTCTACACAGCGTGAGCACAAACCATGCAGCCGGCACGGCCCGGAAACGAGAGGGAAGTCAGGGTGGCAGGACTCCCTGCCGACGTGGTCAGGAAAAGAGAGGGAACTCAAGATGGCAGGACACCCTCCGCCATCCCTCGCCCAGTTTTCTCTCCCCCGTGGCCCTTTGGAACCCCAAATGCATACACAGAACTCTGTTTTTAGATCCCATGGGCTATAACCTGCCAGGCTTCTTTGTCCGTGGGATTCTCCAGGCAAGAATACTGGAGTGGGTATCCTCTCCCTTCTCCAGGGGGATCTTCCCAACCCAGGGACTGGACCCAGGTCTTCTGCTTTGCAGGCAGATCCTTTAGCCCGAGCCGCAAGGGAAGCCCCCTTTAGACTAGATCTTCTAAACTGCACTGTAGATGGGTAACTACAGTTGCCGTCACACCAGTAATCATCGCAGACAAAATGGGGAATAAAACCTAAAGGAGATCTAACTTTCATCCAGTGTTATCATGTCTCAGATAAATATATAACTGACATTTACACTCCCAATTCCACACATCAGAGGAAAAACCTGAAGATTTTGGCATCACACCAGGGTTTGCTTCCAGATTGGTCGGTTAGTAGCCAGGGAAATGCGAAGCGTGTTTCTGCCTGTTCAATGTGGGAACAATCCTACCGACCTCGTAGAAACACTGATACGCTTCCCCCACACCTGTTCCCTCTGTTACCTGCTTTTGAAGGACAAGATCTCCTTTTAGAATTATGGAAAGGGAGGTTTACCCTTCCTGAATAAGAGGAGAATTTTGGATTAATGGTCAACTTTGTCCTCAGAACATTCCTTGGAAGCTTTGTCAGATTTGATCCCTCTCCTTTTAAAGATAAAAAATCGAAACCTGCTATTCCCTGCCTTTTCCACCGTAGAGACGCTGTAGTCGTTGCGGGAAGCAGCTGACTGCATGAACACCAGTGTAAGGCTTGGACGGGAAGCTTTGATTCGAGTCCTGGTTTCTCTGTATCTAGACCTGTACGCTAGGCATCACCATCACTGCCCTCTTATCCCCGAAGTGGGATCTGAAGCAGGGTCAGAAGGGGAAAGGGCTTTTTGAAAGTCTTCTTTGAATGCAAGGATGTCACAAGAGACCGATTCTGAAATCTACCAGCCCCCTGTATAGAGTTTTATCTAATAAACCTACTACCTTGCGTCTTCAGGAAAAATAGTCTTGTTTTTTTGAGTGTGTGTTTAAACCAAAATGACTCAATGTTTTCCTTGATTGTTTTCTTTGTGTATAGACTACCTTAATGTCACGGGTGTTCACCTGTTCAAGGAGAGGTGGGATAGCAACAAGGTGGACCACCACACCGACAAGTACGTCAACAACAAGCTGATTGTGCGCAGAGGACAGTCTTTCTACATTCAGATCGACTTCAACCGTCCCTATGACCCCAAAAGAGATCTCTTCAGGGTGGAGTATGTCATTGGTGAGTGCCATGTGCAAGCCCTACTCATGACAGCCATGATACCCTGGCTTATAATTGCAGAGTGGTACCGGTGTATTTCCTGGAATCATGCTTTAACAGTTGGCTGGAACTGGGATTAATCACATACAGTCTCTGTACGTTACACTCTAAGGTGGGTCTGATACATTGCCAAACATCAATAAATCATTTGCCTAGTCAGGCAAAGGTCTGGTATAATAAAAGTGAGCACAATTGGCATAAAATGTTAAAGTATGTAGAGAAAAGCATACATTGCTGATATATATGCAATTTAATAACCTGGAAAACAATTTGGCATATCTGTTCATATTAAAAACACATATGTCCTTTGACCCTGCAGTTTCACCCTTAGAAATCTATACCAGTGATATTTAAAATCTTAAAATCCATCTTTAAAAAGTGGGCCTTATTTTCTGCAGTGTTGTGACAAAAGCATCCTAAGAGTAAACAGCATTCAGTAGTGGAAGGGTTGAAAATACTGTGACATAGTCACATAATGGATTGTGAGCTCGACCTAAAACAGATGACTTCAAGAGAGGTGGTGAGAAAGCAAAATATAGAAGAGTGTACACAAGATCTGTACCTGTGTGTGTAAATGCGCGTGTGCACAGATCAGTAAAGTATTGTGAGTTCAGGAAAAGATTATGAAGCATACACATCGGTGTTGACGTGGGGTCCATGGTGGAAATATAGCCAAAATAAAGGCAAGAGAAGCAAAAGGAAAGGGAACCAAGTAGGAAAAGGAGGGGGGAATACGTGAGCACAATGTGACTATGTGGAGTCATCGATGTAAAATCATTGATCTATAGGAATAAATATAATTAAAAGTATTAAAATCACAACTAAAAATGCATACTGCCTTAGGGGAAAAAATCTAAGGCTGCTGATCACTTGAGGAATATGGTTTGTGCTTAACTGAGCTTTCAATGTGAATTCACACAGAAATGTAGGGAACTTGTTTGAAGAGAGAAGAGAATGGGGAGAGGAGAAAAGAGATCCCTGAGTCAGAATAAACAACATCAGTGAGGCGATTGAGTGCTACACAGAATTGTTTGTTACCCCAATTGTGCAATTAGGAAAGGGGAAACTAAATTAACCGTTCTTGTATGTTAGGCAAAGTAAAATAACACAGTTTAATAACTCTTATTGTTAATATTTTTTAATAATGGGTACTTTAGGTGAGAGAAGAATCCACAGCTAATTTTTAAACAATATTTTGAAATATGAAGAAAATTTATTTTTGTTTCTTTCCCTAAGTTCATTTATTTTTCTTTTGTGTGTATGTGTGCATGCTTGTGTGGACTAGATATGATTAAAACGTCCTTGACACATTTATAATAAAAGGATCACTTCACACATGTCAATAAATACCTACAGTTTTCTTTCAACTTAATGGGGATTTTTTTTGCCTTCATCTTTATAAGCAAATATTTCGGGCAGTGAGGGAAGGATAGGGAAGCTTGGCCCCTAAACTGGATGTCTCTGAGGTCTCAGATCCTCTCCCGTAATCACTCATGAAAGAATTATAGTAATGAAAGTCTCAGGAAGAATAAGATGACTGTCTTAGATCAGGTTTCTAGGACACAGACTCAGAGAAGGAGATCTGTGTGAAACGAGATTTCTGGGGTGCGGTCTTGGGGTCACCATCTGAGCAGGAGTGCAGGGGTCAGTGTCGGACAGAGCGAGGAGCTGAGCTCCGCTGAGCAAAGGCGTCAGGGGGTCCTCTGGAGCTGGATTGTGTCTTCAGGATTGGCCAGTCTTGAGGCAAGGGCATAGGCCCTTTATATTCTAGCACAGACTGTCATTGACCATAAGCTACCCCCAGGGAGGGGGTATTTAGTTAGTTGGGTCTCTAGGGCTGAGGGTAAACCCCTGAGGGCCCTGAGCCTCCAGCACTCCCAGCATCCGGGACAAGGATGCCTCCATCCTAAACGCAAACAGTCTGGACCGCAGACCATAGCATCCATGGCAGTAAGCACTTAGTCTTGTCTTTTTATAAAAAAAAGACATAGTACTACATTTGTTCCTTCAGCAAAAAGGTGAGGGGCGGAAGCATAGCAGATTTGCCTTTGAGATAAAAATCTGCGTATTTTAAAAACCAGTACATCTCACATAACTCAATGTCAAGAAAAAGCATTGAATTCAATAAAAAATGGGCAAAAAGACTTGAACAGACATTTTCCAGAGAAAACATAGAGATGGTCAACAGGCACACGACATGCAGCTCAGCATCCCTGCTTTTTAGAGAAATGCAAATCAGAACCACAGTGAAGGATTGTCCTACACCTGTCACAAGGGCCATCGTCAAAAGTCTGCAAATAAGTGTTGAAGAGGATGTGGAGAAAAGGGAACCCTCCGACACCATTGGTGAGAATGTACATTGATGCAGACACTGTGGAAAACAGTATGGAGCTTCCTCAAAAAGATTTTTTAAGTGAGTACTACCACGTGATCTAGCAAGTCAACTCCTGAATGTACAACCCCCAAACACTTTAAAACACTAACTTTAAAATATACACACTCACCAGTGCTCACAGCAGCACTGTTTGTATACAATAGGCAAGATGTGGAAGCAACCCAAATGCCCATCAACAAATGATTGAATTAAGATGATTGTGTGTGTGTGTATACATATATAATGGTGGAATATTACTCAGCCATAAAAAGGAATGAAATACTACCACTGGCAGCAACATAGATGGACCTAGAGAATACTGTGCTTGGAGAAATGTCAGACAAAGACAAATACTATATAATATTACTTACATGTAGTATTAAATCTAAAAAGTAATACAAATGAATGCATATACAAAACAGAAACAGAGTCATTGACTTGGAGAAAAAGAAAGCCTTGTGGTCCCCAAAGAGGAGAGAGAAGAGGGAAGAGACAAACTCAGGGCGTGGGAGTAACAAGCTGCTGCATATGAAACAGATAAGCAACAAGGTCTTACTGTGAAACAGAGGGAACTGTACCCACGGTCTTGTAATAATATTTAATAGAGTATATTCTGCAAAAATAGTGAGACACTACCCGTGTACCTGTAACACACACAGTGTTGTAAACCAACTCTACTTCAATTAAAAAAAAATTGCTATAATAAGAGGAGACAAGTATTGATTATGAGTAAGAAATGCAATTCAGTGCACAGGTTTGTATATGCAAGTGTACTTCAATTTCAAAAAACCTAGAACGTGGCAAAGTGATTTAAAAAACAGAAAAGAATACTTCATAAAAAATATGGGAGTCATAACAGCCTTCCAGTATTTATCTTAGGGTGTTTAAAACACAGATTTATCAACAAAGATCAATTTACATACTATTTCAAAGAGTGTAACTATTGCATAGAGAGCCCTATTGCCTTATTAAAAATACAGAGAAAATAACCACACATATGTGCTTCTGGTTTGCACGTCTCTGTTATCGCTCCTTCCTTCCCTCTGACTTTGTATAAGCTGAGCTGGGTTGCCTTAATACCCTGGAGATTTCTTGTGTGGCTGTCCTCAGAACCTAGGGTCATGGGATTTATTTATAAGTGATTCCGCCTTCAAATCGAGTTTCTTTCCTTTTAAATATTTAAGTGAATAGCCTCTCTTTTGGCCCCAGATTTAACCCATTGCATGCTGGCTTCCTCAGGCAGAGAAGGAAGGTGAGCGCAGAGCTGCTGCCCCTCCTGGGCCAGCGCTTCCCTCGCTTGTGCCCAGAGCTTCGATCGCTGCGTGCATTAGTGGCTGGCATGCACAGCTGTCTCTGAGAGTCACGCGGGAGGTGTTAATGACCTTGAGGAGGCGGGTACATCTGGAACATGTGCCCGGTCGTCTGTGGGGCCTTTTCCCTCTCTCCACCTCTGAGCCTACAGCTGCCACACATCATGGAAGGCAGCGGGCAGAGCACTAATTATAGGTTTTGTTAGTCTGGAGCTGGAGCCGTGAAAACCTGGGAAGAGCGTGTGGTGTTAATATGCTGTGACTTTAGCTTGGGCTCCCTACTTGTTTGAGACTTCTCTGAGACAGAGTCATTCCAAGGAGAGAATTTTTTTTAATTAATTTATTTTAATTGGAGGCTAATTACTTTACGATATTGTAGTGGATTTTGCCATACATTGACATGAATCAGCTGTGGGTATACATGTGTTCCCCACCCTGAACCCCCCTCCCACCTCCCTCCCCATCCCATCCCTCAGGGTCACCCCAGTGCACCAGCCCTGAGCGCCCTGTCTCATGGATCAAACCTGGACTGGTGATCTGCTTCACATATGATAATAGGCATGTTTCAATGGTATTCTCTCAGATCATCCCACCCTCACCTACTCCCACAGAGTCCAAGAGACTGTTCTATACATCTGTGTCTCTTTTGTTGTCTCGCATATAGGGTCATCGTTACCATCTTTCTAAATTCTATATATATGTGTTAGTATACTGTATTGGTGTTTTTCGAGGAGAGGATTTGCAGCTCTCTTCCTCTCCAGCTCTCCCTCCTCAAAACAAAAAGTTTAGCTTGCCCAGTGAGCCCTCCAGATGGGCTGCGAGGTCCTCGGGCACGTTTCTTTCTCCCTGGAGTCCAGTTGCAGGAGCGCAGGGACACTGAGGCCAGCACCTCGGACGCTCTCCTGACCTTTTTAGCCCCTCCACGGCGCTCATAGCTCCAGGCTTCGTATTTCTGGGCCCCGCAGAAAGAAGAGGGGAAGGATGGTGTTCAAAAAGCCTGATCCTCTTATCAGAACAGCAGTTTCCCCCAAAGCCCCAGCAAGCTCTTTATGGCTCATGCACTACCCTTCCCTGTAAGAGAAGCTGTGAAGCTAGTCTCAAGACAACTAAGCTTGGCTGCTGTAGACGCCCAGGGGTGTGTGCTAGAAGTCCCTCAACCCCAGAGTCCAAAAGCGCAGCCTTTCCTGAGGACAATGACGGAAGTCACTCATGGTCACGGTCATCACGTGCCTGAGCATGAATGGGACCCCAGGCACTGCACATATTCTGTGTTGTTAATCCCATTAAAACACTGAAATAACCTCTACACTTCAATATTTCTAGTTCATCTATTTCTTTTTTTATTAAAAAAAATGTTTATTTATTTATTTGACTGCATATGGGATCTAGTTCCTTGGGCGTGCATGCTTAGTCATTTCAGTCATGTCCAACTCTTTGGGACCCCATGGACTGTAGCCCGCCAGGCTCCTCTGTCCATGCAGTTTCCCAGGCAGGAATAGTGGAGTGGGTTGCCATTTCCTTCTCCAAGGGATCTTCCCAACCCAGGGAATGAAGCTGTGTCTCCTGCTTGGTAAGTGGATTCTTTACCACTGAGCCACCTGGGAAGCCCATGAGTTTTATCTTAAGCCAGCGAGGGTGTCAGACTGATGTGTATTCAGGCTGGGAGTGACTTGAATGATGATTCTTCGGGGATTTGAGACTGGAGAGGAGGTGCTCCAGGGAGAGAGGGTGAGAGCCTGAATACAGGCACTTGTTGAAGAGTCGGAGAGGAGGGTGGGACTTGGGAGATGTGTCGGAGACAGAAACCTACTGAATCATGACTGGTGGTCTGGGTGGAGTGAGAGGGAGGTAGTCAGAAACAGCTCCTGGGTTGCTGGCCCATGTGCTGCTGACGATAGATGCTGGCATCCCCAAAGGAGATAAGTGCTTGCATGCTAAGTCGCTTCAGTCGTGTATGACTCTTTGTGATCCTATGCACCAAAGCCTCTTAGATCTCCTGCATTGGCAGGCAGGCTCTTTACCATTAGCACCACTTGGGAAGCCCAAATGAGATAAGGGATGGAGGAAATTCAGGAGAGAAAACCTGAGTGGGAAGTAATACTGATGCTGGTGACTCCTGTTGACATCTCGCTGACAGGCTCACGTACCAGGCAAGGGTGCTGCCCTCTTCTCAGTGATTAAGGGACTTAGCGTCACACTTGGAAAGAGCTGGGGCTGTAATTCAAACCCGGGCATCCTCTCCTAATTACAACGCATAGGACCTGTGCCACTGAAGCAGTAGAGGTATAAATGTGATTCTGTTTGTTCCTGCTGAGTTTGAAATAGTAATACTAGAGGGACTTCCAGATAAAATATGTCCAATGGATGGTCCCATATATGAATCGGAAGCTTAGGGGAAAAGTTTGGGTTGGATATATGGAAATGTGGATATCATTCATACATAGATCATTTAGAAAAAGTAAATCAAGGGAGAAATGGATGGAGGCTTAAATTCTGGGGGAAAATAATTTTTAAGGAGTCAGTCCAGGAGCTGGCACCCCTGGAGGAGACAGAGACCATGCGATTAGATAAGTTGAAGGGACACCAAGGAAGTGCAGTGTCACTAAATCAAAAAAAAAAAACAAAATTGGGTGCTTAAAGAGGAAATTGTTTGATGTTTTTGGAAGAGAAGAAGATAATTTAGATAATATCTAGAGAAGACTGTGGGTAAGAGGCGGGATATTTTGTCTTGGGTGTCTGTTTCAGGATTGAAGGCACTTGAACTTGCACGTAGGCAGAAGAGATGGAGCCAGCAGAGAAAGAGTCCTGAAGATTCCGGAGAATGCTGGAAAAAGTAAAAACAGCTTGAAGTGGCTTGGTTGAGGGGTTGATTGGCAGATTATCTTCTGAGGATGTTGGGAAAGAGATTGGGGGTGGGTGTTACTATATTTGGTAGAGAGACAGGGAGCTGATTATCATGCCTGATGACCTCATCTTTCTCAAAGACCTAGGAGGTGAGCAGGTGCTGAAGGAACTTAGCGAGGCAAAGGACCATTTCTCATATCAGAGAGCATCACCCAAGTCCTTTAAGACTAGATGTCCCCGTGGATTTGGGTTTCAGACAGTTTAGGTACCATCACCAGCTTTGGTGGGGATGGACTTCCTCAGTTTCTCTGCTGAGAAATGTTTTGCCCCAAATTACACAGCTGGTAAGATGTGGAGAAAAGTTCCCTAGCCTATGCTCTTCCCAATATTTTATGAGGCATTTTTTTATGAGAATGGGTTACCTGTTCCATCATTTTAAAGCAACATAGATATGGGATGTCATTTCAGATTTTTGCTGCATGGACGGCCAGCATGTTCTTTCTCAAGCACTTCTGTGAAGTGACTAATAATGGCAGCTGAGAATCTAGGACAGTATTTCCCAGAGTGTGCTCTCTATGAATACCTGTCATGTGAGATGTTCCTTGAAAAAAAAAAAAAAAAGGTTCTGTGGTCAAACGCATTTGGGTCACGCTGTATTTCATGCCTCTTCTTGGAGAGCTCCAACACACATTATTGTATTACAGGCTCTGAGGAGACACATAGTCAAAGAAAGAAAGCATCCTCTTTAGCCTAACTTTCCCAACATTGTTTGACTCCAAACACTACTCCATCATATTTTTATTTTTATAATACTCTTTAGTAAAATGCAGAACTCACTCCAGGAAATGCTGAACTACAGTGCAAATAACCTTTGTTCTATAGAATACTGAAGAAGATGGATAGATGGGTTTGTAGACAGTGTGCTCTGGCAACTTACAGAATATCTGTTTCTTTTTCTTTTTGACGCTTACGATTTTGTGCCAACATTAAAATAACTCTGTCAATTTGGCATTAATATTCAGTAACTTTTCAAAAATGATTACTTTCCTTTTTCATATTTATATATTTACTTTCCATGCTTTTATTTGGCTTCTTTTATCATGAAGCCAATTTGCTTTCCTTTTGAATGTGTTTATTGAACGCTTATTAATAACCTTGCATGTGCAAAGTACTACACTGGGATTGGAGTAGTAAGATATGTTTAAACTTTGCCCTTGAAGAGTCTGGAAAGGATAGCCTGAACACTAGAGGTTGAGTTCAATGCCAACCTCTTGGGCAAGATGCCTGGAAAGCACCTTGGGAGAGACAGATTGTGGGGCTAGTTGGAGGAGACACCCTGGAAGTGCTATTTGAGCTGGGAATCAAAAGAAATGAAATGAAATTAAAAGATGCTTGCTCATTGAAAGAAGCGCTATGACAAACCCACACAGTGTATTAAAAAGCAGAGACATCACATTGCTGACAAAGATTTGTATTGTCAAAGCTATGGTTTTTCTAGTAGTCATACATGGATGTGAGAATTGGACCATAGAGAAGGCTGAGCACTGAAGAATTGATGCTTTTGAACTGTGCTATTGGAGAAGACCCTTGAGAGTCCCTTGGACTGAAAGGAGATCCAACCAGTCAATCTTAAAGGAAATCAACCCTGAATATTCATGGAAGGACTGATGCTAAAGCTGAAGCTCCAATATTTTGGCTACCTGACATGAAGAGCTGACTCATTGGAAAAGATCCTGATGTCAGGAAAGAATGAAGGCAGGAGAGGAAGCGGGCAACAGAGGATGAGATGGTTGGATGGCATCACTGACTCAATGGACATGAGTTTGAGCAAACTCTGGGAGATAGCTAAGGACAGGGAAGCTTGGTGTGCTACAGTCGATGGGGTCACAAAGAGTCAGACATGACTTAGCGACTAAACAACAACAATCAAAGGATAAATAGAGGCTGACCCAGTGGAATGGGAAAAAAAATGGGAAAGGTTAGTTGAGAAAAAAACCTTGGAAGCATATTGACAACCTTGTACACCCAGATAAATCTCTATGGAAGAGTTTTAAGCCGGGTATTTAAAAAAATCTAAGTTTTTAATTTCTAGATTACTGTGGAGAATGAGGAAGATAAATTGGAGGTGTGAGGTAATTGTCAGGGATGTAAGAGACTCAAGGGGACAGTCTTACTAACAGATGCCAAGGTGAATGTGTGATGCACCGATCTGTATGACTCTTCCTCTAGTAAATTGGAAATTTTTCTTTGCATAGTCAAGTCTTTAATAGTAAAGTCTGGGTGGCTCAGTGGTCAAGAATCCCCCTGCCAATGCAGGAAATGAGGGTTTGATCACTGGGTTGGGAAGATCCCCTCAAGAAGGAAGTGGCAACCTACTCCAATATTCTTGCCTGGAAAACTCCATGGACAGAGGAGCCTGGCGGGCTACAGTCCATGGGGTCATAGAGTGGGACACGACTGAGTGACTTAAAAACAACAACAACAGTGAAGTCATGCCCTTTGGTCAGAGGAAGCAGAGTGCGCTACAGTGCCTGGCCCTTCAGAGTTGTTTCAGGGGTGACAGTTCCTTTGAAAAAAGGGCTGGGAAGTAGCACAGAGGACAGGGAGGGTTTTGGAGTCAGAATCCTAGTTACACCATGTGGAACCATGATGGTCTCACTTGACCCCTTGGGTGACTGTTTCCTCAACTGCAAACAGGGATTATAATATGTGAAACAGTTTCTCATGGATTGTAGGAGATAATGTCCATGAAAGTGCATTTCTATTCTCACAACACAACTGAGAAGCAGGGTGGATAGGAGCTAACTTTGCTGGACATCTGGAAACCAGAGTTCACAAGAAGTGATGGATTTATGCAGGATGGCACAGTGGTGGGAGGCCCCCTGCACCTCACCTCCCTGCAAGAACATCAGAATCTTAGCCCAGTGGGCTGTCCACCTCGGCCCTCTAAAAGAGGACAGACATATTGTGCCAAGCTTGCAAAAAAGGGGTAAAATTAATCCTAGTTATGCTGTTTGGTACAAATAGCTGTGAAAAGAAGAGAAGCGAAAAGCAAAGGAGAAAAGGAAAGATATTCCCATTTGAATGCAGAGTTCCAAAGAATAGCAAGGATAGATAAGAAGGCCTTCCTCAGTGATCAATGCAAAGAAATAGAAGAAAACAACAGAATGGGAAAGACTAGAGATCTCTTCAAGAAAATTAGAGATACCAAGGGAACATTCCATGCAAAGATGGGTTCGATAAAGGACAGAAACAGTATGGACCTAACAGAAGCAGAAGATATTAAGAAAAGATGGCAAGAATACACAGAAGAACTATACAAAAAAGATCTTCATGACCCAGATAATCATGATGGTGTGATCACTCACCTAGAGCCAGACATCCTGGAATGTGAAGTCAAGTGGGCCTTAGGAAGCATCACCACGAACAAAGCTAGTGGAGGTGATGGAATTCCAGTTGAGCTATTTCAAATCCTAAAAGATGATGCTGTGAAAGTGTTGCACTCAATATGCCAGTAAATTTGGAAAACTCAGCAGTGGCCACAGGACTGGAAAAGGTCAGTTTTCATTCCGATCCCAAAGAAAGGCAGTCCCAAAGATTGCTCAAACTACTGCACAATTGCACTCATCTCACACGCTAATAAAGTAATGCTCGAAATTCTCCAAGCCAGGTTTCAGCAATACGTGAAGCCTGAACTTCCAGATGTTCAAGCTGGTTTTAGAAAAGGCAGAGGAACCAGAGATCAAATTGCCAATATCTGCTGGATCATCGAAAAAGCAAGAGAGTTCCAGAATAACATCTATTTCTGCTTTATTGACTATGCCAAAGCCTTTGACTGTGTGGATCACAATAAACTGTGAAAAATTCTTCAAGAGATGGGCATACCAGACCACCTGACCTGCCTCTTGAGAAACCTATACGCAGGTCAGGAAGCAACAGCTAGAACTTGACGTGGAACAACAGACTGGTTCCAAATAGGAAAAGGAGTACATCAAGGCTGTATATTATCACCCTGCTTATTTAACTTATATGCAGAGTACATCATGAGAAACACTGGGTTGGATGAAGCACAAGCTGGAATCAAGATTGTCAGGAGAAATATCAATAACCTCAGATATGCAGATGACACCACCCTTATGGCAGAAAGTGAAGAGGAACTAAAAAGCCTCTTAATGAAAGTGAAAGAGGAAAGTGAAAAAGTTGTCTTAAAGCTCAACATTAAGAAAACTAAGATCATGGCATCTGGTTCCATCACTTCATGGGAAATAGATGGGGAAACAGTGGAAACAGTGTCAGACTGTTTTGGGGGGCTCCAAAATCACTGCAGATGGTGATGTCAGCCATGAAATTAAAAGACACTTACTCCTTGGAAGGAAAGTTATGACCAACCTAGATAGCATATTAAAAAGCAGAGACATTACTTTGCCAACAAAGGTCCATTTAGTCAAGGCTATGGTTTTTCCAGTGGTCATGTATGGATGTGAGAGTTGGACTGTGAGGAAAGCTGAGTGCCGAAAAATTGATGCTTTTGATCTGTGATGCTGGAGAAGACTCTTGAGAGTCCCTTGGACTGCAAGGAGATCCAACCAGTCCATCCTAAAGAAGATCAGTCCTGGGTGTTCCTTGGAAGGACTGATGCTAAAGCTGAAGCTCCAATACGTTGGTCACCTCATGCAAAGAGCTGACTCGTTAGAAAAGACCCTGATGTTGGGAGGGACTGAGGGCAGGAGGAGAAGGGGATGACAGAGGATGAGATGGCTGGATGGCATCACCAATTCAATGGAGCATGAGTTTGAGTAAGCTCTGGGAGTTGGTGATGGACAGGGAGGCCTGGCGTGCTGCGGTTCATGGGGTCACAAAGAGTCGGACACAACTGAGCAACTGAACTGAACTGAGCTGATGCTGTTTGGTGGAGTAATTCATTTATTTTGCTCTAATCTCCTTGACTGTCCAACTGTAAGTGGAGATGTTTGCTGAGACATCAGACCGGCCTGACTCTTTTAGCGGTTTTATGTGAGATCCACTTCTCTGTTTTAACTCTAGACAGGCCCTCTGTGATGCCCCACCCCATTTTGGGTCTGAAGGGAGGACAATGGAAGAGAAGGCTTCCACCTCTTCCCTTTAGGGTGAGCCCTTAATGACCTTAGTCAGAACCAGCCACCTTGGGGTTGGTTCTCCAGTGAAACACTGTAACAAAATGAGAAAAGGCTGTCAGAAACGCCAAGAGGAGGCCACTGGGCTCTATCTTTTATCTCCCAGTGGCAGAGGAAAGGTAACAGTCACTGAACCTCTAAACAATAATCTCCAGTGTCTGCCGCATCCATGCAGACAGCTTAGTTAGTCAAATGGGAACCCTGACAAATCACAGACCACGTTCCACCAGAATCATCTGCCCGCAGCTCTAGCTGAAGTGACAGAGGCTGTTGGTCTTGAAGTGGGATGGATTGCCGTCTGCATTCTGGTGCCGGAGACCTACAGGGAGCCCGCTTTCCCTGCCTTGTGACCCAGTCCCACCCTATAGAGCTTGAGATTCTCAGCAGACCTTCGTGTCCGGGGGGCACCAGCCCTGTCTGCGTGTCTCATGGCATCCAGGGTAGTCAGGGGCACACATACAAAGGACCACAGATGCTGCGATGAGAAGCCTCACAGACGCCGACTCCCTCCCTCCCTCCTTCCCTGCTTCCTTCTCATTCCTCCGCTTTGCCTTCCCGTCTCCTCCTCTCTCTGTTTCTCTCTTCATACTTGTGTCTTAACATTGACCTCTCTCACTTTGGAGAATTCACACTTGGCTAATTAGCACCCACATCATTGGGACTGTCCTCTTCCAGCACTGGTGACCTAAACTCAGGGATTGAACAGCCTGGGCCTCCCTGGTTTTCCACAGAAATCCTAAGAAACTCTTGCAATTTGTGAAGTTAGGGCTGACAAAAGTGCATGAAGAAAAAAAGGTAACGAAAACGAATGTGCCCACTGTCATACCTTGCTCTTCAGTCTCCAGTCTGTAAAAAGAGAGAGCAACCAGGTGGAATTAAAACTCACTGAAGAAAGGATGAAAGTGGACTAATTATTCATAATCCGCACCCTCTCGTTACTTCTTGAGCGTGTTGTAAGAGCTGATGAGGGAATAACTGGAAAGCTCTTGGAGCTCCTTAGCGATAGCTGGTTGCTAATAAGATGACCCAGTTATCAGCCTTATTTTGAATATTGCAGCTGTATAGGAAAAGTGAAAGTGTTAGTTGCTCAGTCATGTCTCTTTGCACCTCCATGGAGCTCGCCAGGCTCCTCTGTCCAGGGAATTCTCCAGGCAAGAATACTGGAGTGGGTTGCCATTTCCTTCTCCAGGGGATCTTCCCAATCCAAGGATCAAGCCTGCGTCACCTGCATTGCAGGCAGAGTCTTTACCATCTGAGCCACCAGGGAAGGCCAGTCTGCATAGGAGGGCTCAGTCTTTGCCGCAGCCCTTAAGGGAGTGTAACCTTTATAAAGCACTGCTTGATGGCAGCCAGAGCCAAGCGGTGTCAGGGGGCCCTAAGACAACCCGCGAATAGCTGCAGCTCTCCTCTTTATTCTTCAGATAAGAAGAGCTTTCTTCTCATTGTCTCAGCCTCTCTGATCTTCTCTACCCTTTTCTTATCATTCCTCTCTCTTCCATTTCAGTTTCTCTCTTGCTCTTGCTATCTCTCTGTACACACGTACACGGTGTCCTGGGGGTGAGCATTTTGGTATTTCTCCTTTAGTTAGGAGAGTAACGGGAGTTATGACCCTCAGGAGGTGGGTGCAGCAAATCTCTGTCTGTCTGCAGGTGTTTCTTCACGCTTCAGAGAGCTGAGCTGGATGCTCTACATACGTGGTCCCATCTCTGGCTGAAGCTTGCCTTAGCCCTAGGCCTTTGCTGTCCTGTGGGAGCTTCTCCAGTTTTGTGTCAAACTCCTCTCCAAGTCTGTTAAAATGCTTTTACAAGGCCTCATCTCATGTCTGGTCCAGTGAATTTCTGATGCAGAAACCTCTGCTGTATCTGGCACCATGAGAAGTGGGATTTAAGATGCTATTCCCATCTGTAAAGAGCTGGCTAGAGTTGGGATGAAAATTCTACAAAGAGTTAATGAATATAACTGTACAGTACATGTTCTAGAGCTGGGCTATACCATTATCTACCAGAAGTATGTCATAAATACTGGGCGGCTGAACGGTCAGGAGGGACCCAGGATGGAGTTGAAAAGCAAGGTCTCAGGACCAGGCAAGAGTCCCTGAGGAGGGCGTCCTGAGGCACTGGGAGTTTCACAAGAGGGACTGGAAGTGTGCGTGCCCCAGGCTGGGAGGATGGGTTCTCGGAAGTCCAAGAGCTTATTGTTCTGCTGATGTACACATATTCTTTTTTTATTTGAAGATTTTTTTTAATGTGGACCATTTTTTAAAGTCTTTATTGAATTTGTTACAATATTGCTTCTATTTTATGTCTTGGATTTTTGGCCCCGAGGCATGTCGGATCTTAGCTCCCTGACTGGGGATAGAACCTCACCTGCTGCCCTGGAAGGGGGAGTCTTAACCACTGGATTGCTGGGAAAGTCCCCACATGTTTCTAATGAAGAGGGATCCTTAACTGAATCAGACCTCCCAGTTATGTTGGGGTTTGAGCCCTGCTCACTCTTGGAGGCTCCTGGAGTGATGTGGAGACAGCAGCGGTGTGGGAGACCCACGCTGGCAGGCCTGCGAGGGTTGCACCTACCTTATGGAACCAGTCTTCACTAGCTGGGATTCAGCGCTCAGGTCCTCTGCGGATGTGGAGGTGGCATCTGAATCTCTCCACAGAGGTCACCCTCCTTCCTCAACAGCCCATTTCATCACATCATGAGCCCTGAAAACCTAGCTTTTGTCAAAGACCAGAATCTCATTAACATGATCAAATGCAATTAAGTTACCATCAGTTTTTGAGAATGGTTTAAAGGGAGCTGGACAAATGGTGCAAGTCTCTGTGCTGAGAGATCAGATGATACCCACCCCCTTTATCCAGTCACCAAAAATGCCTGTGGGGAGAGGGGAGAGAAGAGATGTATTTCCCTGCTTTCCTGCTAATCTAGAGACTCTCACACTTTGAACCGTGAAACCAGCTTCACAGTTCGGGGGAGTAATGTGTAGACTGTTAATAAGATGGGTGGAATTAGCTAAGTGTTCAGATCCCCTGGGTGACAGGGTGGGCACTAAAAGAAACTTGAAACAAATGGGGGAATAAATGGGCCAGAGTCCCATCAGAGTCACTCGACCAGCCTGGAAACCAGATCTGAGATCATTCTTAGACATAGGTAATAGTTACAGTCATAATCGACGTCATCAGATGAGGAAACCGACCCAGCGATCTTCAAATGTATCAAGAATTTTGCACTGCCCACTGAGTGGCTCAGAAACACGGATGCTGGGACGTCCTGTGGACCTGCCGTCCCTGATGACCCTGAACATCTCCACACTGCACCCGTAAAAAGCCTGAGACAGCTCATTCAGGGAGCTGGTCTTAGCTTACAGCTCATGAGTGCATGCGTCGCTTCAGTTGCGTCTGACTCCTTGCGACCCCATGGACTGTTGCCCACCAGGCTCCTCTAAATATTCTCCAGGCAAGAACACTGAAGCGGGTTGCCATTCCCTTCTCCAGGGCTAACAGCTAATGACAAGATTCTAATTAATTCATTCTTGCTTAAATTTTAATGTCTGATATGACTAATTGCATTTCCTTTCATCTCCGCAATTACTCCTTATGGAAATAGTTCCCTAACACCTCAAATGAATAAATTGCCATAGTTAAATTCCATTCATTACCTACAGTTTGGAGAGGGGATGGGTTGGCTTTCGGTTCAGTGGGCCCTGAATGCTGCTGAGACCTTTTAAGAGCTCGGGTCCAGCATCCAGTCGGGGATTCTAGGACTGGCCAGTAATCGGGATCTGAATTCCACTGGTTCCTTCCTGGGGAAACAGACTAGGCAGGAGGGGCTGGGTTAAGGTGTAACCTGGGCAGGACAACTGAAAGGCCTTTAATAAGGGAGAGGGGATGGAGAAGAAGGGGGAGACATTGATATGGGTTGAATGTTTTTGTCTTCCCCGCCCACCCCCACCACCAAATTCACATGTGTTGGTATTTGAAGGTGGCATCTTTGGAGAGTAATTGGGTTTAGATGAGGTCATGAGGGTATGGCTCCATGATGGGATTTATATACTTTTAAGAGAAGGAAGGAGGCTTCCCAGGTAGCTCAGTGGTAAAGAACCCACCTGCCAATGCAGGAGACGCAGGTTCAATCCCTGGGTTGGGAAGACCCCCTAGAGCAGGAAATGGAAGCCCGCTCTAGTATTTGTGCCTGAGAAGTCCCACGTGCAGAGGAGCCTGGCGGGCTACAGTCCATGGGGTTGCAAAGAGTCAGACAGGGCTGAGCACGCACACAAGAGGAGGAAGAGAGCGGGGCTTGCTCTGCCCACCGTGTGGGGACCAGCAAGTGGGAGGCCAGGCAGAAAGAGAGCTCTCACCAGGAACCAAGCCTGCCCACACCCGGATCTTGTGCTTCACAGCCTCCGAGCTGTGAGAGACAAATGTCTGTTACTTAAGCCACCCAGTCAGTGGCATTTTGTTACAGCATCCCCCACAGGCTAAGACAGACCTCAGAGAATGAGGATCTTTGGGGCCTGATGCTTCCTGCCGTCAAGCGGCTAGAGGAAGTGTGTGCAGCACGTCATGCTGCGGTGTGACCTGGGGAGAAACACGCATGCAGGCCTCCGTGGGAAAGCAGTCGTTCGCACAGTGCTCTCAGCTCTTCCAGTGAAGGCACCATGCTTTCCATCTGGACTTGCAAGAACTACTGTTATATTTCCTTGACCAGGAAAATAGGAAGACAAACTAGCTTTCCCTCTCAACCCCGTAACCTGCTCCCAAAGGGACAAGCCATGTTTGAGGTCCAACATCTCAAAGTTAGGTTGATGTATATGCACAGAGTAGACAAGAGCCCCTGATATTCTGAAGCAATTAACAAGACAAAAACATCCCTTCTCTGACTAAAATGATGGCAGGGAAGCAGTGGAGAGACAGCTAGGGTGGCATTTTCCATCAAACAACTTTTTTTTTATTTGTGCAGCATATTTCCAAGTGATAGAAAGTGACATACTGTCTCCCTTACTTCCTTTCCATCATCTCAATCTTTTCTAACTCTCATATTTGTGAAACAAATTGCTTTAAACATGTCAAAGACACTTGAGTGGAGTGTTAGCCAAATTTTAAAAATAAAGATGATTCACAAAGACAGCATTTGTGTTTATAACCATCAATGGTAAAATTTCAAGAAAGAAATCACAGTCCTGATCATTTAGGGCACAACATAAGGTAGTCATCTTCGGAGGTTAGAAGGAAGTCTCTTTCTGGTCTGCCTCATTTCCCTAGATGTTTACGGCACAGGGAACCTGGCCTTGGGGGAGCACAGGTGCCCCTGCTTCAGGGATTCACTAAGTAGTCACCGCCATATTGATTTCTTCAAACTTGGATTCCGTTTGCCTTACTGTGCAAGGAGTTGAGTTCCTCGACATTTTGCTCCGTGTCGGTCCTATATTCTCTTGCACCTGTTGCTTCTTGAAAGGTCAAGTCATATCTTGCCCCTTGTAGAGACAGGAGGTTGCCTAGTGCAAGGCACCGAGGAGGCCTCCCTTTAGCACACACTTTTGAAGAGTTGATACCGGTCTTCCAAAGACAGAAGCTCAAAAAGCACTGCTCATCTTAAGAAATTTAAAGATCTACATCAGTGATGTTTTCTTTTTTTTTTTTTTAAAGGGGAAACTAAGCTGTAATATAAAATAAAAATTTTTTTAAAGCCAAAAATAAAAAATTTTAAAAAGGAGAATGGATATATACAAGATAATTGTACAAATGATGGCCACCCATGTTGTCCTGTTGTTTGCTAGTTAATTTTTTTATTATTATTATTTTAAAGAAACTCTGTTTTACAGAAAATTTACCAAAGTGATACAGAAAATTTCTGTTTTTCTTCTAGAACCACTTAAGAGTTTTCAACCCAATGTTTCTTCATCACTGAATTCTTTGAATACTTCAATGTGTATTTCTTATGGGCAAAGACATTCTCCTGTATAACCACCAAAATCAAGACATTATAATTGATGTGTTGTGATCATCTAATCTTCAGACCCCACTTGGGTGTCACCAGTTGTCCCAATAACATCCTTTATAGCAAGAGCATCCAGTCCAAAACATGTGTTGCATTTTGTTGTCATGTCTTGTCTCTAGTTTTCTTCAATTTGGAACACTTCTATAGTCTTTGTTGACTTCAGTTCCTTGACACCTTTGAAGATTGTAATGCATTAATTTTGTTCAGCTACTCCCAGTTTGGGTCTGTTTGCCTGATGTTTCCTTGTGATTGCAGTCAGGTTATGTGTCTTGGGCAGTAATGTCACAGAAGTGGTGCTATGTTCTTCTTGGTGAATCCTACCCAGTTGCACGTAATATTTTGTAGATCTCCTTACTGTCCCAGGGACAGAGGTGCCTGGTGGACTGCTGTCTATGTGGTCACAAAGAGTCAGACACACCTGAGTGACTGAGCGTGCACACACACAAGCAAGCACTGTGGGAACTTCGCTTGCGAACACTACATTTTATGACGCTTCTCCGTGTAATCAACGATCAGTTCATAAAGCAACTACAAACATCTATTGTAAGCAAATGAGCATCCACACGTAAATACATGCATGAACTAATAAAATACAACATGCATGGCACTCTTCCATCCTTTAAGTTCTTTCTTTGTTGTTATGTCTTTAATAAAATCATCCTTGGCTCCACTAGCAATCCACTGCTCTTGATTTATTAATCTCACATTAGTCTTCTGACTTGAATTACAGTCTCAACTTGGATATTTGGTTATGAACTGAGGACAGAAAGTATATCATATGCATCTTATATACTCACCCTCGTCACCATCAAGTTAAGTGACATGACTTTGCTTATACTAAGAATTAGTAAATATCTGTTTAAATAAGTGTTCATTGAGCATGTATTGTCGATATCCTCCTGCAGACTAATACCAATAATAAGACTGCCTCTTATTTCTTAGAAGCTTTCCATGTTGATTTTTGCTCTCCCAACAATTGGAGATGTGACATCATTTAACACTTCTTGCTATGTATCACATTCATATTTGCATTCCAAAGACAGGCACATTTTTCTTTTTTTAGAATTACCAATGATTTGTTCTTATTCCTGTTATTGTTGCCATTAAATTATTAACAAGAACCGACTGTTTTAGTGAAAATTTTATCAGAGTTCTGTTTGGCTTTTCAGCTAAACTTTTGATCTTGTCTTTGTTGGCTAATGACATTGCTTCTTAAATCTGCTAAGACCCATAACCCTCAGGCTGCCTCCGTGATGGATATAGTGCAGACAAACAGATCTTTAGCTTCACAGAACTGGGATTTGCCAAGGAGATTCGGTTCCTATCAGAGAGGCTTTGTTATGGCTTGCTTCCTGAAGCTGACTGAGAGACAGATAAGCACCATGCATCTGGTCAGTGATTCTTACTTTCACTCCAAAGTGTGTTTCCCACCACAACCCACCTCCAAACCTTCCTTGGGCTTCCAGAGCCCAGCTTGAGGATGGCAGAGCCAGAGAGATGAGCTGATATTGTTCCATAATAGTTGGAGTGAGGGGCGACTCTGGAGCATCTTTAGCTGCTTCCTTCTCTGAGTTCAGGGCTTCCCTGGTGGCTCAGTTGGTAAAGAAACTGCCTGCAATACAGGTGACCCAGGTTCGATCCCTGGGTTGAGAAGATCCCCTGGAGAAGGAAATGCCAACCCACTCTAGTTTTCTTGCCTGGGAAATCCCATGAACAGAGGAGCCTGGTGGGCTACAGTCCATGAGGTCGCAAACGTCAGATGCGACTTAAGGACTAAACCACCACCGCCACCTCTGGGTTTCTATCACAGCCAACGGCTGTAAAGATCTGTGTTATAGAAGTCCTCGCCACACCTGGTTCCTTGTGGTGGGTGATCCCAACTACAGCTTAGCATGCTGGGGGCGCATTTAAAATGTAAGCAGTTTTGTTGAAGGAATCAGTCTTATTTCACCAATAAAGAGATGATCCTATCTCCATGTTGTTGATGCTTCCTCTGAATTTTGCCCCACATCCTTTCTTCCTCTCTGTGCTGTTGGCAACACCCTAGGCCAGCGCCTGCCTTCTTATGTCTAGAGCATTACCTTGGTGGGTCATCTATGGTGTGCACTTCATAATGCTGGTCCTCATTGGGCGTGGCCTTGTTATTTTTCTGGATCACTCAAAGAGCCTTGCCCAGTGCTGGTTTCATGTATATTTCACAGAATTACACCCTACTCCAAAAATAGTTTAAGAATCTTAGTAAGGATTGAAAGTGGAATGAGGTAGATAAGACATCTTAAAGAATATAACTATCAAGAAATTACCAAAGATTCATTAAGCTTGCTATGTTCCAAGATGATACAAGTCACCAGATGTACAAAGTTAGAACAAAAGTCAATTCCTGTCCTCAAGAATCTTCCCCTTGCTTCTCTGGTTTGCTGGACAGGTAAGCCTGGCATGCTGCAGTCCATGGGGTCTCAAAGAGTCAGACAGGACTGAGCGACTGAACTGAACTGAACTGACAGCCAGAGAATTAGCACTGCCAGGAAGCTTTCTTCCTTTAGGAAACATCCAAATAAATAAATACAGATAGGTAAATACGGATAGGTAAATTTTATATATATATACATGTATGTATGTGAGAGTTGGACCATAAAGAAGGCTGAGCGCTGAAGAATTGATGCTTTCAAACTGTGGAGAGTCCCTTGAACAGCAAGGAAATCAAACCAGTCAATCCTAAAGAAATCACTCCTGAATATTCATTGGAAGGACTGATGCTGAAGCTGAAACTCCAATACTTTGGTCACCTGATGCGAAGATCTGACTCATTGGAAAAGACCCTGATGCTGGGAAAGATTGAGGGCGGGAGCAGAAAGGGGCGACAGAGATGGTTGGATGGCATCACTGACAATGGACGTGAGTTTGAGTAAGCTCTGGGAACTGGTGAAAGACAGGGAAGCCTGGTGTGCTGCAGACCATGGGTTGCAAAGAGCCAGACACGACTAAGCAACTAAATAACAACATATATGTGTGTATATACACTCACACACACATCCCACTGGCAAGGTATTAAATAGAAAGCGCAGGTTCCAAGGTCCTTAATGAATGAATCTCTGTTGAACATTTGTGTTGCCCTCGTGTTAAGTGTCATCATCCAAGATTATTTTTTTTTGCCATTTTTGATTGTTTCTTTTCTGGTGCTGTTGCTTTGTCTTTGTAGTTAGTAACCTGGTGTTTCTAAAAGTTATTCAGGGACTTATTCGGCCTTGTCCCCATGCATTCCCATTCCACTCTAAGACCGCTGACACAAGGCTTGCCTCCCTTTCCCAGGCTGCTGTGTTCACGCCTCCAGCCTTGCCACATGCATCATGCTGTCATGGTAATACTTCCAGGGCCCGTTTGGAAAGAGATGGATTATTTTGAACATGAAAGGTGTTTCTTGGGAATAAACAAATGAATCAAATGGAAAAATGAATTAACAACATGAAATTTACCTTCCCAGCTGGAGATATGATATATGCATGAGTTCCTTAGAGACAATCCTCTTATAAGAATTCACTATTAAAAAAGTCTGCAGTGATGTGGAGTCAGAGCTCAGCCTGAAATGTATTTATACATGAATGGAAAACACCCCTTGAAGGACAAAGTTTAGAACTATGAATGTTCGTTTCTTGTGAGGGACGCATGGAATTGACAACTGGTTGCCACAGGCATCTCGTTCCAGGCCTTCTAAAGCCTGTGTGATGTCCTTAATGGGACTTGGTATCTGCAAAATACTCAGTTCTGTCCAGTGACATTTACTGGACACTTACTCAGTCCAAGGCACTGGGATATTCTATGGAGTTATAAAGGCAATAAAATAACATCTTCAGCTCAGTTTAATAAGAAAAATAGGCATTTAAGTTCATAAGGAGGAAAGGTTTTATTTGGGGTTTCCTGGTGATTAATTAAAACTCTCATAATCAGATGTGTTATTATTAAGTACAGCTCAGAAAGAACCATCAGCCGCGGCCACTTGACTTACAGATGATGTGTCCAAGAGATGAGAACAGGGGTGCCCTGAGGCTCATGATTCTTCATTTCAGAGCACCAGGGGGAGTGACTGACGCGTGCCTACTTCAATTACAGGTACAGCCTCCTCCTCCCTGCTGTTCCTCCCAGGCTGTAGGTCAGAGTGAGGCGAAGTCAGAATAATTATATTAGCAACCTCATTCAACTACACCAACCATGCTGTAGGTGAATTAGTGGGCTTCCTCAACTACCTGGGACTCATCACCACATAGGATGTTGTATTTAAATGTAAATATATTCCAAGCCATTCACTTTCTAAAACATTACTTTTTTTAATGCAGCAGATTCCTCTGTGGAGCATTACCTATGCAGGGCTTTGCATGCAGGGTGTTCCCAGATCTATAAAATGAATGACTGAGACAAATTCTCCCCCAAAGTCAAAGAGGGCTGAGTTTGAGCTGGGGGTGGATTTCTCTTGCCCACCATGTGGATGACACGAAAATGAAGAGGCCATGCAACAAGCTCAGGCCCTTTGAGCCAAAGTTGGTAAAGAACAAAATCATAAAGGAATAAAATATTCTCATCCTCTTCCTCCTGGTTCCAAGCAGTGAGGTGTTAAGGCAGGTGTGTGTCTCTGTATTCACACCTATATGCTACACGTAAAGAGAGAGTCAGGTTATATGTAAAGAAGGCATGGGGACATGTGAATACAGGCATTTTGCCTTACAAGTAGTATTTGTGTGGCCTCAAAAATGATTTACAGATGAAAACAAACGTTTAAACTAAGACCATATGTTAATTTCTAGACCACTTGAGAATTTGACACCAATTTTAGTTAAGTGTGAAAGAATGCAATTGGTAATTATATTTTTTCATGGTTAATAAGTGGTTCAATTTTAAAGACTATGTTATTAAAAACAAAATGAGAATCCTTTCTGGAATATTATATTTCCTGCTTCTACTTTTCTTGCTTAGATTCTTTTTTAACACAAAAGTTACACGAATTTGTAAAAACAAAACATTTATCCAGGCATCATTCACTTTTAGCAAATGTGTGCATGGTGGTCACCTCTGGAGGGCCGAATTTCGCGTCCAGATTTGGCCAAGGGTGGCTGGTGGGCGGTCGGATGTTGACGGATGGCCGCTCAGGAGCGTGGGCTGATTGTGGTCTCAGACGTGCTGCTCCTGGAGGTGAGAGGCCATTTAGCGAAATGAAATACTACTCTGTCACAACTTCCTCGCTTGCGGTTCAATCATGGAAAATTCTTCCCCAGCGCTGTCATTGAAATCATTACACTCAGAATTAAACATGGTGTAAGGGAGCAGCCGACAAGACCCTGCGGTACTATCGACAAGCCAGGTCTTACATGAATAATCAGCTTTTGCATGCAGTGCATGTGAAAAGGCCTGCAAATCAGGGTTCTCTCTTCTCCCTTTGGAATGAATGGAATCGCTCCCTGTTCCCATTTGTCTCCAAATGCTGGTCTGGTGCCACCCAGCTCGACCCAAGGAGCAGAGCTCCTTTCTCCCTTTTGCCACTGACGTCCCCTTAGAAACCTTACAAATCCACGTCTGCTGCAGCCCAGAGACCCCTTCTGGAAGTCCCCATCTACCAGGTCTTCTTTCTTGCCACCAGTCACTAAGCCCTTGGATTCACACTTCCGCCTCACATCCCTGCAGTCCACCACTGCACGTCCCCAGCTGTCCTTCCGCCTCCAGTCCCTTCAAACCTTCCCGTTTTACTCTTCTCCTGGCTTCCTTCATCTTTGTAATCCCTCCAGCACCCTCCCCACCACCTCCACAGAAGCAGCGACCTGCAGAGAGAAGAGAATGGACTTCCCAGCCCAAAGATCTCAGTCCACGCCCTGTGTCCATCTCTGCCTGGTGATACAAAGGTCTTGTGCATGATAATCTCATGGAACCTCAGTTGCCCATCTGTAAAAATTTCCTCATAGGGACCCCAGGAAATAAAGTTTCATTCCTATCACATTATTTCCATCTCTATGTGAAGTGCCTTGGCAACACTAAACACCTTTCACAAAAATGAAATTGAATATTTTAACTGAGTCCAGTGAAACCAATAAAAAGTTATAACCAACTTCCTATGTCTTCAACACTCTCTGAGACTGAGGAATTTAACTGGGAGGTTTTAAGGCAATGAAATGTTGACCCAATCACAGTGTAGATGTTTGTTCCTGGTTTGGTAACATATTTCTCTTTGAAGGGAAAACGAGGTGATGGTATTTTCTTCTCAGCCCCAAGTCTTAGACACTGGTGGCGCTTTAGTTGCTAAGTCGTGTCCAACTCTTATGACCTCCTGGACCATAGCCTGCTAGGTTCCTCTGTCCATGGGATTTCCCAGGCAAGAATACTGGAGTGAGTTGCCATTTCCTTCTCCAGAGGATTCTTCCAGACCTGGGATCAGAGCTGTGTCTCCAGTATCGGCAGGCAGATGCTTTGCCACTGACCAACCACAGAAACCCCTTGATACAATAAAACACAAAATTCTCAGGCAGAGGTTGGCAAATTTTTACTGCAAGGATTCTGGGTTCAAATCTCAACCGCGGTTCTCATTGCATCACCCTGGTCAAGTTGCTTCATCTTCTTGTGTGTTCGTTTCCTGATCTGTCACAGTAGGATGATGACAATGCTGTTGTCCTGGGACAACAAGAGGAGCATCCTACGCAGCACGTTCATGGCTTGTCCGTCGCCTGTAAGCTCAGTGAGGACAGGAGTCTGCTTTGCTGACTCTTGTGTCTAGCGCTTAATGATGCTATTCATGCCTAGCACAGAGTGGGCAGGACTGTTGCAGGAAAAAAAGACCTCCCGACAAACTAGTCTTTAGGTTAAATCATGACTAGGTTCAAAGCCAGCGTGAACAAACATGGCTGTCCGTTTCCTTTACGTTTTTTTAATGACCTGACTTTGCTAGGTAAGAGTTAGTAGGAGTCCTTGCGATTATAACTTGAAGTATAATAATGGAAACGAGTGATCGTTGGTATTTCAGTGCTCCTGACCAGAGTGGGTGTTAGTACAGAGATGCCGCTGGAGCTCCCAGCACGTAGCTTTACATTGCTGCTGTTCTTTAGTCGCTAAGTAGTGTCTGACTCTTTGTGACCCCATGGACTGTAGCCCACCAGGTTCCTCTGTTCATGGGGTTTTCCAGGCAGCAATCCTGGAGTGGGTTGCCATTTCCTTCTCCAGGGGATCTTCTCCTGCCTCGGCAGGCAGAGTCTTTACTGCTGGGCCCCCTGGGAAGCCCACAGCTTTACGTACACTCTCGCAGTTTTTTTTTGCTGTTCTTAAAGGAGGCTGCTTATATAATTCATTTGAAAATGCCTTTCATCCTTTTTTTTTTTTAATCTAAGTCTCTCATCATGACATAGATTTTCTCTCCGAAAGTTTATTTTTACCAAACTTGTGTCATATTTAATGCTTGTATTCTAAATCCAAGTCAGTCTTTAGTGGCAACAGCTGCCGGGAGTCACTGGAATAAATGAAATATGGTCCTGTTTAGCTGGCAAGATTGCATTCGATGTTCATACTCCAGCACCAACGGGCTCTCGAAGAGCAACAGAGAAAGGGCAACCTATTCCCCGGGGCTGAGCTTGTCAGAGAGGAGCATATGCAGGAAGGATGGGGACATTTGGGACAAACTGCTTTTACAGATGGGTCATGTCCAGGCTTCCCAGACGCTGAGCCCATGTATTCCCAAGAATACCACCTAGACAACTGTCATACCTTGGCAGAAAACCGGTTTCAAACTTTATTGGATTTGTGATAATATTTATTCAGGGTGTTGATAAATGGATACTCCTACAACAGCAAAGCACCAAGGTTCTAATCTTTCTCCCAGGCTTGTGCTGCATGCATTTATTTACATTAAGATTAAGCATCTCACCGAATTACACGGTGGCAACTTATGCAGCCACCTCCTTAGAGAGCTCTGTCTGCAACAATACACCTACCAAAGCATCCTTTAAAGATCCCAGTAATTGGAGAAGCCAAAAAGAAGCATTGTTTTAATTTGTTTTCATGTAGAATTCCCTACATGGTTTATGTAAAACAATAGAAGTACGTTTCCAGTAAGTTTCTTCGGCTTACCATCAAAATAATTTTCAGACATATTAGTCTGATTTGTAATTTTCTCCATGTCTAGAATTGAATGTCTGATGCATTTTGGTGTTTGTAAATGAAACATTTGCTCCAGTTTAAAATACCTAGGGATTTGACTGTTCGGTAAACCAGACTATACACTGAACTGGAAACTAAAGAGTTAAAGAATGTTGTGAGGTTCAATACACTGCAAAGACTGTTTTTCCAGGAACCCATCGGTAAAATTTAGTTTTGATGTTGATCATGAAGTAGGAATTTAGCCAAAAATGGCAACAATAAAGAGAAAAAAGATTTGCTCTGAGATAGCTTATACATAAAGTTTGATGAGCCTGGACATATGGTACAATGCTCTGATGTTTAATTTTCTATTGAAATAATAGCTAAAAATTTGTTGTATATGAGAAATTATGTGCAAAGCATCTTATATGTATTATTTTATTTCACCATTGAGTAGTATTATTATTCTCATTTAATGACAGAGGAAAAGAGGAAAATAGAGATTTGTAAAGGCCATGTAATTTATTGTGATTATTTTATTTTTTAATTGGAGGATAATTGCTTTACAGGGCTGTGTTAGTTTCTGCCATACAACACAAATTGGACATATATATATATATATATATATATATATATATATATATCAGTTCAGTTCAGTTCAGTGTACAGTCCTGCCTGACTCTTTGCAACTCCATGGACTGCAGCACACCAGGCCTCCCTGTCCATCACCAACTGCCAGAGATTGCTGAAACCCATGTCCATCGAGTCAGTGATGCCATCCAACGATCTCATCCTCTGTCCATCCCTCCTCTTCCTGCCTTTAATCTTTCCCAGAATCAGGATCTTTTCTAAGGAGTCAGTTCTTTGCATCAGGTGGCTAAAGTGTTGAAGCTTTAGTGTCAATCCTTCCAATGAATATTCAGGACTGATTTCCTTTAGGATGGACTGGTTTGATCTCCTTGAGGTCCAAGGGACTCTCAAGAGTCTTCTCCAGCATCACAGCTCAAAAGCATCAATTCTTTGGTGCTCAGCTTTCTTTACAGGCCAACTCTCACATCCATACATGACTACTGGAAAAACAGTAGCCTTGACTAGATGCACCTTGGTCAGCAAAGTAATGTCTCTGCTTTTTAATATGCTATCTAGGTTGGTCATAGCTTTTCTTCCAAGGAGCAAGTGTCTTTTAATTTCATGGCTGCAGTCACCATCTGCAGTGATTTTGGATCCCCCAAAATAAAGTCTGTTACTGTTTCCATTGTTTCCCCATCTATTTCCCATGAAGTGATGGGACCAGATGCCATGATCTTAGTTTTCTGGATGTTGCATTTTAAGCCAGCCTTTTCACTCTCCTCTTTCACTTTCATCAAGAGGCTCTTTAGTTCCTCTTTGCTTTCTGCCATAAGGGTGGTATCATCTGCATATCTGAGGTTATTGATATTTCTCCTGGCAATCTTGATTCCAGCTTGTGCTTCATCCAGCCTGGCATTTCACATGACCTGCTCTGCATATAAGTTAAATGAGCAAGGTGACAATATACAGCCTTGTCATACTCCTTTCCCAATTTGGAACCAGTGTGTTGTTCCATGTCCGGTTCTAACGTTGCTTCTTGACCTGCATACAGATTTCTCAGCAGGCAGATAAGGTGGTCTGGTTATCCCATCTCTTTAAGAATTTTCCACAGTTTGCTGTGATCCACACAGTCAAAGGCTTTGGCGTAGTCAATAAAGCAGAAGTAGATGTCTTTCTGGAATTCTCTTGCTTTTTCTGTGATCCAGCAGATGTTGGCAGTTTGATCTCTGGTTCCTCTGCCTTTTCTAAATCCTGCTTGAACATCTGAGGTTCTCAGTTCACGTATTGTTGAAGCCTAGCTTGGAGAATTTTGAGCATTACTTTGCTAGCGTGAGATGAGTACACTTCTGTGGTACTTTGGACATTCTTTGGCATTGCCTTTCTTTGGGATTGGAATGAAAACTGACCTTTTCCAGTCCTGTGGCCACTGCTGAGTTTTCCAAATTTGCTGGCATATTGACTGCAGCACTTTCACAACATCATCTTTTAAGATTTGAAATAGCTCAACTGGAATTCCATCACCTCCACTAGCTTTGGTCATAGTGATACTTCCTAAGGCCCAGTAGACATCGCATTCCAGGCTCTAGGTGAGTGATCACACCATTGTGGTTATTTGGGTCATGAAGATCTTTTTTTGTATAGTTCTTCTGTGTATTCTTGCCACCTCTTCTTAATATCTTCTGCTTCTGTTATGTCTATACCATTTCTGTCCTTTATTGTATCCATCTGTGCATGAAACATTCCCTTGGTATGTCTAATTTTCTTGAAGATATCTCTAGTCTTTCCCATTCTATTGTTTTCCTCTATTGTTTTCTTCTATTTCTCTGCATTGATCACTGAGGAAGGCTTTCTTATCTCTCCTTGCTATTCTTTGGAACTCTGCATTCAAGTGGGTATATCTTTCCTTTAACCCTTTGCCTTTCACTTCTCTTCTTTTCTCAGCTATTTATAAGGCCTCCTCAGACAACCATTTTGCCTTTTTGGATTTCCTTGTTTTGGGGGACAGTTTTGATCACTGCCTTCTGTACAATGACAAGAATCCAACCATAGTTCTTCAGGCACTCTGTCTATCAGATCTAATCCCTTGAATCTACTTGTCACTTCCACTGTGTAATCATAGGGATTTGATTTAGGTCATACCTGAATGGTCTAGTGGTTCCCTACTTTTTTCAATTTAAGTCTGAATTTTGCAATAAGGAGTTCATAATCTGAGACACAGTCAGCTCCCAGTCTTGTTTTTGCTGACTGTATGGAGCTTCTTCATCTTCAGCTGACAAGAACATAATCAATCTGATTTCGGTATTGACCATGTGGTGATGTCCATGTGTAGAGTCCTCTCTTGTGTTGTTGGAAGAGGGTGTTTGCTATGACCAGTGCATTCTCTATGCAAAACTCTATTAGCCTTTGCCCTGCTTCATTTTATACTCCAAGGCCAAACTTGCTTGTTACTCCAGGTATCTCTTGACTTCCTACTTTTGCATTTCAGTCCCCTATGATGAAAAGGACATCTTTTTTTTTTTTTTTTTTGGTGTTAGTTCCCATGGACAGAGGAGTCTGGCGGGCTACAGCTCATGGGGTTGCAAACAGTCGGACAAGACTCGAATTCAAAAGTATATATATATATATACACATACTTTACATATGTATTTACATATATATGTATATACACACATATATATATACACACACACACACACACACACCTATATCTCCTCTTCCTCTTAAGCCTCCCTCCCAACCCATGCCATCACACCCTCTTTTAATTTGCCAGAGATTGCAAAGGTAATAAGTAGCATAGCCAAGATTCAAACCTAAACAATTTGCCTCTGGAGCCTGAATTCTTGCCCAAGACATAAGCCTAAATTTACTAAATACAACATTGGCAGTAAACATGTTTCAGTTAAATACAAAATGAATTACATATGGACAACTTATAAATGGAGTTCTATTATAAGTAGTATAAACAAATAATGAAATTGCATTCAGAATGCACAAAAACACTTGCCTTATGCCCCTTATGTGTGTGAATTCACTTCAGTCGTGTCCGACTGTTTCCAGCCCCATGAACTGTAGCCCGCCAGGCTCCTCTGTCCGTGGGATTCTCTGGGCAAGACTGCTGGAGTGGACTGCCGTGTCCTCCTCCGGAGGATCTTCCCGACCCTGGGCCGGAACCTGGCTCTTTCATGTCTCCTGCCTTGGCAGGCAGCTTCTTCACCACCAGAGCCACGTGGGAAGCCCTGATGCCCCTAAAAGAGCTGTTCTAAGTCTTTAGAGAGCAGAATTTCTGGTGCTGATGGCGTCACATCACCCTATAAGTTCTGTTTTGGTTTTGCATCCAGAATTAGTATTTCTTCATCTTATTTGAGTCCATTGACCAACAAACAAAATCTTTCTAAGTACTGTCATTCTTTTTTAAAAAATATAAACCAGACTAATCCGACCTTCAAAAAGTTATGAAAACTGACTGCCATCAGGCAGCAAGTTGGCAGCAAAAGTGAAATTCAAACCCAAGTTTTATCATTTCAAGTCTAATGAATTATTTCCACCTTCGGCTATTAAAGGGACAGAGTGGGAACGAAGCTAGCTTGTGAAATCTCAGCGCTGTGTTTCTTCTTTCTGCTCGTAGGTCGCTACCCCCAGGAGAATAAGGGAACCTACATTCCAGTCCCTGTGGTCTCTGAGCTGCAGAGTGGCAAGTGGGGCGCCAAAGTGATCATGAGAGAGGACAGGTCTGTCCGGCTGTCTGTCCAGTCTTCTCCAGACTGCATTGTGGGGAAGTTCCGCATGTACGTGGCTGTCTGGACCCCCTACGGGGTCATCCGCACCAGCCGAAACCCAGAAACGGACACATACATTCTCTTCAACCCTTGGTGTGAAGGTAAGGGCCTGGTATTTATTATCTCACTATGAAAATAATTCATATATTTCTAATGCATCTCTTTTTGGATCAATAGCAGAATTATTCTAGAAGACATGCTCCTTTCCTACATCCACTTTCCATGTTTTAAGGACAGAAAATGATGCAAAATTTGCTTTCATTTTATGAGGCTATAACTTGAAGTTAATGCTGCTATAAATTTATTCCAAGAAATAATTGAAGATTGCCTAGAATTGCACAACTAGTTAATTGTGAAGTGAATATGCTGATGGTATTGCTTCTGTGTATGTTATTGCTCTGTTAACAAAATGGGCTTCTTTGCCTTGACTTTCAGAATTGTTAGGATCCAGAAGATAAGACATATAAATATACTAGGTGTTAGTCACTCGATTGTATCTGATTCTTTGTGACTCTGTGGATTGTAGTCCGCCAGGCTCCTCTGTCCATGGAATTCTCCAGGCCAGAATACTGGAGTGGGCAGCCATTCCCTTCTCCAGGGGGATATGATAGAATATTATGCAGCCATAAAAAATAACATAATTTTACTACTTGCAGCAACATGGATAGACTTGGAAGGCATGCTAAATGAAATAAGTCAGAAAGAAAAAGGCAAATACTGTATGATATCACTTATATGTGGAATCTAAAAAATATTACAAACTAGTGAACATACAAAAAACAAGCAGACTCTCAGAGAACAAGCTAAGGATTACCAGTGGGGAAATGGAATAGGGAGGGGCAATATAGAGGTAGGGAATCAAGAGGTGCGAACAATTAGGTATAAAATAAGCTACAAGGACGTATTGTATAGCACAGGGAACATAGCCAATGTTTTATAGTAACTATAAATGGAGTGCAATCTTTAAGAATTATGAATCAGTATATCATATATGCACACCTGTAATTTGTATAATATTGCACAGCACCTGTGAAGGTGAAGGTGAAGTCGCTCAGTCGTGTCCGACTCTTTGTGACCCCATGGACTATATCCCAGCAGGCTCCTCCATCCATGGAATTTTCTGGGCAAGAGTACTGGAGTGGGTTGCCATTTCCTTCTCCAGGGGATCTTCCCAACTCAGGGATCTAACCCGGGTCTCCCGCGTTGCAGGCAGACGCTTTACCATCTGAGCCAAAACTATTAGGATTCATAATCTGGCTTCAAAAAAATAAAATAAAGTTGACCTTGTCTATAGTGAAACTAACTTTTATCTCCTTAATTCAAGTACAGAAAGCATAAGTCTAATGAATTCTGAAAACTTGTTTAAATGCACAGTGGGTGCAAACTTTATAAATCATAACTCTGGATGTGCAAACATGTAACTTTAATATAATACAGCTTAATCTCTGCTGCTATTTTGAGTCTTTCCTTCTGGCTGCTGCAGAAGCGTAATCTAGTTATATTCAAATAAACTTAGTCAAGTCCAAGGATTTCTCTACCAATCCAATTTAAGAACTCCATCACACACAGTATTTTTCCCTGTCCCCATCTCTGCCCTTCCTTATTTCTGCCTCCATACTTGGTGTGAGGCTGATCTTAAGTTTCAGAGGCAGATGCGAACATTGCAGTGACACTCAGGGGAGAGAGTCCACTTTAGATCTTAAGAAATAAGGTAATGAAACATATAAAAGCTGACGTAAGACCAAAGATTTCCCACATCATCCTATTCCATATACATTGCTCTCCAATATCTTCCAAAATGAGTCTGTATTAATGCTGATTTTGAACATGAGAGTTGCATTTGAGTCAGGGTGGATATGAACTTACATACAGACAATCAGTGAACAAAGTTTTCCGCTTGGGTATAACATAAATCTGGATCCTCCTGACCCTTTATTTGAGTTATCTATTCCAGTATTCGAGCTAATCCTATGCTTCCCGCCTGCCTCCCCCATCCTCTTATACCCACTAATCCTTATCTATGAGACAAGGTTCAAGGTTGATGGTAACAGCCTTGCCCAGCCTAGAGCCCAAAGCACAGTCCAACACGGGGGCTGCACAATGAACCTCACACACAACCAGATACACTGTAACTTCACAGTCAGCAGTGTTATGCTTGCATGTGCAGTAACACAGAACGTAACACACGTAATTCATAACACGGGACTCTTAGAGATGTGATCTGGCAATTATAAAGGAGATTAAAAAAGAGACCACTGCCCAAGTGGAAAAGATCACACAAGAGGAAATCAGAAGTTGTCCAAGTAAAGCCAGGTGGGCAAGATGCTGCAGATAACACACACGCACCGTGGAAGTGAAGTCCAAGGTGACTCAGGACACGGGACTGAAAACTACGCAGGCAAGTACGGCGCTGATTGATAAGGAATGTTCCGCTGTGTTGCTGGGGGCCCTTTAGCTTGCTTTGCATTCCTAGGCAATTTATCCTGCTTAATCACTAAATCATTACTGGGGATCAATAGCCATACCGCGTTACGGAGGCCAGGGGTGGATGGAGGGAGAATTATTGGTTAGCTTTTTTATTTAATTGTGCTAACCAGGCTTCAGATCCATCCCAGAAAGGAGCCCTTCTCTGGGTGCTGGAGAGACAACTGAACCCACAAAGGCAGCAGGAGAGTCGGGCGTTTAGTGTGAAGTCATCTCATTTTTCTGACCACTCAGGAATTCTGAATTGTTGAATGCATTTTCCTATTTCAGTTCAAACCTTTCCAGATTGGTCGTCTAGAATTAGTGCCAGATCGTGTACCTTGAAAGATGTCAATGTCCTCCCAGCCTATGCTTAGTCCTTGGGGCAACATTTGACAGCCCTCTTTGATAGGGCATCAGTCATTTTCATGGGGCTCGCCTTTTCTTAACCACTTGTTTCCCACCTCATTCCCCATCACTGATGCTCCCTGAATTCACCCAGACCTCATCCTAGCACAGTATCTGGTACACGCACGCTTGCTCAGTCACTTTGTCGTGTCTGACTCTTTGTAACCCTATGGACTGTAGCCCACCATGCTCCGTCCCTGGGATTGTCCAGGCAAGAATGCTGGAGTGGGCTGCCATCTCCTTCTCCAGGGGATCTTGCCGACCCAGGGATCAAGCCTGCATCTCTTGTGTCTCCTGCATTGGCAGGTGTCTCAGTGGTCTGGTACATACTTAATGTTTAATAAACGCTTGCTGCGTTGATTTAATCACTCCAAGTAAATGCTCTCTAGGTGCACTGCACCCATCACCACAGATAAGCTGGCAGTAACCCCGTGCCTTACCGTTTGAAGAAAGTCAAAGTCGTGCACAGTGCGTGGGGGACGTGTGCTGTGGGTACATGTGTGTAGACCTCTCTTTTAGCATCTGATCCTAAATTAGCATCTGGTATTTCTAACATTTCCCCCAAGTGGTTGATTTCTTTCCTTGTTTCTTTATTTATTTTTTACCTTTGGCCGCACCGCACAGCATGTGGGACCTTCCTTTCCTGACCAGGGATTGAAGCTGTGCTCCCTGCATTGGCAGCTTGGAATCTCAACCACTGAACCACCAAAGAAGTCCCTCTAACTTCTTATTCACTATAACTTTTGCATTTTCCTTTAAACAAAGAAATCTATCAAATTTAGTGTAAAGAAATCAATTTCCAGTATCTGGATGCTTTTAATAGGAAGTAATTAATATGAACAAACTGTATATTATTTTGACATTCATTCTTGTACTATTTGCTTCATAATTATACGTGGTCTTTTAGACCCTTCAGTGCAGAACGAAGTGATGTACCAGGCCGGGTATTCCCGGGGTAACAATGACCGACACCCCTTCCTCTTGGAGACCGTTGAGCCCAGACCAGAATTTATACCCTCAGGCTAGAGCCATTCATTCATCAACCCACAAATAGTAATAGTATGTCTCCCACAATGCTCATGACAGCATAATTACCCATGGGTACTACAGCACTATTATTTATTCATTCACACATATTAAGGATCAATGCTGAAGTAGGCACTGGGAATATGTTAGTGAAAAAGACAATCTTCGTCCTCAAAGAGCATCTGGTGACGGTTTCACAAATGAGCTGCTAATAAACATGAATTACGACACTGAAAAGCTGGGAAAGGAGTCACGGCAGAACAAGAACATGAAATAGGGGCCCTGGCCTAGTTAGGGAGTGGGGGCGACGGGCTAGTGGATTATCTTTGCACCCTCTGCAGCCCCTAGCAGTCAGATGGTTGGCTAACTGAATTTTTAAGAAGTTTTAACAGAGCTTATGTGACAATTTGAAGCCCTTATGCATTCAGGCCTTGTATTTAACGAAATAGCATATATCTCTCTTGCAAGTGTCTGAATCAGTAGAGGCCCATTCATCCTTACAGCAAGTGAGCGTTATCTGGTGTGACATCAATCAGAAGAGAACCCAGGGAGCTCACAGTAGACATTATTTTCAATGGCACATGGATGACCCCAGATTCAAGGTCTGAAGCTGTTTCTGGAAGGAGCAAGTTTGGACGGTCTATTCCAGAATTCAGCTGCCGATTCACTTCATTTAGAATTCCTGAGCTGGGTGGTTCATTTTTTTTTTTTTTTAGTCATTGGAGTACAATTGCTTTACAATGTTGTGTTAGCTTCTGCCATACAACAAAGTGAATCAGCCATGAGTATACATATATCCCCTCCTTCTTCACCCTTCCTCCTACATACCTTCAGAGGATGCTCAAAGCCGGCGTCTTCCTGCATTCTGTGTTTCAGAAAGCAGGATCCTCCTCTTTCAGTCTAACATGGCACAGAGGTAAGGCTCGTGAATGTTTGCCAAACTGAATTAATAACCACCACTGCAAGAGGCAGGAAGGGGATTATCAGCTTCATATTGCAAAAGAAAAATCAGACCCTGTGGTATTACATAAAATTTTCAAGGTCATCCAGAAAATCAGGAAACAAGCTGGGGCTAAAACATGGATACCCTGATGCAGGGAAAGATTGAGGACAGGAGAAGAAGGGGGCGACAGAGGATGAGATGGTTGGGTGGCATCACCGACTCAGCAGACATGAGTCTGAAGAAACTCTGGGAGATAGTGAAGGACAGGGCAGCCTGGCATGCTACAGTCCATGGGGTCTAAAAGAGTCAGACATAACTGAGCAACTGAACAACAGGCTCTTTTATTTTCAGAACCAGAACCACTGGTGTCCTGTATTGTGGAATAAGAGAAACAGGAAGTAGATGCCAGCTGGGAAGCTTCTATGATGTTCTAATCAACACTGGAAAAGCCCACTGTTAAAAATAAATAAATAAAAATAAAACCAGGTTGATAGCTAAAAGATCAAACAAGTTTTCTTTGCAAAAAAAGAAAAAATTAAAACATCCCAACAAGGGCACAGGCTCCCTTTGAGAATATGTGCTAAGTAAAGAATATCTGACATTTTTCTTTGTAGAATTGCTTCATGAATAATAGTCTGTCTTCTAAAGATATTTAAGTACACTAAAAAGTCCTTAACCAGCAAAACTGGAAATATAGCACAAATCAACTAAACTTCCCAAGCTGGCCTGAGCGGTGATATGATGCAGTTTCTTTGCAGGGAATAGACCCAACAGTTGAGAGATCACTTGCTGGGTGTCTCATGCACTGGTTTCATTCCAGAGTTCACAGGCACAAAGGCAGGCCCCTAAGGAGGTTGAATTAAACCATTTTAGGAAGACAGTGGCTCTGGACCCTTCCAGAAATAAAGCGCAGATGCTGGAAATGCCAGTCCTTACTGTACTCCAGGGGCTCTCCTGGTAGCTCAGTGGTAAAGAACCCGCCTGCCAATGCAGGAGACGTAAGAGATGTGGGTTTGATCCCTGAGTCGGGAAGATCCTCTGGAGGAGGGCATGGCAACCCACTCCAGTATTCGTGCCTGGAAAATTCCATGGACAGAGGAACCTGGCAGGCTACAGTTCGCAAAATCAGACGCAGCTGAGCCACCTCAGCAGTAAATATACCCCAGTGTTTCCCAGTGCCCATAGGTGGGAATCATCTGCCTCGAGCACAGCCTCGGGGATCACCACCCTTCTGATGTACTTGAGATGGAAAACCATGTCATGATGACACCAGTCTGGAGTCACATGTGCCCCACAGAGAGGGTCAGTCCCTGGGGCGCTGATGACACCCACCCAGCAGGTCTTGCCTCTGTCTTTAGTGGCACTCAGCTTTTGTATAAAGGGGAGCGGAGTAAAAAGTCTTAGTCACTCAGTCGTGTCCAGCCCTTTGCAACCCCATGGACTACAGCCCGCCAGGCTCCTCTGTCCTTAGGATTTCCCAGGCAAGAGTACTGGAAGGGAATTGCCATTCGCTTCTCCAGGGGATCATTCCAACCCTGGAATCGGACCTGGGTCTCCTGCATTAAAGGCAGATTCTTTACCCTCTGAACCACCAGGAAAGCCCCCAAAATTGTTTCTAATTTCTCACTCAAAATCTCTCCTTTTACCAAAAAGGTGAGACATTTCGCCTTTTTGAAGAGGTCAAACCACGATTGTTTCTAATTGATCTCAAACAGAACCAGACTGTGACTTAAGCAGTTCAAGAGTCTCATTGGAGATAAAATATAGGAGAGCACTCTAGCGCCACGGTTTTCTCTGATCCCTTTGCCAGGCTTGACTTTAACGACCTTAGAAGTGGGGCTTGCTTTAAGTTTAAAATTGCATGAAAATAAGCAAAAGGAAATTTTCAGCCCAGGTGGTGATGAACAGCCCTCCCTCACCCTCCGAGGTTATGCAGATACTAAAATCAATAGGCGCAGCATTCGTTTTTACATGTTTGTTATAAATTCTTTCTCTGGGTGGGGAGGTCAGTGGTAATTTCCAAGGGGGCCAGAAATCAGCCCTGGAAGTGAGTCCTAGCAGTTCTCAGCTCACAATTTTCTTTTTTTTTTTTTAAGTTGCGCTACTCCTCCCACTGGAGGAATTATAAAATCAATGAGGCCATTCTTCTTTACCCCTTGCCTCCTGGTAGTCACCCAGGAGGAGTGGTTGTTTACAAGGCATGCTGAAGGTCTGCTCTGGCTAAAGTGCACGGAGGTATGAACCCACACTCAGCAATGGCGCCGAGTCTCCTTGTGGGTTTCACTGTTGGAGCTGGCTGTTGGCCAGAGGTCGCTTAGGATCAAGAGGTTGTCAGCAGGTCCCTGGTGCGGCCGTCCCAGCTCTACAGCCCTGTAGACCTGGTTTCTCCCATCAGCTCTCCCACCGTTGAGAAGTATAGTCCCCACACTTGCACACGCATATGCGTGCGCACACACGCACACTCTACTTTCTCACAGTTCAGGTTGTTGGTTGACTAGAACAGTGAGTTGCTTGTCAGCTTATTTTTCCTTTTAATAAAATAATAGTATCCTTCATTTTACTAAAGTGCAGAACCAATCTCTTCCCACCTCCATCATCAGATCTAGAAAACCTCACTACACCTTTCAAACTAATAAAAGAAATTTTTTTAAAACAAACAAAAACCACACCCCCCGAAACCAACAATATCTCAAGAGGCAAATGATTGAGTTTTCCTGTTTTTGTCAGCCTATCAAACACAGAGAGTTTTTCAGAGTTTCCATGGTGATGAGATTTTTTTTTTTTTAATCCTAGCTTTGGACAACTATATTTTAAAGTGACAGATCTGAATAAAAAGAGGGGAAAGAAAGCTCTGCTTTCCACTTTCAATCTTCCTTTAAAATCATAAATAAATTTAAAATTAAAATCGAGGCTCCGCATTTGATCCCCCTGCCTTGTTGTGGAGTCATGATTATGCCTGCCTGTTTCGAGGTGAGTTTTAATTCAGCGGCTGGAAGGAAAGGGGTGGGCTACAGTCAAGCTACAGAACTCCTTCCTATTCATGACTTGCCACCTAAATTTATGACTTCTCATCAACAATAACCCAAAGCCCAAAAGTAAATCCTTCATTCTCTTGGACTTGCCTCTCACTCTTTGAGCCCTGGACATCCATCCCCGTCTCTCATTCCCGCGGGTGGCGTTTATTTTGCCACGTTCTCAGGAGCAGTGCGCAGGGCTATGTGGAGACAGTGACTTGATCCCTCGGACTCAGCAACATAGTCTATTTGGGGGACAGCTTGGTATTCAACCCCTGGCTTCACCTCTCAGCTGCACAATGACCTTGGGAAAGATACTTTTCTTGTCTCTTCCTGGGTTTCCTCATCTGTGAAGTGGGGAAAATGCAGTGCCTTCCTCTGAGAGGCGTCATGGGGTGTTTTTAAAGAAACGATCTTACGTACTTATTTGTTTGGCCGTGTGGGGTCTTTGCTGCTGCTCAGGCTTTCCTCTAGCTGTGGAGAGCGGGGGTCACCCCTCCTCGAGGTAGGGGGGCTTCCTACGGAGCGGCTTCTCTCGTTTCAGCCCCTGGGCTCTGGAGCACAGGCTCATCGTCGGGGCGCACAGTCTTAGCTACTCCGAGGCATGTGGGGTCTTCCTGGATCAGGGATTGAACTCGAGTCTCCTGCGTTGGCAGGTGGATTCTTTACCACTGAGCCACCGGGGAAGTCCTCACGATGAGTTTTAATAAGTTTGTTTTTGCACCACGTTAGAAAGTTCCTGGCATGGAGTAAACACTATACACATACTTGTTCCAGAAATCATGAACTCCCAGAACAGGCTGTGTGTAGCGGGGGCATGTCACTGCAGCATCCGCAGGTCACTACAGAACAAGGCTTCACCCAGCCCATGCTGGAAGGACAGCGTAGAGGAGACTTAAAGAAGGGGGAAGAGTTATAACTGTATGAAGACATCTATTGATGATAAGGACATTGATAATAAAGAGAGCACACCGTGTTGTTCTTGAAGAAAAAATGATGCAAAAAAAGCTGAACTTGTTAAGATCTTCTTAAACTGGTAGTTTCATGTAAATGAAACCAGATTAAAAACAACTTTTTTTCTCATGATGAGTCTTATCACAGACACAAAAAATAATGAAAGCATAAAAAAAACTCAGAGATCTACAAATCACTGTTACCGTTTTGGTGAACTTCCATCCATCTAATGTATTTCTGAATAGTTTTATTTTTGTGAGAGTTGAGTGAAGTCTCTCAGTCGTGTCTGACTCTTTGCGCGACCCCATGGACTGCAGCCTGCCAGGCTCCTCCGTCCATGGGATTTCCCAGGCAAGAATACTGGAGTGGGTTGCTATTTCCTTCTCCAGCGGATCTTCCCGACCCAGGGATCAAACCCAGGTCTCCCACACTGCAGGCAGACTCTTTACCGTCTGAGCCACCAGCGAAGCCAAGTTTTATATTTAATGGACCATTAATTGAATACATTGTCCTTTAAAATATACACATATGTATGTATATAAAGGGGGCTTCCCTGGTGGCTCAGTAGTAAAGAATTCACCTGCCAATGCAGGAGATGCAGGGTACACCTGTTCAGTCCCTGGGTGGGGAAGATCCTCTGGAGGAACAAACGGCAGCCAACTCCAATTTTCTTGCTGGGAAATCCCATGGACAGAGGAGCCTGGCAGGCTGCAGTCCATGGGGTTGCAAAAGAGTAGGACACGACTTAGCAACTAAAGCACCACCACCACAGTCATTACAGAAATGCAAATTAAAACCATAATGAGATATTATCTCATAGCTGTTAGAATGGCCATCACCAAAAAGACAAGAGACAGCAAATATTTGCATGGGTCTCATGTTTCTCTAACCCCTGAATTTTCTATTAAGCTTTTAGTTCTACCTAGAGGCTTCTCTGGTGGCTCAGGCAGTAAAGAATCTGCCTGCAATGTGGGAAACCTGAGTTCAATTCCTGGGTTGGGAAGATCCCCTGGAGAAGGAAAAGGCTACCCACTCCAGTGTTCTGGCCTATAGCATTCCCTGGACACAGGAGCCTGGCAGGCTACAGTCCATGGGGTTGCAGAGTCAGACATGACTGGAGACTCAATCAGATTCATCTGTAAGTGAATTGTTTCCTTTTTTCTTTGGAGCAGGTGTGGAGAGAGCCCTGAGGAAGCATCTACTTCTTAAGTCAGATGCTGTGTGCTTCCTGGGCATCCATCCTACCAGGAGACACAGTGTCTGCGTGTCGGTTTTTTTGTGATGTTCAGATTTACCAGTGGGATCGGGGTTATCAGTTTCATCCATCCATTATGAAGTTCCCCATTAGCCTTTTAAAAACGATTTTAGCCTAGATCCATCAATTCATTAGGGATTGCAAAATGGTGACAGTCTCATCTCCCACTCATTTTGCATCTATTAGCATCAATGATTTCGGTGCCTTGAGGTAGTATTCATATAAACAGGTCTAGATACATGGCTCTTTCCTTATTTCTAAGTTCTTAGAATAATGGGTTGATTTGTAGTACCCTACAATGGTGTCCAATACATTTTTTAAATCACCATGAAACTATAAATATTAAAATATTTCATGTGTCCTAATCTTTTGCAGTGACTATTATTTTTGATATTTTAATTGTGCCGTTCTTGGCCAGTGGGAGTTTTTTTAAGTTGATTTCTGATTTCTTTGTCATGAGTCCTAAAATCTTTAACAGCCTTCTTGTTTTCTGGTCGGAAGAAGCACTTCAGGCTAGCCTTATACATTTCCCTGACCGAGACCTCCAATCATTTTTCTTAAGGAGCCTGGATACCTTTTAATGGGGAGGGGAGAGGAGGAGAAATGGCACTCAGAGACCATAACCAGGCTCAAGGGCACTTGCTGCTGTTACACTGGTTGTTTTTTCTAGCTCTTTTCAGTGGACAGAACTAAAAAAAAAAAAAAATGTGATTCTTTAAAGAGAAAATGCATCATGAGTTTTTATGCTATTTTTTTTGTTGTTATTTGATATTTTCTTATAGTGGAATTAAGTTTTTGATTATTATAGTATGCTCTGTTTGAAACACTTCAAAGTATTGCAAGGGCAGTGGAAATAGGCAAATCTGCTAGTAATAATGTTTACTGGTGAAAAATCCTAGTGTTAGTTGCTCAGTCATGGCTGACTCTTTGTAGCCCACCAGGCTCTTCTGTCTATGGGATTCTCCAGGCAAGTATACTGGAGTGGGGAGCCATGTGTTTCTCCAGGGGATCTTCCCAACTCAGGACTTGAACCCAGGTCTCCTGCATAGCAGGCAGATTCTTTACCGTCTGAGCCACCAGGGAAGCAGTGAATGCAAAAATTAATTTATCAGTCATATGAGCAAAAGCACAACTGTATGGGAAAAATAACCAGCCTCGCCCTTCATATACATTCTTTCTTATTTTCTTTTTGTAACTTCCCCAAACAGACATATACAACAGTAGTTTAAAATGGCCATCTCCCAACATTTAAATGAATCAAATTCTCCAATGGGTGAATAAAATTATGACTAGTAACCTGGAACTCAGCTGAGTAAGGCACTTTGGAGCCTTAAGTGGGAATGCCTTCCAATTTCAGAGTGATATGTCCTCAGTCTGTATCATCATTTTAGTGAAAAATTAGAAACTAATTCTGGTGGAATGAGTTTCACCTCCCAACAGGATTAATAGATGCATTCACTGAAGTTCCTATTCTTCATTTGTGGACTGTGAAGAAATGAATGGTAACTGGAAGATCCACGGGATTCTAGGTCCAGTAGCAGGTGGAATGACAATATACCAGGACAAAATCACCTATATTTTGACTTACAAAGGCAGTAGCAGCTTTAAATTTGTGACTTAATTGCAGACCAGCTGTACTACAACTTTTTCAAATGACAAAAATACAAAAAATTTGTGTTACAAAAATATTTCAGGGAAAGTGTAGTCTAACAAAACAAAAGCACTGAAAAAGTATCTTGCTCAAGAGAGATCAGCTTGGAAAAGTTATTACCAAATCTAAACATCTTTTATTTCATACAAACTCTACTCAGAAATAGCTCTGAGACTTATTTCTGGTTGAAAGTATCAAAGAGTTTATTTGTCAAGAAAGATCAAAGGGTTTATTTGTCAAGAAAGAACTAACTTAATTGACAAGGATGAATAGAATGAGTTCATACTCATCAGGATTTCTGCAGTGTTGGGGTACTAACAAACATCCTTTAATAGCAGAATGTAGTAATCATGGAATTAATTATTGCTAAAGTAGTTTTCATATGAAAAAAGAGAAAAAAAATCAAATTAAACTTAAAACAATCTGACCAAACACATGTCCATTTACAGTTTAAAGGTTATTTTACAAAATATCTACATTTACACAATAGGTTACCCATAGCATTTGAAGATGAAAGTTCTTTTCATTTATCCTGGCATGCCATAAATGAATAAACTACACAGTTTAAAGACTTATTTAATATGCTTCTCCTTATTAAATATGCTGCTGCCGTATAGTCACTGAGTTGTATCTCTTTGCAACCCCATGGACTGTAGCCTGCCAGGCTCCTCTGTCCATGGGATTTTCCAGGCAAGAATACTAGAGTGGGTTGCCATTTCCTCCTCCAGAGGACCTTCCCAATCCAAGGATTGAATCCATGTCTTCTGCATTGGCAGGTGGATACTTTACCACTGAACCACTAGGAAAGACCTTATTAAATTTATTTATTCAATAAATTTTTCTTTCTCTGAGTCACAAAAAGGAAAAATCTGACATTTAATAGATGAATAGAAGAAGTAAGCACACTGATAACTTTCAGTGACAAAAAGCATATTAATGTTTCCCTGGTAGGGGTTGGGGGTCTGAGACAGGCTTGGGAGGGAGGAATTACAAAGAGGAACAAGGAAATTTTGGGGGTGACGTATATGTTTATTGGGCTTCCCAGGTGCTGCTAGTGGTAAAGAACCTTCTTGCCAATGTAGGAGACATAAGAGACAGTGGTTCAATCCCTGGATTGGGAAGATCCCCTGGAGAAGGGCATGGCAACCCACTCCAGTATTCTTGCCTGGAAAATCCCATAGACAGAGGAGCCTGGCCAGCTACAGTCCCTTGGATCACAAAGAATCAGATACAACTGAAGTGACTTAGCATGCATGCATGCTTATGTTTATTATTTTGGTTGTGAAATTACATATTTTAAATGTGTGCAGTTTATTGGTCAGTAGTGTGTATGTAAATGTGTGTATGTGTGTCAGTGCCTGCGTGTGTTGACAGTTACATGAAACCAGGCAAATGGTAGCCAAGCGGCAAAGAACAGAACGGAAGTTACAAGAAAGTGCTGGAGTGCAGAACAGACCATGAAATCTCCAGAAGATTTGATCAATGCTATAATACGGCCTGGAACGGGGGTCCAAGCTGGTTGGATGGAGCAGCACCGGGCAAACTTTAATATATACACAGATCCCTGGGGACCTTGTTAATATGCAGATTCTGACTCCGTGGGTCTGAGCTGAGGCCTGAAATTGCATTTCTCACGAGGCTCCAGGTGGTGCTGATGCTGCTGGTCTTTCCACCATTCTGTGAACATCACGGGGCTGGGACATTTGTTCTCAACTGTGGCTGCACATCAGACTCACGGGAGAGCTTAAAATTAGCTCATTAGTTAATTAATTAATTTTTTAATATCCTGCTGCCTGGATCTCACTCCTGCTCCTAGAGATTCTGATCCGATTGATCTAGAGTTCAACTCAAGAATCTACAGTTTTTAAATCTACCCGAATGATTCTAATGTGCAACCCTGAATATTCATTGGAAGGACTGATGTTGAAGTTGAAACTCCAATACTTCAGCCACCTGATGCAAAGAGCTGACTCATTGGGAAAGACCTTGATGCTGGGAAAGATTGAAGGCAGGAGGTGAAGGGGTCAACAGAAGATGAGGTGGTTGGATGGCATCACCGACTCAATGGACATGAGTTTGAGCAAACTCCGGGAGACAGTGAGAACAGGGAAGCCTGGCATGCTGTGGTCCATGGGGTCAGAGAGAGTCGGACACGACAGAGCAACTGAGCAACAACAACTCCAGAGGGATGGTAAAAGCCTTACCAGGAAATGGGAAGGAAAGATCCCCAAGAAAGTAGCAGGATGGCAAGGACGACCTGGGCCAGAGAAATGTGATGAGCCACATCTCCGTTCAGACCTGAAACTGACAATTGCCAAGGATGCACACTGACCTGAGTAGAACTTATACCTGTGTGGTCCCTTGTGTGTTAAAGATGCTTTGGCTGCTTTCATGCCTGGCCTGGGAATAAGTACCAGGCTGATTCCTCAGTAGGCAGGTGGGGAGCAAGGTTTTCCTGAGATTAGAGCCACAGGCAAGAAGAGTCCTTGTGGGTTTCCCTGGTGGCTCAGGGGTAAAGAATCCGCCTGCCAGTGCAGGAGACATGGGTTCAACCCTCGATCCGGGAGGAATCCACTTACTGCTGAGCAACCAAGGCCGGGAGCCACAGCTATTGGGCCTGTGCTCTAGAGCCCAGGAGCCATGACAAGAGGAGCCACTGCATTGAAAAGCCCTCCAATCACATCTCCAAAGAAGCGCCCGCTCTCTACAGCTAGGAGAAGCCCACACAGCGATGGAGACCCAGCACAGCCAAAAATCAGTAAACTAATGCTTCTAAAATAGATAAGAGAAGTCCCTGCAGTGGAGGAAGATGATCAGAGAGGCCGATCGGACACACTCTTACCAGCACATGCACCAAGATTGTTCCTTGAAAGGAGACAATGCCCAGCCTCCCTCCTCTCCCCGATGGGCCACAAACCAGGCATGACCCATGAACTCTCCAGCCTGCTAATATGCCCCAGACTTGTTATAAAATCATCTCTAATTCTTTTAATGTTAATACTTTGGAAATTATTTTTTGATATGTGTGTTACAGATTTTTATCTACATTATAGAATTCTGATTCTGAAACCACTGATGCACCAGAATCCTAAAATGTTTCAGGAGACTCATCAGTTTGATTGTGCTACTTGGAACTTAGCCAAAACGTGTCAGCATCTTGATGACAAGAGTCATCGTTTGCAGACTGATCTTGACCAGTTTTGTTCACCATTGTTAAAATCACCAGTAATTGCAATTTATGATCAGAATAAAGTTTCAAGTGTGCAGAAACTTTCTGGTTTGGTTAATAGTCATTATGTTTAAATTCCAATGCAGAGGATGCTGTGTACTTGGATAATGAAAAAGAAAGAGAAGAATACGTCCTGAATGACATCGGGGTTATTTTTCATGGAGACTTCAATGACATCAAGAGCAGGAGCTGGAGCTACGGTCAGGTGAGCTACTTAACATTTGTCATTGTCAAGGACATCTTCACTCATATTTTCAGTCCCATGTATCACTGCAGGGTGGTAAGTGTCAATATTGGACAAGCACAATTTCCTGCTTTTCAGGATCTGCGTCTCTAAGACAGCCTGGGTGCAGACTTAGAAGGGCACCTGCATAATTTATCAGCTGAAATCACATATTTCCGGTTATTACAGTGTTACAGAGATCGGAGCCTATATGCTTGGCATGGCATTCCAGTGAGAAATGCTTTGGCATTTCAGAACAGTGAAATTCCAGGAGCTCAGACTCCGGTATCCAACCTGGGTTCCTGCTGTTGTGCTCCGTCACGTCCCACTCTTTGTGACCCCAGGGACTGTAGCCCACCAGGCTACTCCAGGCAAGAACACTGCACTGCCGTTTGCTGCTCCGGGGGATTCTCCTGATCCAGGGGTCAAGCCCGTGTCCCCTGTGTCTCCTGCTTTGGCAGACTTTCTGTACCACTGGTGCCAGCTGAGCAGGCTCTCCATCTTGGTTGATTCTAACTAACTGTTGAGAATCACACCCCCACTGTTCAGCTTTGCCCACCTGCATTTCTGACGTCCTGCCGGGCTAAGGATCAGTGTGTTCTTCCCCTGTTTGGGGATCCTTGCCTGGCTCCCCAGTTCCAAGCCCTTCACTACCTGAGTGGCATACAACCTGTGACCATAGCTTATTGTCTGTTGTCCTTGCCTTGGGTCCCTAATCCCTAACCTTTAGATGTGATTCTATTTATGCTCCCAATGTAACAACAGAGAGAGAGAGAGAGCTAACCAGGAAAAAAGCTCATTCAGGTGGGTAGCAAGGAGGCCTGGGAAAGGGTGCCAAGCATGATGGGGGGCCCTTAGCCAACACGGATAGATGCCCCGGAGCACACTTGCTGTTTCTCTCTGCTCTCATTCAGAGGCCATTAATTTGGGTGTTTCAGCCCAATCAACCGCCCAAGCCAGTATTTTGCAATGAGGCAATGTAACTAGTTCTGTGGCGATGTCTTTACCGTTCCTATTGACCGCTGTCATGCCCCACAGACACAGCTGAAAGATGCTGCCTCATAGGAACCAAAGTAGTGAGTTCTTTACGTACCTGGAGAGCTAGTGCGATTACCCATTCCTGCAGCCATCACGTCAGTTTAGGAGACACCCAGAGGTGGTATTCAAATTGGAGTTTAATCGAGAATTACCTGGTAATCAGCCATTAAGACAGCGGTGTCTGTCCTAACCACTGGATAGATAACATACAAGGTTTCTGTATTCAGGGAAATTTCCTGCACAGTGAGGTGCAGTATAGGTATCATCTTCCAGTTTTACCATCTTTAAAAACTATTTTTGTCTTTGCTCCATTTTTGGAAAATTCTGGTGTTCTGTGTAGTTCGGAGTTCTTTCTAAGGAGATTGAACCGACTGCCAGACTTGATAGTATAATCTTTCTCTAAACCTTCCTGACCTCTCTTTGACCCTGGAGTCCACCTCATCTCAGAAGAGAGGGAACCGTGGGCAGAGGTTCTCTGAGTGAGGTCTCCTGCCCTTCATGGGGCATGCGCTGCGGACCTGAAGTGCCTTCCCGAGATGGACGTGAGAGCCATTTATTTCTCAGATGCACAAGGACTCACGTGACTTTTGAGGTCTCGAGACTCTGGCCTGACTTTGGTAAATGGTTCATCCCACTGCCGGATATCCCGGGAGCCAATACATAGGAGAGATCCTCTGAATTAACCCTACAATTAACCCTACAGTTTTCTAAAGAACATCAAGGCAGTTCTTGATTCTTTGCCCCCTTTTATGGCCCCATGGCCTGGCAGGTGAGATCTTAGTTCCTCACAGGGGTTGAACTTGCGCCCTTTACACGGGAAGCATGGAGTCTTACCCACTGGACTGCAGGGAAGTCCCCATTCTAGACCCTTGAGCACAGCAGCTTGCTGGTAGTTCTATTCATACTTCTAGCTAGCTTTCAAGTTCTTATCCATTATACTGAAAAATTAAAGAAGATGTCTCCTTCCTTCCACCTTAAATATTTCACACTAAAGATCATGAGTGATTTCCATGCAGGAAGTACACATTTCTAAACATTAGGCTGTGGTCTCATTTTATTTTTTGGCAGAGAATGAATGTCTTGTTTGCAGATTGGACATTAAGTAGTTTCTCATTTTTTCCCCCCCAAATAGTTTGAGGATAGCATCCTTGATGCTTGCCTGTTTGTGATGGACAAAGCGAATATGGACCTTTCCGGCAGAGGGAATCCCATCAAAGTCAGCCGTGTTGGGTCGGCCATGGTAAGAACAACTACTGATGACTATAATTAGATATGTCATTTGCCTCCATATGGGTGTCAGTTCATTAAGAGCTGTTGAAATAGTGACTTACACTTAATAAACTTTTACTTGGAAGAGTCTGTAATTCCCCGAACTTGTCATGTGCCATAAAACTAAATTCTTATCTCAGTACTATATGTGGCTTTGGCTTCAGACAAATGCTAATAGGTCACATGATAGTACAGATCGCTTATTCTTAAGCATCTTTACCTGGGGAGTGAGAGGGACCATGACATAATGTCAGTAACTATAATCAATCGATCAATTGATTGATCAAACACCAAAGAGCAGCAAAAAAAAAAAAAAAAAAAAACCTGTAAAGCATAATTTATCTACATTCACACCCACAGTAAGAGTGAAGAAATAAATGACTAATCCTATTCTATTCCAACGATACCTCAGCATAGGACTGTATATTGACAGTTTATGAAACGGGTGTTGATTCTTCAGAGTAAATACATGAGATGAGGGGGAAGGGCTGGCATTATGCATTCCGTTTTGCAAGTTAGAAAGCAGTGTGCTGACAGCTGGTCAGTGACAAAGCCTCAGTCCTCAGCTAGATCCCAGGTCTGCTGACTCCAGACCTAGGCACTTTCTACCTTCCTTGCTGGTCTCAGCAGGAGATCCTGAAGCATCTTTGAGGATGCACAGACCCTGCACTGGAACTGTTTCCTAGGGTAGGAGACACTATTCTCATGATCGAGGAGGCTGGAAGTCCGGTGTGGGCAATGGATTAAACATGTTGTCTAGGTCCCAGGCAGCCCTGGACTGTGCTGACATGTGGGACGCACAGACTCTGCCCTTGGTGTGTGACAGCAAGTCAGATCTATCAAATATGAGCAGTGTATGCCCGTGTGCTCAGTCGCTTAGGTCATGTCCGACTCTTTGCCACCCCATGGACTGTAGCCCGTCAGGCTCCTCTGTCCATGGGATTCTCCAGGCAAGAATATTGGAGTGGGTTGCCATGCCCTCCTCCAGGGGATCTTCCCAACCCAGGATCGAACTTGCAACTCCTGAGTTTCCTGCACCCACGGAGCCACCTGAGAAGCCCAAATATGAGCAGAACATTCCTGAAAAACATTAAACTAGGTGCTACTGATACTTCATTCGGTCAAAAACAGCAAAATCTACTTCTTTTGCTACCAACTCTCTTAAGTTTTTCTTTAAAGACTTCTTTTATGTGGACCATTTTTAAAGTCTTTATTGAATTTGTTACTATATTGCTTCTGGTTTATGTTTAGTCCCTGGTTTAGCTCCCCAACCAGGGACTGAACCCACACCCCCTGCCCTGGAAGGCAAAATCTTAGCCACTGAACCACAGGGCAGTCCCCCAATTTCCTCAAGTTTTATTTTTTAAAATATCTCTCCAAAAGACTGCTATCTTTGAGTCTGATTTCAGTGAAATAAAATCAAATATCAATTTTATAAAAATGTTAGGCTGAGAATAATAGGAAATGCAATTTCTAGTTAGCACTTAAGAACAAAGATCATTAAATTAACAATTAGGCTATGTGTAAATTTAAGAAAAGAGAAACTTTAAAAGGAAGGAAAGGTATAAACGAACATTTAAAGGCATTTTTTTTTTCGTTGTTGTTAGTTTATGTCTGTGACATAAAATATGCAAGTGAAAAGACTATGAATTCTAAATAATTTAGGAATTTCTTTTTAATAACTGTGTATAACAACACACACAAGACCTTTGGTCACTGTTTTTCCTGATTCACAGACAAGAGCCCCTTTTTCTTCTTCTTTGGAGTTACCATGACAGTTTTGCAGTGAGAAAGGAAGCAGTTACTGGCAGTGGTTGGATGCAAACGAATTCCTTAGGCACTCTGAAATGGCATGCTCACCAGCCCGAGCTTACTCACACATCGTGTGTGCTTTTACGAGTGTAGAGATCACTGCCTAACACAAGCAAAGCAGGGGGGTGGGGTGAACAGGAAGCAACGAACCCGATACTTCCTATGGTGGCACCTGGCCAAGCGAAAGCTAAGTCTTGAATGAAGCACATCTATCCTAATGCAAATTGCCTTGCAATTTTATTAATCATAGAAAGCCTATGAAGTTCTGATTTTGAAGATCTATAACCCACTTACAAGATATACAACTGGGCAGGATCTATTTGGGGGTTTGGTTTGGTTTTCTTTCTGGAGGGGGAGGCCTTGGGTGTTAGGGGAGAACACCCCCCCCCCCCACACACACACTCTGGGCAGTATCTTTTTTTTTCACCACCACCATTGTTTACATCCACAAAATGGATATTTGATAATTTTCAAAATAATTTTACAGCTATTATCTCCTTTAATCCTTAGAAGAGCTCCAAAATCCATTCAGTTATAGTGATTTTAGAAATTAAAACATTGAGCCTCTAAAAATCAACAAAAACTATGAAACTTTCCCAAGAAATCCATTGTTTTCTGGTCACTCCAGGAGCTTCTTTCCTGTTCACAAGTCCTGGAAATCTATCGTGAAACTGCTGAGGGAAGTTAGGCAAAGACCAAAAGAAAAATAGATAAAAACAAAAACCCCTCAAATTTCTCAGTAAAGATTTGCCTTAAAATATGAGAGGATGCATTTAGGGAGCCCAGAAGGAAAGTGTTGTGAAGTTGCTTGAGTTTAGCCAGAATCCTGGGTCCAAGCAGATGGGCCTGTAGATGTTTTCTAGGGAGTTGATCCCTTCCACCAGTAGAACAGAGGGAGCTGTGTGTGGTCACTTCCAAACTTATCAACCCTCTCCCCAGCCTGGTCAGAGGCAGGAAGTTCTTTTTATAGGAAACACGTTTTGGCACCAGATGCATCATGATATGCAAACTCTCTGGGAGGGATAACACACTGGCCACAGTTCATGCCAAGGTGAAAGTGATGGCAGGCAGAAATTTCCTGGGATCAGCTATTGCCAGGAAGGAGTGGATGAATGGCCCGGTGCTGGCTGGGCCCCTGAGGAGGGTAGAGGCAAGAGCAGATGACCGGGGCCCCAGAGACAGATTTGCTCCCTGTGGTCACGGCCAAGTCCAGCCCTGAAGGTGAGCCAGGAGTCTGCGGAAAGAAGGTGAGTGCTCGGTGCGATCCAAGCACAGATCATAAACAACTGCGGTCTTTCTAACGATGATGCCGATAATGACAGTGTCAGTCTGGCTTCTCAGTGCCCAGATAAAAATCTTTATTGTCTAGTATTTATGACCTTGGGTGGTTCTTTTTAAAAATATGTATTTGTCTGTGCCAAGTCTTAGCTGAGGCTTGCGGGATCTTTGACCTTTGTCATGGCACTTTGGGTCTTTTAGCTGCAGCATGTGGGATCTGGTTCCCTGACCAGGGATCGAACCGAGACCCCCTGCATTGGGAGCTGGGAGTCTCAGCCACTGGGCCACCAGGGAAGTGCCCCCTTGGTGGTTCCTTGTCGTGGGGGCTGTCCTACACACCAGAGGAGGTTTAGGAGCATCCCTGGCTTCTACCCCAGAGATGTCAGGAGCACCTCCCTCACCAGCTGTGACAACCAAGAAGGCCTTTTGATATTTCCAAATGCCCCCTGAGGTCTAAGTCACAGCCGCAAGCCCCTCCGAGGCTCAGTCTCCCTGCATGTGCAGTGGTCACGGCCCTTTCTTGCCTGTGTGGATGATCTGCCTTCCGACCTTGTTCAAAACCTGCGCGTTTCCTTTCTCTGCTGAAGAGAGGGTGGAGACAGCATCTCCCGGGAGGGCCTGGCCCAGGTCACACCAGGCCTCTTGGTTCGGACCCTTCCTCCCGCTTCCTGTGTGACCCGGGCCCAGCCCTCAACCCCTGCAGGCCTCACCTCAGCTTTAAAATGGAATTCTGTCTCTGTCCTCAGATCACATTTGTTATTCCCAGTGGCAGCAAGAACGTCCTTTTCTTCTTTAAAACGGTGTTCTTTTTTCTTCTATTTTTTCCCCTTTATACATTCCGTATCTTATTTGGTTCTTATTTTGAGTTGCTGTTACTCCACTTTGATGTGAAAATCGGAAAAGTTTATGACAATCTGGACAGCCTTGGGCTACTGGGTTTACCCAGGAGAAAGAAAGTTTAAAACTCCTGTGATCTCATTGTCTGGGGATTGGTCCTGAGATCTGTAACCTTACGTAAGTGAACTCTTATTTAGGCTTTTCTAACTACTGAGTGGGGCATTTTACCAAAGCTACACTGCAGATTGATTTAAGGGAGAAAAAAATGTTTAAGCGATTAGGAAAAAAAGAGAAGAAACTTGCCCCAAGTTACACTTCCTCCTTTAAATTACCTTGCTTGATGGCTGTTTGCTTTCCACCTCGCACCTGATGTGACCGTCCCCACCAAAACAAAAGCCGGGAAATGTGCCAGGAAAATTTTAGAAGAATGTTTTGTGTCATCCGAAAACTTATTTTGCTCATGCCCACTAATAAAGCATTCCCTCCTTGGCCCTGAATTACTGAGAAGTAACCTAACATGCCCAACCTAAAGATAGCTCAAATGGCAAAGAGTCTGCCTGCAATGCAGGAGACCTGGGTTTGATCCCTGGGTCAGGAAGAAGACCCTGGAGAAGGAAATGGCAACCCACTCCAGTATTCTTGCCTAGAGAAGCCCATGGACAGAGGAGCCTGACGGGATACAGCTCATAACTTTGCAAACAGTCAGAAAGAACTGAAGGGACTTAGCACCCACGCATGACCTGACATGGAATCTGAGCCTGGGTCAGATGATCAAAACAGGTGTGCCCCACCTCGGGACAAGAACTACAGTGCCTTGGGAGAAAGGAAAATGGCCTGCCTTTACTGCTGGGTGGTCCCTGGTGCCTGCCCCATGAGTGACTGGATCTGATAGCAGCTACGGGCAGAGAAGTTCTCCAGGTTGGCGCACTGCCCCTGCCGTGGCCACCATGCCTGCAGATGCTGCTCACTTATTCCCCATGGAAGTCCTAGCAGGTTCTCTCCTTTGAGTTGAGACTTATTAATAGGAGATCTGTGCGAAAGGCACACAGAGCCAGTACGTGAGATCTGGAAGACTCTCTGGGGGTCTTATAGGTAAAGAGGTGAAGGCCCTTGGAAATGATGTCATTCAAGGTCACATGGCCAGTAAGTGGCTGAAATGGAGTTGGATATTATCCTTACTCTTGAGTTATATTAGACCTTAGGGGGCGAGCACCAATACACACCGGTAACATAATTCCTACATCAAGTTACGTAGCTGTCTCCTAATAGAGAAGGACCCAAGGGAATGGTTCTGGAACAGGTGAAGTTTGAAGTAGGGGATAATGAAGAAAGGCATGAATCAGAGAATCCCAGATAGCCAGAGGCATTGAGCCCCTGGGAAAGAGTTCCCGAAGACTAGGTACCAAACGTGGTTTGATGGTGGCACAGGTGGTTGTGATGCAGTGATGGTAGTGATGCTGATAATAGGGATGATGGCGGTGCTGTGGTTTGGTGATAGGAGGAGTAATTGCTGTAAAGACGTTGATGGTAGGAAAACACTCAATATTAACTCATTCACTCAACAAATATTTATTGAGAATCTCTAGTCTAGGCTCATTTCAGTTCAGTTCAATTGCTCAGTCATGTCTGACTCTTTGTGACCCGATGGATTGCAGCATGCCACGCTTCCCTGTCCATCACCAACTCCCAGAGTTTAAACTCATATCCATTGAGTCGGAGATGCCATCCAACCATCTCATCCTCTGTTGTCCCCTTCTCCTCCCGCCTTCAATCTTTCCCAGCATCAGGGTCTTTTCCAATAAGTCAGCTCTTCGCATCAGGTGGCCAAAGTATTGGAGTTTCAGCTTCAGCATCAGTCCTTCCAATGAACACCCAGGACTGATCTCCTTTAGGATGGACTTGTTGAATCTCCTTGCAGTCCAAAGGACTCTCAAGAGCCTTCTCCAACACCACAGTTAAAAGCATCAATTCTTCTGTGCTCAGCTTTCATTATAGTCCAACTCTCACACCAATACATGACCACTGGAAAAACCATAGCCTTGACTAGATGAACCTTTGTTGGCAAAATAATGTCTCTGCTTTTTAATAGGCTGTCTAAGTTGGTCATAGCTTTTCTTCCAAGGAGCAAGCGTCTTTTAATTTCATTTTGCAGTCACCATCTGCAGTGATTTTGGAGCCTAAGAAAATAAAGTCTGTCACTTTTTCCATTGTTTCCCCATCTATTTGCCATGACGTGATGGGACCAGATGCTATGATCTTAGTTTTCTGAATGTTGAGTTTTAAGCCAAATTTTTCACTCTCCTCTTTCACTCTAATCAAAAGGCTCTTTAGTTCTTCTTCACTTTCTGCCATAAGGGTGGTGTCATCTGTGTATCTGAGGTTGTTGATATTTCTCCTGGCAATCTTGATTGCCTGTGCTTCATCCAGCCCAGCATTTCGCATGATGTACCCTGAATATAAGTTAAATAAGCAGGGTGACAATATACAGCCTTGACATACTCCTTTCTGGACTTGGAACCAGTCTGTTGTTCCATGTCCAGTTTGAACTGTTGCTTCCTGACCTGCATACAGGTTCCATGTATTCAGATTCCATGCATGCTAAGTGTCCAGCTCTTTGTGACCCTATGGACTGTAGCCTGCCAGGCACCTCTGTCCATGGAATTCTCCAGGCAAGAATACTGGAACGAGTTGCTATTTCCTCCTCCAGGGGATCTTCCCAAACCCAGGGATCAAATCAGTGTCTTATGTCATCTCCTGCATTAGCAGGAAGGTTCTTTACCACTAGCATCATCTTAAGTCTAGTTACAATTGTAAACAAAACAGTTTCTGCCTCCACAGAGCTAACAGTCTAATAGAAAAGAGATTTGTAAGTAGAACATGCCAACAGAGTGTGGCAAAGTCTCTGATGAAATAAGCATTGGGTTGTAGGAGAAAGCAAACCCTTGAAGCTTTGCTCAGAGTTTTCCCAGGACAAAGCAGTATCCTGACAAGTGTTGGGACATAGAATGAAAAGGCAGAAGAATGATTAACCAAGACCCATAGCAATGATAAGCCACACGATTATTCATGGAAACCCTTTTTTCATGGTGGGATTTATACCCAAATAGCCATCACCAAAAGCACTGCAGGAAAACGTAGTCAGAGGGAAACTTTCTCCTCTGGTGACTTACTTGATTCAATTGCAATTTTTTTTTTTTTTCAATTGCAATTTTTTTTAAAAGCTGACATTAGGAGGAAAATCTGGAAGGAGAGAGAAGAAAAAGTGTCAATATACTAGTTAGGTATTTTTAAATTCCAGTCTTTGCACTGTTGCCAGCCTGGACTTGCCTGCTTCCCTTGAGGTGTACACATTTATTTTTGACCCTGGACTTTTGCTAATATCGAACCACAATGCCATCATTAATCCCCATTAATACCTTATGCTAGCTGTGCCTTTTGGGAACTAACTCAAGATTGGACTTTTTTTTTTAGCCAATCAATGTTCAGTATACTCTTCAGTGTTATATAAAAAAAAAATATCTTGAACCCCAGCTACTAAATCAAACTGACCACAAGCGGAGTAGGTCCTGGAGTTTTCTAGAGCCCAGCACAAGATAAATGACTGTGGACCTTGGAGACGTAATGGACTTCAGGGCTTCTGATCCCCAAGCTTATGTGGTCTCACAGATAAACTGAAAATAAAGCTACTTTTCACTCTGTCCATCTTTCTTCCTCTTCATCTTATCCCAGTACTTCGACAGTTTTTTTTTTCCCTTCCAAGCGTGAAAAAGACAGTCGTGACATTACTTCTTTGATATTTTGCTCAGCAGCTCCACAGAAAGCTACTACAAAACCCTGTCTAGTATTTTCCCAGTTGTTTACTTGGCCATCTCATGGAAAGCTTCACATTCAGCAAACCGCTTCATGCAACAAACTATTTCAAGTATTCAGACTACATTTACAAATTCACTTGGATTGGGAATTCCATGCAGTCACCTCAAATGAACTTTCAAATCAGAAGTAAATACATGAAGTCTACTCCCGGGTCATATATATAGACCAACCACAGCACAGCTTCCTAAAAATTTTATTTAAAAAATTAAAATGTTAAAGCACCATAAGCAGCTAAAATCCCTTTCCTGGAGTGAACTGTCCTGGAGAAATCTGAGGACTTGGTTGTTCCAGGGTCATTGTCCCCAACCATTTCCCCACTGAGGAGCTTCTTCACATTTCCCATATGAATCTTATAATTGGAAAATTTTCATCTGCTAAAGAAAAAAAAACAGGATTATTAAAAATAACTTGTTTCCCCATTCTTGTGTCAGAGATTTATCTAACTGCCAATCAAAACTTCTAACGGGAGTGGCACCTTCAGTGACAGCAGACTGAATGTGACTCTGTACCACGTTTGTGAAGGTCAGGATACAGCGCCCTTTGGTGTTGAGAAGAATGGCCATGTCTCACACACCTGCACAGTCTTGCAGATGCCCAAGTTAAAATTTCTAGGCTGACGACCATTGCCAGATGTAGGATCCTCAATGGATTTCTGCTCTGATTCAGAGTTTCTGGAGCTCTGACCCTATCTGTTTTCTTAAATTGTTATTTTTCTCTCTCTGCATTCGTGCCCAGGGAGCCAAGAATGGTGTTCCTCACTCAGGGAGAGCAGGAAAAGCTAGAGGCCTCGGGTGCGCTCGGCGACCTTTCCAATGGCGACACAGCTCAACCAGGAGCTCCCGAGGGTGGCAGCTTTGGAGAATCTACCAGCTAGGATTCATGAAAAACCTGACTGTAGTCCGACAGGGTGAAATACTAATTGCAGTCAGATTTTATTTAACTCTTAAAGTTGGATTCAAGGTACCCACACGCACGGACGGCCTGTCTGTGGTTCAGAAATAGCCAAGGGAATCCAGTGATGACCAGGGCGGGTACAGAGTCAAGATCATATCCAGTACATTTCAAACTAAGCATAACGCCACCTCGTTCAAGGGCTTTCCAGGTGGCTCAGTGGGTAAAGAATATGCCTGTCATGCAGGAAGCACAGGTTCAGTCCCTGGGTGGGGAAGAGCCTCTGGAGGAGGGCATGGCTACTCACTCCAGTGGTCTTGTCTGGGAAATCCCATGGTCAGAGGAGCCTGGTGGGCTACAGTCCAGGGGGTCGAAAAGAGTGGGACATGACTGAGTGTGCGTGCATTCACCAGGGATGTACGTTTCTGCTTATTGAAGAACTTTAAACAATTGACAAATATATTGGAGGCCAGTAAAAATAATAGAATTTATCTAGCAGAAATGGTTTTCATAGCCAGTTTTGAGAAATCGTATCCACTTCATAAGTAACCGATGGGCAGACGAAGAGCAGGAGTAGCAGGAAGTCAAATGACTTATCCAAGGTCACTGGTGAAACTGGAAAAGGGTCTCAGGTTCCCTGACCCCACGCTTCCACAGATGACGCTGCATTTCCCCTGTCTGTCCTCTGCCTGCCCTCTTCCCGTGTCACATGAGCTCCTTGGATACAGATGTCATGCCTTTTACAAGTCCTGTCTTTTTCACTCCTTCTCTCTTAGGCTGGGGTGGAGGAGGTTGATGAGACAATGAACTGTTCAGACATCATTTTTTTTCCCTCCTATGATAAAAGCCAGCAATGTAATGAGGTTTCCATTTGTGGGCAAACAGCTTGGCCTCTCCGTTATTAAGGTTGCATTTCTTATGCCCGGGCTCCCCATATTTTGGGAGAAAAACAGACATTTATTATAAGCCATCTCTCGAATGTGATGATCACAGTCAATCTAAATGTCTGCTTTCCCTGAATTGCTTCCTGGAATGAGGTCTCAATGCTGCATCTATTTTGTAATCACATCGGCTGTTTCTGAAACACAGGGACGCTTCTCAGCGGGCCTTCCGAGTTCTGCAGCCGGAGCTGCTCTGGTCTCCTGGGACAGACCCCCTGGGGAGGGATGACCACAAGTCCTGCAAAGCCAGCATCCCCCTTTGGACAGGCCCCCTCAGGGCTACGCACTCTGCATCTCTTCCTGCCCTCCCTCCTTCCCCTCTCCTTTCTCTTGACATCCTTTTCCAATCTGCTTCCTGCTCTGCTCTTTCCCTTTCCCATCCATCCATCCACGCACCTGTTCGTTCACCCATCCACGCTTTCATTCAGATACTTTTGGAGGCCTGTTCTACATACCAGCCCTGCACCACGCAGCAGTGGAATAGCAATGAAAAAGAAGCAGACAGTGCTTGGAAAGCTTAAAATCTCAGTATCTCTGTCTCTCTCTCTCTCGGTCCACCTTTTGTTATTTCTTTCATGATTTTCAATTAGTAAAATACGTTTGGACCAAATAGGAATCCTCAGTTACTAAGGAGGACAAGATGAATCATCTCCAGTTGTAATGATTTTCATGAAAAACGAGTCTCATTACCCACTCCTGTCAGTGCGTGCGTGTGTGTTCAGTCACTCCAGTCGTGTCCGACTCTGTGACCCCGTGGACTGTAGCCTGCCAGGCTCCCCTGTCCATGGGGTGCTCCAGGCAAGAATGCTGGAGTGGGCTGCCATTTCCTCCTCCAGGGGATCTTCCCGACCCAGGGATGGAACCCCCATCTCCTGCATTGCAGGTGGATTCCTCACCCACTGAGCCTCCTGGGAAGCCCCACTCCTGTCAGAGCTTGTGTCAAATACTTAAAGCAAAGCACATTTGAACAGCGGTTGTGTGCTTCACAAGAGAAGTTAGGGTTAGTTCCTGTGGTTTGTTGCTGTCATTGTTGAACTAAAATTTACATACAATGAAGTGTATGGATACTAAATGTAAAATTCAATGAGTTTTGATTCGGATAATCACCACCCCAACCCAAATTTAGACATTACCACCAGCCCAGAAATTTCCCTTGCGCTCTGGTGTAGTCAACCCACATCCCCAGAAACAACTACGATCCTGATTTCTTAGACCAGATTGGATTTGCCTGTTCTTAAACTTCACATAGTGGATTTATACCTTAGGCCCTATCTGGAGCTGGTTTCCTTTAATCAGCATGTTCTTACACATGCTTCAGCTTGTTCCTTGGTATTGCTGAGCAGGGTTTCACCATGCTCTGTATCCCAGTCTGTCATCCATTCACCTGAGGATGGGCATTTGGGATGCTTCCAGTTCAGGACTGCTGTGAACTAAGCTATTAAGGAGACCTTTGTACAAGTCCCTGTGTGTGCATGTATTTTTGTATTTCTGAGACAAGCATTTGAAGCAGGCATGTCTAACTCATAGGGCATGTATATGTTTAGCTTTATAAGAATCTGTCCATTTTCCAAAGTGCTTGGAACCCTGGAGTGTCATGGATGCAATTTGACACACACACTGTACAACCTCCTCCTACAATTAAGATTGACCTTCACCAGACTGTACGTGGGAGCTTGTTCACAAAAGCTGGATGGGTTCCTCTTCGAGGAAGAGCTCTTCTCCCTCCCAAATTTAACTCTCTGCCTTTGAAACTAGCTCAAGTTGTCCAAAATTTATATCCAATGGTCTTTGAAAAACTACTACAGGCAAAATTAGGTATAAAATTGCATTCTGCAAGAATTACAGAAATCCTACCCTTTATGAGAACATAACTTCAACAGTGAAATTTAACAGAATATAATAGGTTTATAACAGAGAAAAGTCACCTTACCAAAGCCATATAAAATGTGCTCACAGGATAAGAAAAATACCTTTACATATTTAAAAAGAAGCAGAAAAAATAGTAATTATGCAAAAGGCAATGGACCTAAGCCTGAATTCAGAGAGGCAGCCTACCCTGCTGGGCACAAAAGGAATTTTCACTATTCTCTCCTCTCAGGTAAATATTTGAGAAAATTCTAAACATGTTTAAAGAAGAAAATAGCAATTATGTGTATTCTCACTGCAAGAATTGAGCACAGCATATTGGCATACCTGCTTCTAGTTTTGTTTTTTTTTTTAATGAAAAGTCTATTATAATTTTTGGTTAAAAAGATAATAATGCTCTCTAAAAAAGAATTCAGACAATAAAGAAAAATTTAAAGATAAAAGTTAAAAAAAAATCATACTTGCAAAACTCTTCTCCAAGTGTTCTATTTGCTGTAATTAATAACTGTAGATAAAATCTTGACTCTCCAGTCCAAGACTAGTTTGATTTCACCTCTGAATGACTGTTTGAGGCCAGTGTATTTCCTTCTACCCTTTTGTACCCTGAGACAGATTGGAGCAGAAAAGGGCATTATTGGGCTCTGCTCTTTCTTTGAGGATCCTGTTAAATGTCTCATTCCAGAATCCACTCCACCTACCTGGAGGCAGATCTTGTTCCCACAAGGGGATGACTCCAGATTTCCATCATTTCCCAACTACAGGCCCAGACTCACCTTTTTAGAGCTGTAGACCCTTTTCTACCCCTTTCTACAGAGCTGTTATTTCCATGAATCCCACCAGAATAGGGGGGAAAAACCTGCATTTTGATTCAGCTTGCTTCTTTCCCGATTTTGAAATGCAGAAGTATGCTCAGGATCTCGTTGACTTGACAGTTAGGCTTCTGAAGCCCTGGTGCTGAAGCTGAGCCATGCCGCCCCTCTGCCCACCTCTGAACCTTCGTCTTTTCTTGGACCAGCTTTCGAAATGTCCCTGAATTATGTTCTGCCTCTGAGGCTGCTGATAGTCACTTTCGAAGGGTCTGGTTTTTAAATTTTTTCCGATATCATAGGTATTATGAGAGGACAGTTTAGTAAACACTTGCCGAAGCTGAATAATGTCCAAAGTTCTGGGCTCCTCTAGTCTCCCTGACCACCCGTGATGCAGGACCAAGACATTTCATTCTGTCATTCGTCCGACTCTGAGCTCGTGGTAGGGTGTCAACAGTCAGCTGTGGCAGGAAAAGGGTCCAGCATGCCCTTGACGTGCCCCCTAAACCTATCTTGTTGTCTTAGGAGGAGAACATGACTTTAACCCTTTACATGTGTCCCTTAAGACTTATCTCTTTCAGTATCTAGGCTCCCTAGAAATCAATTTCCTAATTAGAAAACAGTAGCTAATCTGGCCAAATGCTAATAAATGTGAAGTGTGATTTGTCTAGAATGGGGGAACAGGTCAGCATTAACAATTAAAAGGGCTATAGAGGAGAGAGCTCCTTTTTTTTTCTTACTCTTCCTTTTGGCTGATTGGGCTCAGCTGTAGGCTATAAATAACACTTTCAATTAATGGCTATTTGAAAGTCAGTCATCAGAACCTTAGTTTAGGAACTTTTACCTCTGAGATTCATTGCCCTATTCTATTTCTTAATGATAAGAATAAATAACTGGTAATGTGAGTTAAAGCTGAATCCACTTACAAATATCAAGCTACATCATAGCACTCTTCAGGCTTCACTGTAATAGATGCAGATTTAGATAATCAATTCAACTGCAAGGAGAGTTATTGATCATGAATAGGACCAAAGCTGTTGGCTAAATGCTGCTGCATGCCAGTCATTTCATGGACTTACAGGATAAAGTCAAAGTTAACGTCAAAGGCATGAGTTTGCAATTAGTTGGGTCTTAAGACTTAATTTTTTTGTATATTAAACAAATTAACTGGGTATTTGTTGCGGTTTAGTCTCTCAGCCATGTCCGACTTTTTGTGGCCCCAAGGACTATAGCCCACCAGGCTCCTCTGTCCATGGGATTTCCCAGGCAAGAACACTGCAGTGGATTGCTATTTCCTTCTCTGGGGGATCTTCCTGACCCAGGGATCAAACCCTGGTCTCCTCCATTGAAGGAGATTCTTTACTGACTGAGCCACCAAGGAGCCTGGTGGCTGGGTATTTACCTTCACTTCAACCTAACTGTATAGAGTCAAAAGGGAAAAACAGTAGTTGTGTGTGCTTGCAATTTTCTTCTAGTGTTTTCTATTTCCTCCAATATTGCCTACTTACATAATTCTTGTTGCAGGTCCCTGAACTTGTCATATTTCTTCATGGTCACCAAGCAATTATCCAAACTCTTTCTTCCATGTAGATAACCTTCGCTGAACCTCAGCCTCTCAAGACCTGGCTTTCGCGTCATTTTCTCTCCCCAGCTCACCACAGCCACCACCACCCTCCACTCTAAGAAAGCTGATGACTCCCTCTGTTGGGAGCCCACTCTCCCTGGACATCTTTCTGTGTTAAAATTGGAACCTTTCCTTCTGCCTGATGGGTTCCTCTTCCATCTCCTTCCACAGAGAAGATCTTAGTCTTATTCAGATGTACAATGCCTACATGCTTGTTGGATATACAACGGATTATTCCACAACTATTGAACACCTGCTCTTTGCCAATACTTGTTAGAAGTCAGAAAGGCATAGATTTTTATCTCTGTTCTCAATATGCTCACGACCCACTGGGGAATAGATGCTTATAAATCTAAACTCAGTAAGCCTAAGAGAGGGGTCTGGGGAAGTGCTGAGGCTGAGCTGCTAACTGGCAAGGCTGGGAACACATAAAAACTCATCGTATTTTTGTATCTCTTCTAGGACTTTCATAATCTGAATGCACCTGCTTTAATCACATGCTCCACTTTGTTTACTAATGTCTTATCAGTGTAATCTGAACCTATACTTCTCAAAGTCATGTACACACAGATCACCTGGGGATTTTGTTAAACTGCAGTTTCTGATTCAACAAGCCTGGGGAGGGGCCTGAGAGTTTATTTCCAATAAACTCCCAGCACACCGTTGCTGCTGGTCTACAGATCACACATCGAGGAGCAAGGCTATAAACCATTGTCACGTCAACCTACAAACATTGTTAAAGGGCCATCGGGTTTTGGAAAAACTCTTAGTGCTCCCCACCTAGACATTCTTCTGACTGTAATTAAACATGATGCAAGTTGCAGCAAGAGAAGTTAAGGTTCAGCACTGACCCCCAAGAAACCGACAGGATGCCTTGAAACTGTTCATTCCTGGCCCCAGTTTTATCATCTAAACACAAAAGGTCTTTTTTCCTGCACTTGAGGTCTGCTGCTACCAAGTGACTGTCGTCTGAGTGTGTAGCAAATTTTCCCCAAATATTCAAGATTGCCATTCTTTGCTTACATCTCCCTTATGTTTAAACTATTAAAACCCCAGGTCCTTAATGTAACTGGAAATATCTGTTAACAAAATTTTATAATTGCCTTAAATAATTATAAAGAAAATACTTCTGTTCATGCAATTAAAACAAACAGACAAACTCTGCAAGGTACCCATGGGAATCTAATTTGTTGTTAACTCTTAACGGTTCCTATGACAGAGTCTACATATTTTTTCAATTTATTAGAGTCAGCTACTCATCGTCAAAGTCAAACCTCATTAGACCATCAGACCTTGGGCCCCCACGCTAACATCTAGCATCATATGTCAATTTTTAGCTTTCCTTCTATCAAGACAAGATCCCTCCTTGAGCCGTCTTCTTTTGTAAGTGTTCTTCCTCTCTTCCTCACACATTCTCCAGCGCTGTTCCAACCAGACCAGGGGCCCAAGCGCATGAGACATGTTAACTCTTCCTGCCTGCTACTCGGCACCGCCTCCCCACAATCATACGCGGCTTAAGAGGCAGCCGTGGCCGTCTGGTTTGCCCTCACGCACTTAGGCATCATAGCACTTTCCCTGATAAGTGCCAGTGAACTGAACAGAAGCAGAACTCTTCATCATGCAGGAACACGGAAGGCACTGGAAGCCTTAGCTTGCCCAGAGTCAGAGTCTGGAGAGGACTCTTCTAAAGGACCCTGGTTCCTTCTCACCTGTCGTGGTCTCGTTTAGATCAATGCCAAGGACGATGAAGGCGTCATCGTTGGATCCTGGGACAATGCCTATGCTTATGGTGTTCCCCCATCAGCCTGGACCGGAAGTCTTGACATTCTGTTGGAATATAAGAGCTCTGAGAAACCAGTCCGCTATGGCCAGTGCTGGGTTTTTGCTGGTGTCTTTAATACATGTAAGTATCCAGTTGAGTCAAAGTTTTTTTAATGTATAAGAAATGTCACCTCAAGACATTTTGTCTATAACCTGGTAAAGGGACCCAGCAATCTCTGTTGGATCTATAGAATTTGTGGATGGTTATTCTGGGATGTAGTCAATGCATAATTAAATTGTACTGGGCCAGTAAGCTCATAATTTCTCTTTGATTGCAGAACCTTTATAGAAAGAATGAGGGACAGTTTCCCACATACTCCATCATTCAACCCTCAGCAAAATGGAGAGTCTTGGGGCCAAGAAAGGGTGTGGGGGAAGGATATACAATTTTTAATTAGTAACCTCCACATTTTAAAAAAAGGTTAAATTAGCAAAATTTAAAATAATAATAAGATGTAGACCTCTTATTTGTCATTCAGAAGGTTTATAAATATGCTTATTTGCTTACTGTGTATCCATGAGAATTTTGTAAATATGCCCACTTAGTTTTTACCCTGGCTCTGGAGAGAGGGTGGCTTATCTCAGTTCTTATATATGAGTCTCAATGTCCCTGAGCAATTAGACACCAGAACTTAATGAACCATCTTTACTTTTGGCATCCCCTCTTGCCTTTAATCTACCCAACATCCAAACCGTAGAGGAAAACATACGGGAACAGAACCGTTCTCTTCCACCTCATGCATTATTTTCCAATATGTCATTTGTCTGTCCAGGCCCAGACAATGTTATTGTTAATTCAGTGAATAGTTTTTTAAAAAAATACATTTATTTCAGTCTGTCTTCATCATTGATAACGATATTCATTCTCATGCCATTTCTATAGCCCTGTGAGAAAGACATGAAACTCAAGTCAAAGTGTCCTTTCTACTTACTCACTAAGAAAGACTGTTTTATCCAGTTAGCATGTTTTTTAACCAGAAAAATCAAGGAGGGTCTGAAAGCTGGAAGCCAGGATGAAATAATTTTTTAGAAATGATCAGGAAGACTGTCAGTTTCAGCTCAAATTCGTGACCATCTGAGAGTCAGTCGGAGGTCCAAGTGGGAAGAAATCGTAAGTGTTGTGTATTTTGTTTCTCTATGGCATCAAACTGAGTGGGATTATTTTCTTAGCCATTCCCATCTACTTAAGGGCTACAGGAACGTGTATTTCCTGGGGAAAACGAAGGGCAGTGAAGCTAAGGTATCAGTGTCCTGGGAAGCCTGGTCTGTGGAGTTCCATGTGGAAGCCTGGACTCCAGGAAAGCTAACAGTTGGAGGAAGGCCCCCTCCTCCGTGGCTGCCAAGCCAAGATTGTGTGCCACGGGCTTGGCGGAGACAGCCTCTCTGATGAAATGTTCCCAGGAAAACAAAGCACTCCCCACATCCCCCTGATGCCTGCAGTTTCGCTATCCCAGTGTGACTCCTTTAGGTTCAGAAACATAAAATAGTAAACAGCTTCCATCCACGCACTGTTGCTGTTGTTTAGTCACTGAGTCACGTTCGACTCTTTGCGACCGCGTGGACTGTAACCCGCTAGGCTCCTCTGTCCATGGGATTCTCCAGGGGAGGATACTGGAGAGGGTAGCTATTCCAGGGGACTCCTCCTGACTCAGGGCTCAAACGTGAGCCTCCTGCATTGCAGGCAGACTCTTTACTGCTGAGCCACCTGGGAAGCCCCCCGCCCATGTACGCCTTCTGTATAAAAGGATCATCAGGTCTATTCCCGAAAACCGACTCTGGTGATAAGGCAGGGGCCCAATGTAGGGATGCCACCACGAGGATAAACCCGAATCCTTGTGCCCCGTGTCAAGCTGCACCTGGCTTAAAATGATGAGTTCAGCAGGCCTGGGACAAATCTCACTCTGTGATCACGTGACTTGGCGCTAAGGTAGAAACAGAACTAGAGTGCCAATCATTTTGTTGGGAAGACTGTAGTGTGTGTCAGGGTCATAAACCAAGAGAGGAAGGTGGAAGTGGGGGCAGGTGGTGGTTGCCATCAGCGTCATTTGGGGTGTGAAGATTAAGTCATTTAATGAGGACCCTTGAGTCTCTACCAGACTCACGTTTGGACTTCCAAGGTTGTTCTATTGAAGGGGGTGAATAGTCTTTGGTTAAAAATGCTAAACAATTCTGAGAGGGGAAAAAAAAGGCAAGTCATTAATCTTAAAATTGTCAGCTGAATTATTTTCAATGAGCACTGATGTCTGGCGTCCTGGGAGCCAGGAAGGGCATTTGGATTAAGTTTGATCAATAGGTACATATGGCAAGAGATGCATCCAGGTAATTTATTATCTAACAATTAAAATAAATCTGTGGTGTCACCCTCCACCAAGTGTCACAAGAGCAAGTTCCACCCAGGAAAACAAACCGCACCGAGGGTCTGCTTGATAAATTTCTGATTTCCTATTAGCTGGGTTTTTTTTAACTCCTATTTTCAGAAACACAGGCCCATTAGCCAGACTAAAATAATCCTAGTTTGATGATCATGTGATTAGCAACTTAACAGTTGGAACCCTGTTACTGGGATCCCATTCCCACTGGTATCATTTGGCACCCACTGGTCCAGCATCAAGGCTTCTGTCTGCTTCCCAGATCCTTGAAGACAGGCCCCCTTTTGGCTTTGGACACCTGAGAACAACATGTCCATGTTGGTCAAGAAGAAAGTCCCTTCTGAGAAGGGATTACTCACTCTATGTCTACTAGATCTTGGTGATCTGTTTAACTGTGGTCTGTCCTTCTCTCCTGCAGTTCTGCGATGCCTGGGGATACCAGCGAGGATCGTCACCAACTATTTCTCAGCCCACGACAATGACGCCAACCTGCAATTGGACATTTTCTTGGAAGAAGACGGGAACGTGAACTCCAAACTCACTAAGGATTCGGTGTGGTGAGTTTGATTTGCAAGGGCCCTGGCTGATATCAGATTGAAGTGCATGACCCATTTACCACCAGACAGAGTCAGTCTGATGTTTCTTTCTGTTCTATTTTAAGGACTATTCAATACCATGGGCACAAATGTTTGATTGTCAGAGATTGTTTTTAGCTAATGAATGAGAAATGTTACTGAACAGCAGCTTGGGCTTCTAGTGATAAAGATCGATCACCCCATTACAGCAGCAGCTCCTGGAAAAGGCCGCAGCTTTAGTGGCCGGAGCCCATGCCAGTTCCTCTTTTTGTTGTTGCTGCTGTTCAGTCTCTGAGTCGTGTCCAACTCTTTGCAACCCCAGCACACCAGGCTGCCCTGTCCTTCACTGTCTCCCAGAGTTTGCGCAAACTCGTGTCCATCAAGTCAGTGATGCTACCTAACCCGCTCATCCTCTGTCATCCCTTTCTCCTGTTGCCTTCGATCTTTCCCAGCATCAGGGTCTTTTCCAACGAGTCAGTTCTTCTCATCAGGTGGTCAAAGTATTGGAATTCCAGCGACAGCATCAGTCCTTCCAATGAATATTCAGGGTTGACTTCCTTTAGAACTGACTGGTTGGATCTCCTTGCAGTCCAAGGGGCTCTCAAGAGTCTTCTCCAGCACCACAGCTCTAGCTTAGTACATGACTATTGTGGTGAACAGCAGAGACACAGAAGTCATCTGTTCTCTACTATAAGAGTAACACAGCCAACGTTTACTAAGCATTACTGTGTACCAGTCTCTCTGTGTGTACATGATCTTATTTAATCCTTTTAATTGTAATCAGATAGGAGTTTATTACTACTCCATTACAGCTGAGCAAAGAGAGGTTAAAATACTTTTCTCAAGGTCACACATCTGGTAAGCTTAGAATAAAACCAAGAGCATCTGACACTTAACCACAACCTTTTTGTTTTTGGCCTTTGCAACATTAACAGGATTGCCCTTTGCATGTAAAGATGTGGTTCTCCTGATCTGTGACCTCATCTTTTATTCAGAGATAGAAGTGGAAATAAAGTCAGAATTATCACCAAATGCAAGCCCTATGGTTTTTTCACTGCCCTGAACAGCTGTATCATAAGCTGGCTGCAAGGAGTTTAGGATTCCAAAGAAATTCCCTTTATCCATGGGGACCCACTCACTCCAAAACAGTATTCTAAAAAGATGGGGGGAAAAGTCCCAAGAATCCAGATGTAAAGGGTATTCACAAAGGTCTATATGGTGGGAAACTGCCAGGCATGAACTCAGTGGAATTTCCAAGCCAAAAAGATGTCTCCTAGAGCTGTTCTTTATAAGTAATAAAGCTAAAACACTGTCAGTGGCGAAAACATCCGAGTGGGTATGGGAGGAAGTTGGAAGCTCATTTTAGAAGAAATTAAAAGTTAGAAGTGTCTGAACTCCCCCATGTCACAGGAATGGAGCGCAGATGCAGGGGCAGAATTCCCTCAGCAGTCCCAGCAGACGCTCATTTGAGAATGAGAAAAGAAGCAAGGCTGCTGAACTAGTGGCAAAATGCTCCTATGAATAAAAAAAACACTGCCGTTCACTTGGGGGGAGTGAGCTGAGCAATGACAAGCTGGAGACTGTCGTCAAGACAAAACCTCTCCTCTGTAAACTGTTGAGAGCATCCTTTAAGCCCTTGGAATCCCGGTAGAGCAGCCCTGTGTGTACATGGGATGACAAAAAAAAAAAAAAAAAAAAGCCAGACCCAAATAGCCACCCCCGAAGCTGCCGTGACATTCAAACATGGCAGATAAGAAAATCAGTACCGATGAGCCTACTCGCAGAGCGAGCATAGACAGCGCTGGAGGAAAGACCATGGACGCGGGGGTAAGGCATGACCCGGGAGGGTAGCGCTGGCATTACACGCGGCCACGTGCAACACTAGCAGCTGGGGGAAGCTGCTGCGCTCGGCTCGGCGCTCCGTGATGACCTGGGGCGTGGGAGACCCCCGAGGGAGGGGGCGTCTGCGCGGAGCTGACCCACCTCCTGTGGAGCCGAAGCTGACACAGCCTTGTAGAGCAATTATACACCGATTTTTTTAAAGAATTATTTGGCATTCTGCACTGCTTACCTCTTCCTTACTCTCTCCCTCTCTACACACACACACACTCACACACACACACACTCAATGCCCTTGTAGCCAACTGCAGCTCAGAATTATTCCTCCTAATTCTTTAACCCAAATGCCTCCCACCATAAATCCCCACAGGCACCCCGACAAATAACCTCACGACGCCCCTTGTTCAATTAATACCAAAGCATGAAGCTGACAGATCTTTTCTTGGCAACCCTTTCCTCTTTCAGCTCTCTGCTCCAAATTCCTTTCCCAGTTTCTACCACTCTTGTTCCTTCACTGTGCTCAGCCGTGTCAGACTCTTTAGAGACTCTGTGTCCGTGGGATTTCCCCAGACAAGAATACTGCAGTGGGTTAGCATTTCCTACTCCAGGGGATCTTCCTGACCCAGGAATCGAACCCGTACCTTCTGCGTCTTCTGCTTAGGCAGGCGGATTCTTTACCACGAGCGCCTCCTGGGAAGCCCAGGTGTCCCTGGGCTTTTTGCTCCTTCATTATCTTCCCCGAAGATCCCAGCACCATGGGACCTTGTTCTCTGGTCTGGGGCCCTCCCGCCTCCTCCACAAGCAGACCACCACCCCAATCTCCCCATCTCCCCTCTGCTTGGCTCACAGACGGTGACTGAGAGTCTGACTAATTGAGCAGCTGCTGCTCACCCAGCTCGGGACATGCCAGATCGAGGCGTGCAGGGATTAGGGGTTCGGTCAGCGCTGGGTCAGGCACTACAGACAGCCCGGGTCAGGCTCTGTGACCTTGGGCACCGCACACCCTCTCTGTGTCTCTCTTTCCCCCCAGGGCGGAGCTGACACCATTTCCAAGCATAACAGGTGCTTAATGAGTGCTCGCTGCTGTTACCGCGTTCATTACTAGCCGCACAGCTGGGGTCTCGTGGAGGCAATATGTTGCCATGGACCTCGGCACTCTGAAGCAGTCAGGAAGAGAGGGGGCCCAATGTTCCAGGATAACTTGCTATTTCTGTCACTCTGGGCTTTTTTTTTTTTAAATGAAAGCCAGAAACTGCCTCCTCAGTGCAAACACCGGTGAACCCTAGAAGTGATATCACCTAGAAGTGATAAACGTTCTGCAAAGCCAGCAGTATTGCTGAGACCCTCCTTGGTCGAGGAGGCTGGTGGAGATTGTCCCTGGATGGGTCCGCCAGCGTGGGGTCAGCACGGCCACCCCTGAGTCCGGCTCTGACTTGGGCAGTCACTGGCCGTGTGACCTTGGGAAGACAGCTTCACCTCGCTGGGCTTCCTCGTCAGTAGACTGAGGCCACACTTAGTAGTTACCAATTAAACAACGATGTAAGGAGGCAATGAAAGTGCTCCCCACAGTGCTCCGTCGGAAGGCAGTGCTCAGCGGGCACCTGCCGTTGAGACTGGCGAGAAGCAGGGCCCACCTGCAGGGCCGGCAGGCCGGGGAGGGGTGGGGGCAGAAGGCTGACAGAGGCCGAGCCCAGGCAGGGAGGAGCCCGCGGGCCCCCGCTGACCCCCGAGAGGCCAGGGCCACGCGGCGGGCATCACGCGGCCTGACGGACTTCCTAGTGGGGGTCTTCGAAGCCGTTGGCCTCCCCCGAGCTGCCAGCCTCACTTCCCTCCTCCGGCTCCTCTCAGACGGAATGTCGGTTTGTCCGTGGCCCCCCGCGCCCCTCTTTCTAAAGGCAGCCACAAGAAGGATTGCCTGGTTTTCTCACCGCCTCCACCATCTCTCCAACACCGAGGTGCTGATGGTGGCGAATCAGAGTCCAGCTGGTCTGGCTGGGTCTCGGTGACCCAGGGCATCCTCTTCTCCATGGCTCAGTTGAGTCCCACGTGCCCGAAACAGAAATACCCCTGGAAGGAGGGGTCAGGGGGAGAGTGGAAGATGGGTGTGAAGGCGTGTTGTGTGGTTCAGAGCCAAGAGGGCTGAAGGCTGCCTTCCCCCGGGGCTCTGACCTCCTTTACCCCGCAGACCACCCAGCACTGACCGCTCACCTGCCGGCTTCCTGCTCTGCCAGCTTAGGTCCCTGCATGTGGATCCCCCTCCCAGAGAGCCTCGGCTCGCCACGGGCAGCGGTTTGGCACTGAGTGGATGACCTCTAGATGCCCGCGGAGGGAAGAGTGGGCTTCTTGCGATTCAGGAGAGGGAGGGGCCCTTACAAGGGCACAGCTGGGTGGAGTAATTGGACCTCGGGCTCGCAAATGAAATTCCGGGAGGGCCAACGCAAGGTAACATATCCTGGAAGCAGCAATTTAAGCCGCCTGTCCCCAGTGTGCTGATGGGTTTGGAATTATGTGTAAGCTCTGGGGGAAGGCATCCATGAATCACCGAGGACAGCTTAATGAAGATGCGGGTGCAATGTCCAGCTGCAGTCCAGGCAGGGACCAGGGACGTGGGGCTCACGCTGGGCAGGAGTGAAGTGACCATTGTCCACACCCTGAATGAGCTCAGCTTGCTCACCTCACCAGACCACAGTCACAATACAGACGGAAACAAGTGTTTATGGGAATTAGAGCTCCAACACATTAAAAGGTGAATGTGTAATAGTTTGGGTTCCAATCAGTTCTCATGGATTTGGGGTAATTGCATGATGCCAGCTCTGTAAAAGATTTTCATTTTGTTTTGGGGTATAGCTGATTAACAATGTGGTGGCAGTTTCAGATGAACAGCAAAGGGACTCAGCCATACATACACGTGTATCGGAAATGGAAACAATTTTAAAAGAAAGGGATGGTGGTGCGGATTAGGGTCATGAAAGGCATTGCAGTAGGAGGCTCCTCTGCTTCTATATGGAAGTGTGATCCAGTGTCCCGCTGCTGGAGAGGAAGTGGTCAGATGGGATGATTCTGGGTAAAGGGTCTGTGCCCACCTCTAGACTTGTCTCCATCAGAACGTAGCCCTCAGCAGGGTGCCATGTCTGGTATATTTTACCTTTGCTTTGCCAACATGCTGCAGGGCATAACCGGCTGGAAAAAATTTTAAGTACTCATTTAGCTGATAAATCTCATTTAATTCACTCAACAAACGCTATTATCCATGAATATATCCAAATGTCAGGTGCTAAGGATTCAGGGGGGAATTAATCAGGTCACTGCCCTCAAGGTTCTCTATCCGGTGCTCACCAGCGAGACAACCACATACAGTACAGGCTATGAATATGTAAGGTGGGTGGTAATGTGAGCCAGGAGTCTGGAGATGAAGGGAAGGGGCTTCCATCCTAAACCCAGGGGTACAGGGGAAGGTGTTCACATGGTCAGTGAACAAAGCTGTTGTCCCCTTGCAATCTTCCGGTCATGCTCTTCAAAGATGAAATGCCCAGGAAATGACCTTGACCCACAGTTGAAACTCAAGGTAAAAGTCTAAGGGGCTGATGTGAGACGACCAGAGATCAGTCTGCTTCAGGTTCAAGTGGAAAGGAATGGAAGGTGGCTCAGTAGGTAAAGAAATCGCCTGCAATGCAGGGGCCACAAGAGACAGGTTTGATACCTGGGTCAGGAAGATCCCCTTGAGGAGGGAATGGCAACCCACTCCAGTATTCTTGTCTGGAGAATACCATGGACAGAGGAGCCTGGTGGGTGGCTGTCCATAGAGTTGCAAAAAGTCAGACACGACTGAAGTGCCTGAACATGCATGCACACACACCTTATATTATTATGCTATGGTTGTTGAATATTGAAACTCACTCTCCACATGTCCAGCCCCTCACCACTCCTCATGGACGATCTCAAGCACCTCTGACCCTTTGCCGCCTTCCCGAAGGGGCCGATGCCCCAAGGCTGCACATTCCTGAGAGGCTGATGGACTCGCTCCTGTTTGGGAATGGGGGTGGTTTGCTCTTACCATCAGCACCTCTCCTGCTCCTCCACCTGCCAGGCACTGTCCAACCCCAGGTGCTAGCTCCTTTAAGACTAGCGCACCCCGCACTCGGAGCTGCAGAGATCCCGACAGTCACCAGTGCCCAGAGGCCCTCTTGGAGACAATGGCTTTCTAGACCCTGGGACTCCTTCCAGCCCATCCAAGCCTCTGCCTCGGGTGTACCTTTCCATTCTACTCACATTCCCGGGGGAAGGTCTTCGTCTCTAGACAGCAAGTTCCAGGTGGAGCTGGTGAAAGCACGTGCTAGTCACGCCCTCGGGATGTGACGAGAAGCGTCCCTGCACCTGTGTGCTCACCTAGGCCCATGAGCCCACCCATCCGCTTCCCAGAGGCCGGCTGATCGACCAGCTGTCAGATGTAGAAAATGGCATAGCTCAGAGTTCGAAGCATCTCATGATATTAAAGATAATTGGAAAGATGATGAATGCTAAAACATTAGCAAGAGTCTTTCCTTTATTGCCTTTTCATTTGAAATTAAGTAGGTTTGATGAAACTGGCTTTCTCAATTTAACTTTTTAAAAGAATTGTGAGTTAGCAAATATGTATTTATCAATTTCAGCTCAAAGTTGGAACAATCTAAGAATTAGTCAGTGACTCAGGTGGAAAGAAATTATAGTTTTATTTTGTTTTTCCTTAGGATCTCATGGAAAAGCACTAGATCAAGTCCAACTGCTCTTAAAATTTTCTTTCCTCTCTTTCTCTCCATGGCTCAAAGCAATATGATTAACTCTGCCACTAATTAGCTGAGTGACTTTGGGCAAGTTGCTTGAATTCTCTGGGCCTTAATTCTCTCATATGACTTTGAATTTAATGAGGTATAGAGTCACCTCCAGTATTCTTGCCTGGAAAATTCCATGGACAGAAGAGCCTGGTGGGCTACCATCCGTGGGGTCACAAGATTCAGACAGGACTTAGCAATTAAACCTCCACCGCCACCAGCTCCAAAGTGAATACTTTTTAAATAAATGTCACTGTTCTTCCAGCCAGGCTGGAAGAACTTCCCACGGTTGGTGGTTTCTGCCGCAGGAACGCTGCTCACCTGCACAGGCCAGGCTGGGATCCACTCACCCACGTATGGGTGCTGCTTTGCAAACTGGCTCCCCAGGAGGAAAAGACACAGAAATCAAACATGCCTCAGAAAATTTCTGTAATTCTTTGGCTGGCCTCCATGCATCTGCTTCTTAAAAAATAAAAAAATCCTAATTTCCTTCAATACTTTTTAGAAAGAGTAGAGTTGTTATTGTTTGTTTTTCACTTCAAATGCAAAAAAAAAACAAAAACCAAAAAACAAAACCCTCTACTGCAATGGATAGTGTTGACTCTATAAATAAAACTCTTTCTGAGCAAGTTTTAGAGCAGAAATTCAGCAGCTTTCATGCAAGGGAGCCAGCCCTGGATGTAACATAACCCCACAGAGCCTAATCTCATTGCAGTCTTGTACTTGCATGCGGTTTGCCCATCATAGGTGCATTTTTGATGTTCAGACGGATACACTTAAAAAGAAGATCCTTTTTCCTTTGTATTGAGGTATAGCCGATTTACAAGGTTGAGATAGTTTCAGGCGAACAGTGAAGGAATTAAGCCACATATATAAATGTGTCCATTCTCCCCAGCCTCCCTCCGTCTGTGCTGTCTCGTAACATTGAGCAGAGTTCCTTGTGCTGGTCAGTAGGTTCTAGTCGGTTATCCATTCTAAATACAGCGTGTACCTGTCCATTCCAAACTCCCCAACTATCTCTTTCCCCCATCCTTCCCCCTGACAACCATAAATTTGTTCTCTAAATCTGTGAGTCTCTTTCTGTAAGTAAGTCTGGTTTTGACCCCTGTTTGGGGAACTAACTCCCACATGTTGCATGGCCAAAAAATAAAATCAAATTTTTAAAAAAGAAAAAGAAAAGCTCTGTAGACAGATCTACTTCGTATGTTGTTTTTAGCAGCTCAATGTGTTCACTAGTTGGACTTTCATGTTGCTATATTGTAGTTGAGTTTTAATCACGATATGCCAAAAGAATTATCCAAAAACAAATTCCAAGAAAAACAGAAGAAAAATTCTGAATATAAGCCAAACTGCTTATGATGTTTAGAGTTTTTAAATTATCTTATGATGTATCCAAGTTACCAATCCGGAACAGCTTCCAAAGATATTTATTTTCAAATAACTTATCGAGTTAACCACACTCTTGTCAGCCAAATTATTTTTGGGAAAATTACCTGGGGCTAGATCACGAGAGCTGTCATTAGAGACCTAAGAATATATGCTGTGAATCCACTAGAGTCTCGAAGGAAGGATTGAGAAACTTATCTTCCACCTCCAAGATTCAAAATAGCTCCTGCTCATGGAACGCTTTCTTTGTGCCAGGACCTAAGCTAAGTGGGTGACAGATATTGCATTAATTCATTTAATCCTTTTGGCAACCCATTAAGGTAATGGCTATTATTGTCCTCACTTCTAGAGGAAGAAATCGAGGCACAGTAACTTAACCATGGTCATCAGCCTTCTAGCTTCCATGATTTCTGATTAGAAATCATTTTTAATTCTATTGATAATCCATGGTACATAATAAATCACTTTTTTGTGTGCTGTATTCCAAATTGTCTCTTTGTCTTCAACTTTTGACTGACTATGAGGCATTTAGGTATATATCCCTTTGAGTTTATCCTCTTTGGGTCTTTTAACTTCCAAGGTGTGTATATTACTATCTATCGTCAAATTTGGAAAGGTTTTCAGCTATTACTTCTTCAAATGTTCTTCCTGCTTCTTCTCCCTCTTTCATTCCCTTCAGAGAGGCCCATTATGTGTGTGTCCCACATGCCTCAGGGATCTGTTCATTTTTCTTCATATATTTCTTCTGTTATTCAGACTAGATCAATTAACTTCTCTTCAAGCTCACTGGTTCTTTACTCTTTATACCTGCTCAAATCTGCTTTTGAGACCCTCTTAGTGAATTTTTGAAATTTTTATTCCAGCTATTATACTTTTCAGCTCCAGAAATTCGGTTTGATTCCTATCCATAATTTCTATCTCCTCATTGATATTCTCTGTTTGGTTAGACATTGCTTTCAAAGGGCTGCCAAACAGGTTAATAGCGATAATTCATTTGCTGAAGTTTAGGGAGTGCCAAGCCCATTTTCTCTTCTTTGTTCTTTGATGAGCGGCACGTTTTTATAGCCACCGTGGGTGTGAGGTTGTTCATTTTCAAGACTGCCATGGAGCTACAGAGAGAGGGGTAGGAATAAGGGAAATTAAAGTGCCCCCAATCCCACAGTTCTTACTGAGACTCTTTTGTTTTTGTTGAGTAAATCTCCCTATATTGTTGCAAATTTTTGGTTCATTCCCAGAGTTCTGGAGAAGCTGGTTTTGATCATGTTAGGGTTCTCATTATGTTCATGAAGGAGTAGATTTTTGGAAGCCCTTCCCTTGCCATTCTGGGATTTTTTTTTCTAGAGCACACTTTTAACCACTCTACGAGTGGTTAGAAATTTGGGGCCTACCATACCCCTGGAGGGTTTTACATTCTGTAGGAATAGCTTGGAGGAGGGCCTGGCAACCCCTACAGTATTTTTGCTTGGAGAATCCCATGAGCACAGGAGCCTGGCGGGCTGCATGTCCTCCGTGTGATCACAAAGAATCGGACATGACTGAGCAACTAAGCAGAACACAGGAATAGTTTTGGATCTGAGATCGTCTTCCTGACATAACAGCTGCTGAAATACAAATGATTTTATGTATTTTTTATTTCATCAAGTCTTCTGTACATTATAAGGCATTATATTATCTTTTAGGAATTGTGTATAGAAATATGTGGACTTTGTTTCAGTATAATAAACGGGGTGTTATGAAACATTTGTTTTAAAACTAGAAAGGGACACTAAGTTTTGAAGGTTGAAAATCACTGCACAGGACTCTCCTCCCCTCCCTTTCATATTGCTATCCTAGTCCTGCAGCAGAAATGTCTCCAAAGTTACCTCCCAAATACTTGTTCTACTCAGGTCCCACGTGAGAGTGACAAAGAGGGAGTCTGGGAGATAAAAAATGAGAGATCATCACAAATACTTCTCATGAGATTAGAATAATCTAATGCGGTTAGAATGAAAGAAGAAAATGGAAGCCATCTGATAAACCACGTAGAAAGTACTAAGGTATCTTTCACAGCAAGAAAAATGTCATGTTTTGGTTAATCATAAATTCTGCTTGAGCAAGTCATCTTATACACAGACCAACGGTTACCAGTTTTCAAATAATTAAAAGCTAATAAAATATGTACCACCTAAGCTATACTGAATGGAATTTAATTTCTTTTGATGATCAAGAAGACCTCTTGAAAAACTTCATATGAATAAGAGTTTTCAGTATAGCATAAACAGCTGAATAATGGAGAAAAGTCATTTTGGTAACCACTAAGACTGTTGGCTGTATTTTTAAAAACTCCTCTCAATAATTATGGATAAGCTTGGTCAGAATTTATTATAAAAAGCTTTTTAGATGTTAAAGTTATTCTCAAAATCCAGTCTCTTCTCCATTTTTGGCAAGAATAATAACTGATAATTTGCTATGCAAGAGAGAGGTAAAGGCGTCCAGGGTCGTGTTGTCACAGTAAATCCAGCAGAGGGGATGCAGCACAATGACAGAGGGCCTCCCGCTAAGCAGTGATGTCAGACAGGGCTCCTGAGTGGGTGGCGTCTACCTCCTGAAACTTCGGGAGGTTCCTTTTGGTCTCTTCCATTTCTGGTGCCACAATTAAAAAATAAAACAGATAATCAAATGAGGGAAAACTATCAAAAGAGGAGAAAAAATAAATTTTACATGATTACCTCCTAATGTCCTAAAAATCATTGCTAATAAAGCTGCTGTAAAATTCTCTCCATAAATATTCAAGATCTCAATACCTGGAATCTTAAAAAGAGAGGGGAAAGGCTATATACTTTCAAGACTTAGGCAAAACACATTCTCAGGAAAAGTTATAAGCAGAAACAAACTTGCTAAGTATTAGCATGCTGTATGTGTAACTGAATACATCTGGGCTGGCATTTATCCAGTAGAGCCTGGGAGGACCGTACCAACATTTAGACCATACCAACTTTCTGACTGGTTCAAGTTCATGTCCATTGAGTTGGTGATGCTATCTAACCATCTCATCTTCTGCTGCCCTCTTCTCCTTTTGCCTTTAATCTTTCCCAGCATCAGGGTCTTTTCCAGTGAGCAAACTCTCAGGAGATAGTGCAGGACAGGGAAACCTGGCGTCCTGCAGTCCATGGGGTCACAAAGAGCTGGACATGACTTAGTGACTGAGAAACAACATCATTCTGATTGGTTGCAGCTTCCAATTGGCTGATGTCTGTGTCTGAGCAATTATTAATTATTTTAATTATCACCCGTACTGTAAATGCACCTCATAATTTCATTTTTGGAGTTATAGCACATCCCCAAGGCCATGCCATCTTCAGCCCCCTTGACTGGGGTCTCTCACGCTACATCAGGGGCTTCCCTGGTGGCTCTGCTGGTAAAGAATCTGCCTGCAATGTGGGAGACCTGGGTTCGATCCCTGGAGAAGGGAAAGGCTACCCACTTCAGTAATCTGGCCTGGAGAATTCCATGGACTGCACAGTCCATGGAGTCGCAAAGAGTCGGACACGACTGAGCGAATAACACACACCCCTCTCTAGCCCTGCTGACAGACCCCTAGCACAGGCAGCGATACTGATGACAAGAATGACACCACACCGTGACTTGCTGATGGCTGGTCCCAATAAAGAAGGCGTGGGCTGGGCTGGGGGTTGTGGGAGAGACGTAGAGACAAGTTGATGGACTCTGAGGCTTGTCTATAAGACATTCCAAAGTGGAGATAAAAGTCTGGACCAAGAAAATCCTTGTCAGTTGGGCCTGCGAGACTCCTCTGTCCATGGAATTCTCCAGGCGAGAATACTGGAGTGGGTTGCCATGCCCTCCAGGGGATCTTCCCCACCCAGGGACTGAACCTTGGTCTCCCACGTTGCAGGCAGATTCTTTCCCGTTTGAGCCACCAGGGAAGAGATGAGGGTACACCCGTCTCCTGCAAACACAAAGAGTTTGCAAGACAGACCAGTAGCTTTTTCCAACCCCCTGCCATTTTTCCAATGAATTCAAATACTTGGTTTACATTTGAAGTTGGTCCAAGACATCTCTTCCAGGGCTTTCTCTCGATCTTATTTGTGCTCTCCCTTGAGCCCTAATAAAGCTGCAGAAACAGAATTGCAATCCCACGTCTCTTTCTTCTTAGGGAAGAAAACCTTTCTGCACAGATTGCAGAAAAGATGACCCTGTGGAATGTTTAAGCAGTTAGCCAAGTTAAAGGCAGTAAAGGACGCTTTGCTTAAACTATCCACTCCATTTGAACATACAGCACGCAGAGCTGTGTTCTTTTTTCTTTAATAAAATGTACTTCTCTTAAATGTTTTCTTTTCTGTATATATTTATTACAAAAATTTCAAACATTGCAGAAAAAAAGTATAAAAAGAAGAGTCATCCACTTTCTAACTACTCAGAATAGTTGCAACATTTTGTTAAGCATTCTTTAACAGGTCCCTTTGCACACTGTATTCATTTTTTATTGTTGCATAACAAATGACCAGAACCTTGGCAGCTAAAACGGCACAAATGTATTACCCAGCAGTCTCTGTAGGTGAGGAGTTTGGGCACAGTGAAGCTGGTCCTCTGCCCAGGGTCTCAAATGATGGCCATCAAGGCGGTAACTGTGGGCCCCTCCGATGCTCGGTGCTGTCTTCCAAGTTCACTCAGGTTGCTGGAAGGATCCAGCTCCTTCCCGCTGCAGACCTGGCAGAAGTTGCCATTTTCCTCCAGGCCAGCAGGGGAATGTATCTGCTGCCTCAGATCTCTGGTTTGCTCTGTCTCAGACCTCTAGACCCAGATTTAAAGGCTCACGTGATTAGGTCAGGTCCACATGATAATCTCCTTTTTAATTAACTCAAAATCAGCAGATTAATTAGCTTAATTACATCTGCAAAATCCTCTTTGCCAGGTAAAGTAATATAATCCCAGGAGTGACAACCCATCCGATTCATAGACATCACCCATATTCAAGGGGGAGGGATTCATACAGGAGTGGGGCTCATTGAAAACTCTGCCTTCCACACAAATGGACATCCACAGGGGACACGGTACGGCCTGTTCTGTGGTGTGATTTTAAAAATAGATATGCCCTGGTTATTTTTCCTACCTAATAAATACAGATCAGGTTTTTATGGCTGAAGACTGTTCTATTTTGTGATTTTAAAATAATTAATCGCATACTGGATGGTTTCTGGTTTTCCTTCTTAAAAATTACGGACGGATGAACATCCTTATGTACATGTCTTGCCTCTGATTATTTCCCGTGCACACCTCTGAGGAAAGGGCTTTACCGAATCGAAGGGTAAATAAGCCAGTGCTGTGACGTCCCTTCCAGGGCCTTCCAGCAGCGTGCGGTGCTGCTTTGCTGCTGAGGTTCTGCTTCAGGGGAAGATCTCTGCGTCTGTTGCACCTACACCACTGAGTCATGATTGACAGCATCCTTGAAAGGAGTTCTGGAAATTACTAGCTGCCACTGCAGGGAACATACAGGAAATGACATCAAGAAACGACGTGCTTTTCACGTCTCGCCTCCATCACGATCTGCCCAAAGAAGTCCTTTTCAATTTGATCAAATAATTCTCAACAAAACAGGGGCTTTGTTTTAACGTCTACACTGCTTCTTTAGAGAGAGGCAACACAGATATGAGCTCACAGAGAATGTTTATAATCTTTTTAACTTTAAAAGGACACTGCCTATTTCGATAGTATAGTGGGACGTCGAGTTCCAAGTTTAAAGGCTCTGAGAAAATACAAAACCGTGAATCTTAAAAAACAGACAAAGATTTAATTATGCCTGCCTTGCTGAGAGATCCTCTTGCCTTTCAAAAACACAGTACCTGCTGAGCAGCTGCTAAGGGCCAGATCTGGTGCTGGGAATGTGACGGTGAGCAGGCGGGCGGCACCCCCAGAATGAATCCAGCACTCTGACCGTGCATGATGAAACTGAAAGGTGTATTTATCTAGATAGAGATCTGAGTTAAAAGGCTCTAAAATTTGAAAAAAAAAACAAAACAAAACCTTTCTAGGAAGTATATCTATTTCTAACCTGGATAGAGGTAAATGGAATTCAGCCATGTCTGTAAACATTAGTTCCTTTCACAGATGAACCTGAGATGTCCAAGGCAGGCACGTGTACCCAGAAATACTGACCACCCAGACGAAAAGGGGGCCGTCGTGGCGTGCTGACCCAGGTCACATTTCCTCTGGCCATTCCCGAGAAGAGAAAGAGGCATGATGGGACGAGCCCTGTGCCTGCAGGGGGTGCAACCTTGCCGGCTGCCCGAGGCCACTCTGGGAGCCCAGCTACTGGCCTTTCCGCCTGCTGACCCAGGCCCAACCCCTCCGGAACATAGCAACTTATCTTCACCTCGGCCACGGCTACAAGTTCCTGACCCTTTTATTAAACTCTTCCACCTTAAACACCCCTTAACCTTCCGCCTTCCGTCCTGAAACTAGAAGAGATATTAGTAGCTAATTAGATATTTTAGTCAGAGAAAAGAAACTTTCCCCCCATTTCCTGGTCGTTTGAAAAGAAAGAAAATCCTCAAGGCGAAGTCTTTACCTGAGGTTTGAGAATAACACTTACCTTGTTCAAGGCTAACCTGGCCCCGGTATTTGAATTCAAGTAAGGAGGTCTGGGGCCTGTTAATCTAGGGCGGTGCTGGGGAAGCCAGGGTTGCTAAACACTGCAGGCTGTGCGGGACGCAGGACTGCAAATGTTTCGTTGCTGTTTTTTCTGGGCCTCTGCCCACTGGTGTAACCTTCGCCATCTGGAGGGAGGCTCGCGTTGTTTAACATGTGATCTCGGTGACCTTCCTTCCAGCTTCGGAGCAAAGACAGGGGCTGTCAGGTGAGAGCTGACCCCAGGCTCCCACCCCAACACCCCACACCATGACCCGACCTCCATCTGCGTGTCCCTCCAGGCAGACAGTTTCACGCTCCCCGTGTTTGTCCACGGCGCCGCTCTTGACCTACGCCCCCTGCACCTTTGGTATCTGAGCCCCTTTTGATTCCATCTCTCCCTTTATTCTATCTTATTCTTGCTCTCTCTCCACTGGCTCCTCCTCCATAGACACGACACTCTCTCCTAATGGAAAAATAATCAGAACAATCTTCCCGTGTTGCACTGTTTTCCAGGCACTGTCCTGTCTTCTGGTCTTCCACTTAAAACCCGCGTCGCTCTTGGGGTAGAACTCGACTCAGCGCGTCTCCCTGCCCACACCCTCCCCACCTGGCCTTTTCCTCCATCACTCTCCTCCATCAACAGTAAAGACGCCGGTGGCTTCCTCCTTGTCAAATCCCGAGTGTCACTTGTGTGTATAAAGATGCCTCTTGGGTTTCATCCTTAGGGTTTCTCACAGGCCCTGAGTCCATCATCTCCCAAACGAACCTGTCACACACCCAGCACCCCGCCCCCGCCACAAACCTTCTTTTCCTCCTCCAGCGGTCTTGGTAAACGGGACCATCAGGCTCCCTGGAAACTGGGACGCTTCCTCACACACACACTGTTCCTTCCTGATGGTTCCTCTTCCCTACGGTAATGGGGAGCCCAGTCCCCCGTTCCTCACCCAGCTCTCTCAAGTACAGATCTGCAGATTTAACTGACCCGAGGAGAAAGCCCAGATATTTAACTTGGGAATAAAAGGATCGCCATCTCATCCTCACCAAAGCACAGCTTAAAAGCGTGGATCCCTAGCTGTAACTCGCTGTGTGACCTCAGGCAAGATTCTTCACCTCCCTGTGCTTCCGTCTCCTACCTTGTAATCAGGGGTTAATAGTAACAGTACCTTGCTGCTGGCATGCTGGGTACACCAGGTGTGCTCACGTACGCAGAGGCTTTAGGAGAGTGCTGGGCGCACAGAAGTGCTGTGTGTACCTGTCGGTCTTGTGACTCACCGCCCACCGCTGCCTGCCAACCCCTCCTCCCCCAGATACGCAAGCACGCTACCCGCCGGCCACCGCGAACAGCATGCAGGTTGCCAAACACTGCATGCCTCCACAACTTGGCTCTTGGTCCTTTTTTGACCTGCCAAGCTCTCATTTGTCTGGGGGACTCAGTTCGGCTATGAAGCCTTCCCTCCTGCACCCAGGGCTTCCCCACTGAGACCCCACTGACCCCCCTGAGCTTCCCCTGTAGCGTGCATCTCCTCAATTATTGTTAAGTCAGAGAGTGGCCATGTCTGAGCCCGTTTCCTGTGCCAGGCCTTCTAAGTGCGTTAAGCTTCAGAGCGAACCTATGAAATGCTGAAACAGCTGCTTCCTGGGTTTGTCTCTCCTTGATCGTGGAGTTCCTTACGGACAGGAGCCTATGTTTTGATCATGGGTGGGGGTCCAGCACGGTGCCTGGTGCATGATGTGTGTGTGTGTGTTCAGTCGCTCGGTTGTGTCCAACTCTGTGACCCCGTGGACTCTAGGCAGCCAGGTCCCTCTGTCTGTGGGATTCCTCAGGCTCTTCCTAACCCAGGGATCGAACCAGGGTCTTTTGTGTTTTCTGCATTGGCAGGAGGATTCTTTACCTCTAGCTCTGCCTGGGAAGCCAGTGCGTGGTGGGTGATGCATAGATAAATAAATGCGTCTGAGCTGAGTCAGTCAAAGATGAGCAAGACTCAGAGAGGGATGGGAACGTGCACGAATCCTGACACTGAAGGACACAGGAAAGGAAGGATGGTAGCCGGATCGGAAATTCATCAGTGCTATAAAGAGAGACGGCTGTAACTGCCTCACGCCACCGTTAAGCTGCTATTACTACCCGAGTATTTTCTGTGGCGCCGACAGGTCAACGTGCTCTCACTCGTTTCTGTGGTGTCGTATAATTTCAGGTCTTTCCAAGGACGTAATCATGCGATTCTTGATGATAGTTTATCCCGGGCTCTTGCTTCACGGGTCCCATGCCAAGTCTAAAAGTTTTGCAGGGCCCTTAGCTCATGGGTCACCCACCTTTGATAAACGGTAAAGAGACACTCACCTTGGCAACATTTTCTTCTTGTTGGACACAAAAGGGAAATTCACCACAACGTTATAGTTTCTATGCCGATAGTCTAAGCCCATAAACAAAAGCATTTTATTGCTTAATTGTTACAAAAGTCTGTGCTTTTTATAAGTCTAATATATATGTGTGTGTGTATGTATATGGAATTCAAAGATATATGTGTTTCGATTTTAATTAACTTGTCCTCTCTACCATATCTCTTGAGCCCATAGTAAATTCTGTTTCACTAGGCAGCAGACAATTGGTAAGATTAAAATTGTTTAAGGCATTGATTAGAATCTCTCTGGGTGGCCTTAAAGCTGCAGGGAGAGTCATGTGCCACCGTGTGAGTGCCCCCTGGGGGTACCAGAGGAAATGGGCCTGCCCAGGAAACTTATGTCCAGATCCTCAGTATATCCCTGAGAGGCTTCCATTTAGCTTAAGCGAGTCCAATAATTTATCGGCTTCCCCAGTGGTTCAGCGGTAAAGAACCCACCTGTAATGCAGGAGATGAAAGAGACACGGGTTTGATCCCTGGGTCGGGAAGGTCCCCTGGAGGAAGAAGTGGCAACTGGTACAGCAATTATCCTGCCGTAAAAAAATTAATTAATTAAAAAAAATAAGAAAGGGCAACCCATCCCAATATTCTTGCCAGAATTTCCAATGTTTTATAGAGAGCATATCTGCAGGATTTTTGGTCCCTTTTTGATTTCCTGGAGCACTGAATATGATGGGAAGTCTAATCTCACTGGGGTGGTGTTTTCTAAGGAACTACCACTGCTGGAACGAAGCCTGGATGACGAGGCCGGACCTTCCCGTGGGGTTTGGAGGTTGGCAAGTCGTGGACAGCACCCCCCAAGAAAACAGCGATGGTAAAGCCGCATCCTCTCTCGGGGAAATCGTTGCATTCCTGATCTTTATACTTTGCTTTTATGATTGCATCTGATGTGTGGGAATCACGCCCGCCTGGTGGGAACCAACATCAGCCGGGTGCTTCCTGGACACGCACGACATCAACTGCCCGCCAGTCAGGTTTAATTTCATTTCAATGGCGGTCTTTACTCTGATTACTTTGTAACATTTGGAAGGGGGGAAGCATAAAACTTAACATATATAATTCATCGACTCTTGCTTTGATAAGCAGTTTTGAAGACAAGAGGAAAACTATTTGGGTAAGCACTTTCACTTGGCTATAAAGTATATTTCAGCCCTGCTTGACACACAGTGCTAAAATAGAAGGTGGTGAAGAAAATAAAGAACTCAGAAAATAATTATGGATCATTCTTTAAATTGCTATCTTTTCAGAACCTGATTTCTTTCCAGGCTGTATGATTTCTTTCAAAACTTGAGTATGTGGATACTCGTCTTCTAACTTGCAAATTATGCTAAGTAGTGGCAGCTATGACACCCCCCCCCACCTTCAGATTTTTATAAAATCACATCTTAAGCCTCCATTTCCCTTTAATATGATGATAAAAATCAGTGCTAAGGGACATTATTTTTATTTACACAGGTACTGATGTAAGATATTGATGAATTGGCAATTAGATCTGGAATGCATGAAGTGTTAATAATACACCCTCTGATGTACAGCCCTCTGTCTCAAAAAACTTCTATAACTGTGTCCTGGCCTCTAATGGAACAGTTCTTAGAGCTGAGATGACCTTCCCGGGTTATAGTCCTCAAATGAGGCTCAAATGGAATTTTCCATTTCTTTCTTTAAAAAGGATATTGATGTGTGCATATACAGATATATACAAACATCCACTACATACTCATGAGGGAACATCAGTATAATACTGGATTTTGAGAGAAAGTTCAACACTTCCTCATGTTCTGGATTATATGTCATGACCAGGTATCTGAGTGACTAATGACAGCTAAACTCTTAGTAACAAGAGAGAGAGCTGGCTAAAATTCAAAATACTTTGTAAAAGTCACCATGGGCCTACTAACTTCCCAAAAGCACGCGGTCCGTGTAGCGTAGCTAGTATCCAGATTCTATGGTTAAACTTGACATGTGTCCATAATGTCTAAAAATGAAAACAAACAAACAATACAAGTCCTGGGGACATGTCCCCATTTCCAACATTCCAGATGCCACTTCTAACAGGATAAGCCCTACGTCAGCCAACAGCTCGGCCCCCACACCCTTGAGCCTGTTTATAGTTGGAAGAGTAGATGCAGGAATGGTGTGCCCTTGGTTCTTTTCATGACTTTGGTCTGGAATTTGCAGAAGCATTTCCACCATGTCCCTCCCTGTTGATGGCGCATGTGGGTGACTCACCCACTCTGGCCATGGAAAGAACTGGGGCCGCACTGGTGATGACCTTGAGGAGTGGTTGCCCCAATAGCCCGCTCAAGGCTGTGACCTGTATGCGGACCAGTTTTGTAACCGGAAAGACCCAGAGACGGGGGACTCACACTTTCCTTCCTCTGTGTGGTTCAGGGATGTATCGGTGCGGCCCCGCCTCTGTTCAAGCCATCAAGCACGGCCATGTCTGCTTCCAGTTTGATGCGCCCTTCGTTTTTGCAGAGGTAAGTGGAGAGTTAACCAGACACTGTTCCAACCTCCGGGTGCTACCTGCTCTATGCAGTTCTTACTTAACGTTGTTCTTCCCTTGATGCTCTGAGATTTCTCTGCATGAAAGCAATTGCTTTAGTCACTTTAGCTTAGGTCTCTGTACCCAGGAAGTAGGTACCAACTGCTCCCAAGAAATTAAGTGACTAAGTGAATCACTGAACTAAAAATTGGTGGAGACCATCCACGAACTGACATGGGAGAGTGCCCTACTTCACTCTGAGACTAGCCCAGTGGGTCACACAAAATAAACTCCAAACACACCCCAACTGTGGTCTGAGTCTGGGAACCCCAGTCCGTTTCCTGCTATTCCAAGCCATCCTCTACCAGCGGGGACAGAGTAAGCTGTTACAATACGGATGTGAGAAAACAGACCTGGAACACAGCTCACTGACAGGTGGATGGGGGCACTTTGGGAAGAGGCGGAAATTCTGGAAGAACTGGGTAAAGGCTGGAAGCAGAGAGAGCAATTCAAAGGTGCTCCAAGGGAGCTCTGAAAGTCAAAGTAAATGTAAAAACTACCAGGTAAAGGAGAAGGCCCGGCCGGGAGGCTGCCGGGGTGGGGGAAGGGGGAGGAGCAGAGAAATATGTGAGGTTGAGAGGCGGGACTTACCCTGGGTATGATTTCACCAGTAAACGTGGTGAAATAACATCTACCACTATGGAATCACTTTGCCAACCGTTTGATGCTCTCAGCAGCCCTTTAAAATGGCTGTTATAATTCTTCCCATTTTACAGGCAAAAAGTGATTAAATAACCTTTCCATGATCATCTAACCAATAAAGAGTAGTGATAATATTTAAACCCAGGCAAGCACCAGGTTCAATCCCTCGGTTAGGAAGACTCCCTGGAGAAGGAAATGGCAACCCATCCAGTGTTCTTGCCTGGAAAATTCCATGGACAGAGGAGCCTGGCAGGCTACAGTCCATAGGGTTGCAAAAAGTCAGAAGTGACTGAGTGGATGAACCCACATGTAGGCACCCAACCTCACGCTAGTAACCACCACATCCTGCTACTATTCTACAATGAATACACATGTATTATTAACATGCATCTAGCACTGTGGGAATTCAGAAGCCTGAGTCCTTAAGAAACTTGATATTTGACGGAGGCAGTGGTACATAAACACAGCAACATTTAAAAAACAACAATGCAAGTGTTGCTGTGGAACCAAAGGTCAAACGAGTGATGCAGGTGATAAATGACCCGCATTTATGTTAATTGAGAAATACGAGCTAGGACTGCCGCAGGACAGCAGAGGCCACCAGACCCTGTCCTGGGAGAGAGGGTGACCGGGAACAGACACAAGGACAACAGTGTGATGGCCACCGTAGATCCAGAGGAGCATTACGGAGCCCATGGAGGGGAGGGCCGGGGATGCTCCCTGGAGGGAGTGGAGCCTGAGCCGTGTCGACCCATGACTAGTAGTTATTCATCTTTCCTGGCAGCTCAGTGGTATCCACCTGCAATGCGGGAGATGTGGGTCCGATCCCTGGGTCGGGAAGAGCCTCTGGAGAAAGAAATGACAGCCCACTCTAGGATTCTTGCCAGGGGAAATCTCATGGACAGAGGAGTCTGGCAGGCTTTACAGTCCATGGGGTCACAAAGCTCAGTGACTGAGCACAAGCAGACAAGACAGTATTCAGGTGAAAGAGGTAAGAAAAAAAAAAAGCCAGAGGAAGGAAGGAATTTCAGACAGAGGAGAAAACTGGAGCTTCCGAAAGGTACGTGCAGACAATTAAGAACTGTTCGGGAACTTGCCTGGCAGTCCGATGGTTAAGACTCTGAGCTTCCAGTGCGAGGGGGTGTGAGTCTGATCCTTGGTCAGGAAGCTAAGACCCCACATGCCCTGCAGCATGGCCAAGAAAACATAAAAAATAAATAAAAAGGAAAACCATCGAGGCTCACAAACAGTGATGTGTTGGGAGGTGTCAGGTGGTGACCGCTGAAGAACCTAGACGTGGGGCATTCTGAGCTGAGAACGGACACAAGAGGTTTCCCAAGGGGTAGGAGAAGGATCGGAGCCTGTTCAGCCCAGGCTGGACGGGAAGGCCTCTGGGCGGAAGCCCGGGGCGGCCGTGACTTTACTCCATGCCTGAATCAGGTGAGGGATGACAGGTGGCCACGGAGAAGGCTGGCCTGGGAATGTCTCAGAGATAAAATAAGAATAAACACCGCAGACCCCAAGACTGAACATGTGAATTACACGAAAGGAACAATGCCTCTTCCACTGTACCTGCCGTCGCAGTTTCTAGAAGCCTTGGGAGAACAGGCAGACTGTATTCGGGATTTTCACCTGCTGGATTTCATTTTGAGATTTCAAGACTCGTGCGATCCTCCCCAACTGCCATCTGATCGTTTCCCAGGCCATGAGGACTTCTTAACGGGAGATCTCTCTAAAACTCACTAAGCCTTGTGTTTGTAGTTTTATTATGCTTTGTTGCTGTGGAGGAGAGAGGAACAGACTCCCTCCAGGAGCAAAATGCCGAATAGCTGCTAACGCAAACGCTTTCCGCTGTTATTAAGTATAGATCGGGGTGTTGTGAGTGTCACCGGGACCCGCAGATCGCAGTTATTCCTCTCTCACCCAATGCAGCCTTGTCTGACGGCGCACGCGATTTGTTGCTCTGGGGCGGGCCGGGCTCCGGGGCTGAGCCCTTTGTAAGAGACGCTCAGATGGCTGAAAAGTGCGTGAGGAGTCAGGACGCTTCTCTCGGGGGTCCTAAAGCAGGGCTCCGTGGGGGGCGTCCTCCTGACTTTAACGAGCGCCTGCAAGGCTCGGGTCCCAGACCGCCGTGCTCCCCCTCCCCGCCTCCTCGCTGCGTCAGCCTGCTTCTCGCCACCCCCGCGACGTCCGCCGGAACGTGCCTGCTCTCGCCTCCCAGCAGGCCGGCTTTCCTGGTCGCTCTTGACTCACTTCCGGGCCGGATCAGGCCTTCTGCTCGTGGACCAGCTTGTGGTTTCCTCGCTGAGTGAAAGCAGAAGCCCAAAGGAGAGCTGTGCACAAAAGCACCCACCTCTGCGCTTTTCCCATCTCCAGATTCTTCCTGGGATCCGGGCTTCTTTCTCTGCCACCCTCCATCCTCTTGCCCTCAGCCCTGCAGTGGGTTTCTTCTGCCTGCTCTGGAGGTTCCCAGAGAGGGCAGAGGAGGTCTCAGCGTCTGCGGCTCCCTTCCCAGGTCCGGGTCACTGAGCATTCGGAGTTGCAGCCTCTCTTCTGTCTCAGCTGCTTCTAACTGCTGTCCCCTTCACTTCATCCCACCAAACTCACACACACACATACACACACATGCTTGCACACTCACACATACATTCTCTCTCACACACACTCAAACACACACACTCTCTCACACAGTCACATGCTTGCACACACACACACTCACCCATTCTCTCACACACACTCAAACACACACACACACACACATGCTCACATACTTACACACACACACACACACACAGAGACACATTCACATATACTCCCTCACACATTCACACACACACACACACACACACTCACACACACACACACACTCTCACACACACACACTTATACGCATACACACATCCTCCCTCCTGGCACTGAGGTGGTTCTTGCAGCAGAAGTGACGGGCCCCCTGGGGTCACCATCACCACCCCATAGCTCCAGGAGCCGCACCTTCCCTAGTCTGGGGCCGGCAGTTCTCTGGACTCAAACTGTCCAACAGCTTCTCTGCTGATTCTTTGGCCTCAGTTCAGGGTTGTTTATTTCACTACCAGTTATTAGATGCAGTACATTTGGGGATATCTCAAAATAATTCACCTGTTCATTCAAATCACATGTAAAACTCTGGAATCATCTTGGCTTCTCTTTCTAACCTCCCTTAAGCATTTTGCCAGAAATACCTTCCAGTTATCCCAGATCCAGGCATGCCTGTGCCTCCATCATGACCCTCTGAGCTCTGGACAGCTCTGAGCTCTGCGACATCACGTCCTAACTCATTTCTTCCTCCTTGCTTGCCCCTCTCCAGGTTACTCTCCACAGAGCAGCCAGAATTACCCTTTACAGTGTGAATAAAAACATGCCACTCCCCTGCCAAACCTTTGAATGGATTCCCACCATGTTTACAATTAAGCATAAATCTTTACAAGATTTCTGTGATCTATGAGATTCTATGTGATCTGGCCCCTGGTTTCCCCTCCACCCCCACCCGTTGCTCATGTGTCTCCAGCCACATAGACCCCCTTGCTCTTCTGGAAACATCACAGACTGTTCCTTTGGCCGTGAAAGCTCTTGTCCCACCCTCTACCCCTCTCCGAATGTTCTGCACCCTCACTGCATCCAGGTCTCTGCTCAGCCCACCTCCTTAAAAAGACCTCCACTCCCCACATCTCCCACATGAAGCAGGCCTACCCGTCCCTCTGTTTCTGTTCTTCTCTGACTTGGTGTTATGGTTTCCCTCCCTTCTATAACATAAGTTCCTCGGAGATAGGCTCTGCTGGACTCTCATCGCTGAAAGCAGGGTCTGGCACACAGAAGCCACCAGTACACACACGAGTGAATAATAGAAGCAAGAGCGTGTGCCCGGTGCACTGCTGAGAACAGGATCTCAAGGAGACGGGGGCCAGATGGCACCTTCACGCCCGGGCCGTGCTGGTGGGAGATGAGCTCACGTGTGCGGCAGCAGGGCACACACACAGGAGCCCCTACGGGATGAAGGAAGGCAAGCACAGGGTGGACGTCTGGCAGTGGTGCCAGGAAGGCTCCCAGACATCCAGGCATCCGCTGCCCCCCAGCCCCGCGAGCCCTGGGAGCAGCAGCCCCTCCACACCACCTGTGATGCAGCTGCCTCCACTTGGGAACAAATGAACAGAGCAGACTCTGTCCTGGGTCCTGAAAACAAGAGCCTCCACCGTGAGCGCTGAGAAGTGGACACACGTTTACAGTCCATGGGCACAGGCGGGAGTTTGTAGAGAGGACGCTCTAGCCTGAGGACCTGGCCCACCCTAGCTGAGCCCCCCGGGGGCCCTGAAACATCCAAACACGTCCTCACATTGGTCTTTACACATACTGCTCCTCCTGCTAGGAAAGTCAAGTGTTAGTCACTCAGTCATGTCCAACTCTTTGAGACCCCATGGACTATATAGCCCGCCAGGCTCCTCTGTCCATGGAATTTTCCAGGCAAGAATACTGGAGTGGGTAACCATTTCCTATTCCAGGGGATCTTCCCAACCCAGGAATCAAACCCGGGTCTCCTGCATTGCAGGCAGATGCTTTACCGTCTGAGCCCCCAGGGAAGCTCTCCTGTTATTCCCCACCTCACTTTGGAAGTGCCCGTGTTGTGTGACCATAGCCCTTCAAATCTATGTGCAGGACTAGATGGCCTCTAAGACTCCTTTCCACTCAGAAGAAATGAAACATAGGACTTTCACAGGTGGTTCTGATCTACTTGCCAACCTTGCAAGGAAGGTTGCAGGCTCAGAGACGTTCGGTAGCTTGCCCCAAATCACACAGCCTAGGTCCAATGTTTCTTCCACTTGTGACCGTCCTACCACGGAGATGCAACTGGTCTTGGACAAACTTTCTAAGCTCCTCGGTGCTTCTCATATGCATTCAGGATGGAGAGTCACCACACTAGGGGCTGAAACTGAGAAGAAAGCTCGCAGATGTCTCCTGGAAAGAATCCTTTCCCTCCAACCCGCCCCCTACCTACATGTGCAGAAGTCACTTCATGTGTGAGTTTCTCCTCTCCTCTTCCCACAAGGGACAGTGTGGTGGGCCGGCCTGAGGTTTCAGCTGATATAAATCACTGCTGACCGTGACTTCAGCGACGAAATTAAAAGATGCTTGCTCCTTGAGAGGAAAACTATGACATAGGTTTTCCATAGACAGTGTATTAAAACGCAGAGACATCACATTGCCGACAAAGGTCCATATAGTCAAAGCTATGATTTTTCCCATAGTCATGTACGTGAAAGTTGGGCCATAAAGAAAGGTCGGCACCTAAGAATTGATGCTTTTGAACTGTGGTGTTGGAAAAGACTCTTGAGAGTCCCTTGAACAGCAAGGAGATCAAGCCAGTCAATCCCAAAGGAAATCAACCTTGAATATTCATTGGAAGGACTGATGCTGAAGCTCCAATACATTGGCTATTTGATGGGAAGAGCCTACTCGTTGGAAAAGACCCTGATGCTGGAAAAGTGTGAAGGCAAGCAAGAGATGGTGAAAGACAGGGAAGCCTGGTGTGCTGCAGTCCACGGGGACTTAGCGATTGAACAGCAACAAAAAATTTCCTAAGCTTTGCTCAAGGGAAGACAAGGATCTAGCCACTTCCACATGCAGCCTTGTCTCCCTGGAAAACTGAAAGCGGTCGTAAGGACTCTTTATGAAGAAGAGGCTTGTCATCATTGTTGCTATCACTTGCAGCTGAGGAGGGAGTGGTCTGTGCCTGCATGGCCTCCTCCAGGGGGAAACCCGAGGCGCTCAGGAAGCTCATTTAAAGTTTCCTTAAACTTTTTTTACCCAAAATGAGAAATACTCCTGAGGTGTCTGCTCCGTCTGCTCCCGTCCTGATTGCTGATTCCACGTTTAGTCTTTCACACCACGTGCCAAGTGCCGCCAAGCCCTGGACACCACACGGAGCAGGGCCCACGCCTTCATCCTCAGAAATCTGAGGCAGGGCGGGACCAGCTGGACCCCAGCCTGGGACCTCCCCCTGCGTGGTGCTGTGGTCCTTTGGGGCAGGCAGGAGAGGCGGTGTCCTGTGAAAACCCAGGAAACAAATACGGGCCACCCAGCAGGAAGGTCAGGCTGCGTGCTCAGACCACCCTGGGTGAAGATGAGGGCCTGCGCGATGCCCACCCAGGGGAAGAGCCGGGCGTGTGCCGTGGGCCGCACCTGCCCCGTCTGCGCTGCTTCTCCACCACCTCCCAGTACTTGTGTGACCACAAACACTCTGCTGGTCCTCTGACTTGTAATGCCTCGTCTATAAAACAGAGATAATAGTCCCTACTCATAGGATTGTTGTGGTGGGGTTTAAATTAAATCATTTAAAACGTCCTGAAACATTATGGATCAATAAATGTTGATTGCTTACTTTCCCCTGAGCAGAGATCAGACTTCTTGTAAATTCAGAAATTTGTGAGAAAGTAGAGAAAATTTGCTCTCTTAAACCTCATCTTTAACCTCATCAGATTTTCCCAATACCTGGCAATGATCGTTGCATTTTACTTGACTTTGATGTTTACTAATCTAAGTGAGAATCACATTCACATAGACTTTACCTCGCTCGGTCGCAGAGTGTTCCTATGAAACTGGCAGAGCAAGTGTGATTATTTCCATTTTCTAGAAGCAGGAATGAGGTCCCCAGGGTAAGGTGTGTACTTTCTAACAGTGCACACCCAAAATCAGAGCCCACGCTCCCTGCAGCTGACCCCACGCCTGTAGCTGCTGGTCTCTCTGCCTATCACGGGCTTCCTTCTCTCCATTTATTTACTTTAAGCTTTAATGGGGTAACATTGATATTCAGAATGCAGATGTTTAGTGTATGCATCTTGATGGGTTTGAACATATGCATATACCCGGAAAAAAAAAATATTTCCCAGAAGCCACCCAGCAGACTGCCTCTCCTCTCTAGAAGTAGGTCACTCCGTTACTGTCAGCTTAAAAGAAGCTTGAGAAAGAGAATAACAGACAGGGTGCTTTCTGTTCTGCCTTAGGAGGTAGAATTTACCAGCAAGAAAAAGGAATGAAAGAAATGGTTGGTGCTTGAAACGACTTAGCCCGGTGGATAACGTCATCCGCAGGGCTCTTGGACGCTACACTGTTGAGAGCTAGAGATTTTGGTGACAAGGACATTTGACGGTGGCTGACGGCCTCCTCTCCTGTTTTTAGGTCAACAGTGACCTGGTTTACATTACAGCTAAGAAAGATGGCACTCATGTGGTTGAAACCCTTGATACCACCCACATTGGGAAATTAATTGTGACCAAAGAAATTGGAGGAGATGGCATAAAGGACATCACGGATGCCTACAAATTCCAGGAAGGTAAGCTACTGCAGTCGAATGAGGATCTCTCTGTCCAAGTCCGCTTCATTGTGACAGTCACCATCACCATGAAATGCGTTCCGGAGAAGGCATGGCCTTTTGCGGCATTCAAAAGTTAGAAATCGAGCAACTACGCCTCACACCCACAATTTTTCATTTCGTTTTAGTTTTACTTGTTTGTTTGCTTTGAGCAGAATTCCCCTTTACATGGCTTCTGAAATAATTGGTTTAAAGTCACGTCTGTTTTAACAGAATATAGAATGTGTTCTAATTCATAAAAATAGGAAAGAATCTAAATTTTAATCTTAATAGAAAACATTACATAACTAATGTAATTTTAGTTCAATAATGAATTTTAAATAACTATTCACAGTTATTTGCTCTTGGTGTTATTTAGTCGCTAAGTCATGTCCGACTCTTTGCAACCCCGTGGACTGTAGCCCACCAGACTCCTCTGTCCATGGGATTCTCTAGGCAAGAGTACTGGAGTAAGTAGCCATTCCTTTCTGCAGGGGATCTTCCCCACCCAAGGATGGAACATATGTCTCCTGCATTGTCAGGCAGATTCTTTACCACTGAGCCACCTGGGAAGCCCTCACATTTGTTCAGAACCTTGCAAACTTTTTTCACATGCATTGTTCCATTGAAGTATCGTGGAAATTCCTTGACAGGAAGTATAGGGAATATAAATGGATGTAGGTAACATAAAATGAATAGGACATGACCACTTCACTAATTCAGGCCAAACAGGGTGAAGTCTTGTTTCAGCCATAAAACAATGCTAAGGTGGTTTCGTTAACCTTTAGCGTGTGGAGTGTTTCACACGGAGCTGTTGAGTTCAGGCCCATCTCAGTCACTGCTGAGTGTCTACTGTATGCCTGAAACTGTGTTTGGTGCTGGGCATCCCCGCAGTGAGAAGGACCCAGTTTCTGTTTCTGGTCAAATGATAGGTTCATTCTGCTGACGGGGCTTTGAAAACAAAAAGGGACGCCCAGTCCAACCAGGAGATTCACAAAAAGCAAAGCCCAATCAGAGAAGTCACAGACCTCAGTTAAAGGAAGCTGGACTGAGGCTTCTAGAAGATGGGAACAGGACAAAGGCATGGGGTGTGAAGCAGCAAGTGTGTTTAGGGTCCTGCAGGTAAAGAATCCGCCCACAATGCAGGAGACTCAGGTTCGATCCCTGGGTCAGGAAGATCCCCTGGAGAAGGAAATGGCAACCCACTCCAGTACTCTTGCCTGGAGAGTCACATGGACAGAGGAGCCTGGAGGGGCACAGTCCATGGGGTTGCCAAAGAGTCAACATGACTTAGCAACTAGACAACAAGGCATTACTAAAGCACTGGGCTCAGAGCGCCCAGAGGCTGGAGTGAAAGTTCCCCAAGGTTGGTCGTGGACAGGAGGTAAAGGAGCTTGGGGGTCTTCATGGGGACGTGGAATATATGTTACAAATGATTCACCACCAGAGCTTCTTAGGAATGGCATTTATTTCAATGAATGGATAAAAAACGGAGAGTAATTAGCATACACCTAAATATTCATCAGTATTCCTGAAATGCTGAGTGCAGAATGCGTTTTAAATATTTTAGATCTGCTCCCTACTCTTGTTTACAAAAGCAATTTGCACTATAAAGAGAAAGTTTGCTGAATTGAGAACTCTTCTGCACAGTATTAGAAATTCAGGGTTTGTGTCACCTGAAGCAGTGAATTTGTGCTGTGCTCCTGAAATGGTTGGTTCTTCTCTTCTGTCGGCTTTCATTCACTGCACAACAAATACAAGAGATTTTTTTTCTTTTTGACTTTTTCTTTTCTAAAAAGAGTGTTTTTTAAAACATAAACACTGTGAAACAGAACAGATGAGCAATGCCCTTTTGTGATAGTGTCAGGCGAAAAGGTTTGGAAAAGAAAAGGAGTCCACGAAAGAAGTGAAAGAAACTGGCTGCAACACTCATTCATTCATGCATCCTTCCAACAACTTGCTGTTAACCACCCACCATATTCCCAACACTGTGTCCACCTGGAGACTCCCACAGTCCTGTCTCACCATCTAAGGGAGAGATGGACAGGAAGTGAATCCTCACCTTGCCGGGTGGTGGGTGCCCAGGACAGGGGTGGATGAACAGGTGCCCGGGGACCATGGGGGACGTTAGCAGTGCACTATATTCCTTGTGTTGTATGTGTATCCTTGTAGCTTATTTTATGCGTAACGGTTTGGACTTTTGAATCTCCTGCTCTCTCTTGCCCCTCTCCCCTCCCCTCTTCCCATTGGTAACCTCTAGGTTGTTCTCTGTATCTGTGAGTCTGCCTCTCTTTTGTTATATTTATTAGTCCATTTTTTAAGATTCCACATGTAAGTGATATCATACATTCTCAATCTGACTTATTTCACTAAGCATAATACCTTCCCAGTCCATCTATGGTGCTGTAAATGGCAGATTTTCATTCTATTTTATGGCTGAGTAGTATTCCATTATGTATATTTACCACATCTTCTTTAACCATTCATCTCTTGTTGGACACTTAGGTTGCTTTGAAATTCTTTCTTCTCTTTGTTCCTATGACACAGCTTTCTCCCGATTCCATCTCAATCTACCTCTTTTTTCTATCTTTTTCTGCAACTCAGAGCTCCCCTTTCTTCACCCTCTCAGAATGTCATTCCATTCTAGTCTTTGTTCCTGCCCTCTAGCTGCTGTTAACGTGCACACACATACTGGTTCTCCCAAGTCTGTCTCCAGCCGAGACTTACTTTTAAGCCCAGCACTCACCTAAATGTCCCATAGGAACCTGAAGCCGAACCTTCCCAAATGCCACCTTCTCTCATTCCCTCCCCATCCCAGATCTGTTTCTCCCACACTTCCTGCTCCAGAGAAGAGAACCGTGATCCACCCAAACTCAGCACGTTGAGAATCCACCAAGCAGAACAGCCCCTAAATGTCCTCTTCAAACAGTTTGCATCCATCTCCTCCCCTCCATCTCCATGGCCACTCTCTGAGAATCAAATGGTGTCGGGCTTGGAAGCCCTTTGGCATCGTCCCTGATACGTAGTAACTGACCAATAAAAGCCAGTTTCCACTATTACAAGTAATTCTGTTATCACTGCCCTGGCCTACTGTTAGCTTGGGCTATGATAGTTTTCTGCTGGATGTCTGCTATAGTTTCCCAACCCCACCTTCTCTCCTTGCTCTCTCCTTCCCTCTGTCTATGTCATTGCCTCCAAAGCGACATGTTTAAAATATAAATCTCAGCCTGTAGCTGCTTAAGAGCCCTCACTGTCTTCTGTTGCCTCCAGAGTAGTCCAACCATTGCTCGCCAAGCCTCTGCTAGCGGCCTTTGCGCCCCCTCGCCGCGCCTCCTGACCACACAGGGGCCAGAGCAGCAGGCAGGAGAGCTGCCAAAGGTTCCTCCAGCAAGCCAGGCTCCCACCTGCCTCCATGCCTTTGCTCTCGCTGGGGAGAGAAAAGCCCCTCTGAGAAGCCGCCCCTGCCCCCGGGGGTGTCACGTTTCTGCCCCGTGACCCCTGAACCACACCCTAATGTCTGACCCAGCATCCGTGATAACAGGCGTGTTGTGAGCCCTCTTCATCCCCCCGTGTTCCTCACCTGAGCCTAGCACGGTGCCTGGACATCACAGGGGCACATCCAGGTGAGACGATCAAAGGAATGGCGGCTCAGGCGGCACCGTCACAGGTGAGCCTCGCTGGACATCCGACATCCGCCACTGGACCATTCCTTGTCTGCTACAAAGACAGCAGGTTTGTCTCTTGATGAAGGCAAAGTGCTTCTCCAAACCCCAGTCCTCCAGAGCCTCTGTGCCAGGCTGGGTCCTACGTCCTGGGGACGAGGAGCTTACCTCCTCCCGGGGGATGTCACAAAGTGACAAGTACTGGGAAAAGGAAAGAAGACCAGGTCATGTTAGTGAGAGACGAGAGGTCCAGGGTCATGGAAGTCGGGGAGCACCCTGAGAAGCTGACATTTGAGCTAAGATCCAAGTGACAAGAAGAGACTTCGTCAGACATAGAGGGGACTCTCATGACACCCAGGTCACGAGAAGGTGGTTTTGACCTTGGTTCTGAGCCACAGAGGAGCTGCAGGAAATGTGATCTGGCTTTAGATCATTCTCTCAGGCCCCCATTCATGGCCCTGCATTGTGCGCGCCATCAGAGCCCAGAAGAGAACTGCAGAGAGCGGGCGTTCTACCCAACTGGGGCGGGCCTGCGGTTCCTGCCTCTTACCTGGGCCTGCGCTTCCTGGCAACCCCAGCCCGCCTCACTGCTCACGGGGACGAGCTGGTCCCCAGAAAGAAGCCAGAGCTTCCTCCATCTGTGACCCACAATGAAGTCCCTCCTGGTGTCCGAAGCTTCCACTGCCCCTCCCCCACTCAGTCAGCTCAGCCTTTCCCTGTGGAGGGACCTCTCTGCCTGTGACCATGTTCCCACTGCTGGTGCCCGCCTCCTGCATTCTGCCTAAATGCATATTTGGTGCCCGTCCAAAGCGATAATCATTAATGCTCTCTGTCTTGGGGAGCTCTTTGCCAGATGCTTTCTGCTAAAATATTTCACTGCACTTTGCTTGTCACAACCCCCCCCCCCTTCCCTTTAGAATTATCTCCCTCTTATCGATTGTAAACATGTGCCCTAGCCAATGCTTGTCCTGGACCAGTTGTTTCTGGCTCATTCTTGCAGTCTTGACAAGCAGGGAAATTGCCAGCGTGCGCGCACACACACACACACACACACACAGAAATAGACATTCACTTGGTTGGCAACACCTGCTGGCATTTTCTCTGTCTCTGAAAGGTCCTGGAAGCTTCTCATTCTTATGCATGTCCTACCTCTAAACCACCTACCAACCCTGCCACACAAGGAAACTGACAGTGGTAATAGCGCCTGCTTTGCAGAGTCGTTCTGAAGAGGAGACAGTACACAACGTACACCTCCCACAACACTCGTCACAGTTGTTGTTCAGCCACTAAGTCGTGCCCAACTCTTTGTGGCCCCGTGGACGGCAGCACGCAGACCTCCCTGTCCCTCACCATCTCCCGGAGCTTGCTCAAACTCATGCCCATTGAGTCGGTGATGACATCCAACCATCTCATCCTCTGTCGTCCCCTTCTCCTCCCGCCTTCAATCTTTCCCAGCATCGGGGTCTTTTCCAATGAGTCAGCTCTTCACATCAGGTGGCCAAGGGGTTGGAGCTTCAGCTTCAGCATCAGTCCTTCCAGTGAATATTCAGGGTTGATTTCCTTTAGGATTGACTGGTTTGATCTCCTTGTAGTCCAAGGGACTCTCAAGAGTCTTCTCCAACACCACAGTTCAAAAGCATCAGTTCTTCAATGCTCAGCTTCTTCATGGCCCAGCTCTCACATCCATACATGACTACTGGAAAAACCACAGCTTTGACTATATAGATCTTTGTTAGCAAAGTGCTGTCTCTGCTACCTGTCAGGGTTAGCTCTTAATGATAACTGTTATCATCATTGATTGACCTCTTCATCTCCGTTGCATTTCATTGTTAAGTAAAGTGGGAGAAAACAGCTTAAGAATTAATATAACTATAAAACTCAGCATTTTTATTTCAAAGTGATTCTTCTTTTGCTAGCCACTGGCAGGACTAGCTTTTGTTTTTTGGGTTTTTTAAAGTTTATATTATTTATTTATTTCCTGCATCTTCGTTGCTGCGCACAGGCTTTCTCTAGTTGCAGAGAGCGGGGGCTCCTCTCTTAGTCGTGGCTTCTCTTGTTCTAAGCGGAGGCTCTAGGCACATGGATTCAGCAGTTGTGGCACACAGGCGTCGTTGCTCCAAAGCATGTGGAATCCTCCCGACTCAGGGATCGAACTCACGTCTTCTCCACTGGCAGGTGAATTCTCATCCACTGAGCCAGCAGGGAAGCCCCAAGACGAGATTTTACAAGCCAAAGAATTTGCCTCTGTCTCACACATGCACTGAGATACATCCAGAGGAAGTCAGACAGTGAAGACTACTGAGGAGGGTCAGCCCAGCCTAGAGCCGTCAGCAGCCCGCTCTCAGCCCCAACTTGTACCTTCTCGGCTCCCCACGTGCACAAAGCCACTTTTTCATTCTTCCGTCTCTCACTTTCTTCCCATCTCTACCACCACCACCACTTTGGAAACCCTACTTAAGACATTTTCCTAAAAACAGCACCCAGGTCTCAAACTCCCCCACCAGATACCAAAAGGTGTCCCTCAAAAAAGATGTGTTCGGGGTCAGATGAGTTTGGGAAACCTTGTGTGAAAGTAAAGAATTCTCAAGACTTCCCTGGTGGTCCAGTGGGTTAAGACTTTGCCTTCCAATTCAGGGGTGAGGGTTGGATCCTTGGTCGGGGAGCTGAGATCTCACATGCTTCCAGGCTAAAAATCAAAACATAAAACAGAAGCAGTATTGTAACAAATTCACTAAAGACTTTAAAAGGGGTCCACATTAAAAAAATAGCCTTAAAATAAAAGTAATCAAGCCTCCCCAGGGTTGGGCTCCATCTCAGAACCTTGGCCAGGCCAGTGAATGCTGTGGACACCCAGGAGACACCCCAGCATTGTGCTCCCGGTGGGGACTGGACCTCTGAGCCTTCTGCGGGGGAGGCCTGTTCTCACTGAGCTGAGTGTAGGGGCCGGTTGCTGCTTGGGGAACGTGACCTCTGCACCCCACTGGAGGCACGTGACAACGGAGAAAGGAGAGCGGGGCGGGGCTGCATCGGCCGGGGGGCGGGTCAGCGGGAGCACGTGAGACAGGCCCAGGCGGAAGGAGACAGGAGGAGACGGGTCTCGCCGGCCAGACCCACGAATGGGAGAAAACTCACGGTTGTAGACGGTGAAAGCTAAGGTGGAACTCCTCCAGCGGCGTGGCTAGGAATCTGGGAGGGGAGCAAATAGATTCCGCAGTGTGAGAGAGTTAGGTTTTGTCAGCTCTGCCTGATGAGCCCTGAAACAGTGGCCATGGAAAAACAGCCGGTAAGAGTAAGTTCTGTAGCAGTCCCTGTTCAGATAAATCGAACCCAGCAGCGCGGGCAGGTTGACTCTCTGGGAACTTGATTTTGCAGAATTCATAACATAGGAGGATGAAGATCCCCATAAAGGGAAGCCGGGTGGCTTGCAGAGGCAACCCAGCAAGTCCAGCACATGCCCCCGCAGCCCTCTGTTCATTAGGGTGACTTTCTCTGGGGTGGCTGGCGTTCCTATGTCCTCAACTCTGCACCTCTCCTAGGTCAAGAAGAAGAGAGGCTGGCCCTGGAAACCGCCCTCATGTATGGGGCGAAAAAGGCCCTCAAAACAGAGGGCGTCCTCAAATCGAGGTCTGACGTCCACATGAACTTTGAAGTGGAGAACGCCGTGCTGGGCAGAGACCTCAAGGTCGTCATCACCTTCCGGAACAACGGCTCCACCCGCTACACGGTCGCAGCCTATCTCTCCGGCAACATCAGCTTCTACACCGGGGTCTCCAAGGCGGAATTCAAGAGCGAGACATTCGACGTGACCCTGGAGCCCTTGTCCTGTAAGTTGACGAGGGGTCTGCTCCCGCCAGGATGTGGGGAGAACACCGCACACATCACTAGGTTGTTGATTCACCCCCTCACACACACACAAACCTTTGTTTAGGGCCTACGAGTCCAGATAATATTCTGTGCTGGTGACACAGCAGAGTTGCTCTTGGAGTTGATGGTCTCCTGGAGGAAAGATGGGGGCTGGACACAAAACAGTCAAACAAGCGAATATACGTGGTTCTGCGTGGAATAGGAAAACACGAGGCAGGGTAAGGAAGACAGGAAGTGCTGGTGAGGTGTGGGGTGATCAGGGAAAACCTCTCTGACAGGGTGGCGTTTAACAGAAACCTAACAGAGGGGAAAGAATGAGCTTTCCAGCCAGAAAAAAAAAAAAAAAAAGAGCGAAGGCCCTGAGCCCAGGGCTTGTGTGATGTGTTCGTAAGCAGCAAGGGGACCAGGATCGGGAACAAGGGCGTCAAGAGGATGGGGGGTACAGACCCAGTAAAAACCTAGAGGACTCTGTGAGGACTTTGGTTTTGATTCCAGTGACCTGCAGGGCCACTAGAGGGTTTTGAGCAGAATCGTGCCCTGGTCCGACTTGGGTTTGAAAGACCACTCTGGCTGCTGTGTTGAGAACAGACCATGGGGGTCGTGGAACTGAGCTTTCGGAGTAGTTACGATGCTCTTGCAATAGTTCCGAGAGAGACGGTGAGTGGGTGAGCGAGGCGCTGAGAGCTGTCCGGTCTGGGCATGTTCTGAAGGCCGAGCTCTCGGGACTGGCTGACCGGTTGGGTGTGTGACATGAGAGGAAGCTGTGGAGGAAACTAAACAAGATAATATATATGGAAGGTTTCCCAATGGTAGGCTGTCAGTACGTGCTAACTTCCAATATGTCCACGCTTCGGGAAACTGAGACCAGAAAAGGTGAGCTGACGTGTTCAAGGCCACACATGGCGGTCAGAAGTAAAGTGGGTACCGGAAGCCTCATGACATTCAGGTAGGGATGGGGAGCCAGCTCCAGGCATCCTTGGGCCCTAAGGGGGCTAGTTCCTGTTCTCTGGGGTCCCGCGGCTCCTCAGTCCCCCGGACAAGGACCTGTACCCCGTCCTCCTCTGACCACTAGAGTCCCACCTCAGTCTTCTTCCCCTCCTCTCCCTGACCAGCAGAAGCATGAGCTCACCTGAGTAGCGGACTAGAACAGCCTGATACCTTAGCCGTCTCAGTCATCCACCCCAGGACGTGGAGCCCGACTCAATGTCAACGCAGCTCCCACCACTCAGCCCACCCCAGGCTTGTCCTGAATAACTTGAAGGGAGTCGGAGACTGTTTTTTGCTTTACCCTGCAAGCAGGTGGCACTAGCTGCATGCAATAAGCTGCCCATTGCAACTGAAAATACATCGCAATGTATTTGCAAAAAGCCACAGGATCCTAGACCTATATCAAGCAGGTCAGGGTACAGTCTGTTGTCGGAGGGTCTATTGCAGAGAAAGTTTTCCAAGTAAAACAGGAGCCATGTTTTCCAGATTGATGATTAAAGGAGATGTGTGAGCTAGAATCAGCTGGGAAGATTTGAATAACTTAAACCTTTCAGTATCTGCAAGGGTGCTATGCCTTCCACTCGGCTATATTTAGTTTTCTTTGCGTTTTTGAAAAAGAGACGAGGCAGCCCCTGTCTGTGTCTCCCTTGGCTTTCCCCAGACACCATCAATGGTACTGGCAGGATCCCAGCTCCACCATTCAGAGAATGAAAACCTATTCTTCTTTCTCTTGCCACGTTTAATAAGCTTTATCTAGAACAATTTCTTGTGCAGTGGCAAAACACAGCACTTACATAATGTGTTATTTTAGGAGCCTGTTCTCTGGGGCTCAGAAACACAGCCCAGCTTCTTCAGTGCTAAGATTTAGAGGATATTCCACCTGAGAGAATAAAGAGACCTGAGGCCAACAGGATCAAGGCAGAGTCAGTCTCTGTAAAGTTGTCAGGCCATCTCAGCAGCCTAGACATCCCGGTGGTCAAACATGGCCCTCTAGAAATACCAGAGGGTGTCCATTATTATTATTATTATTACGGGAGGCTGCCAGAGGCAAAATGCATGTTGAAGGCCTCTCACTTTGCTGCCCCGTCTGACTCCAACTGGCCGAGTGGAAACAGGTCATATATGCTCATCTGAGATTGTCTCCAATTGAGGGACAGAGTTTCAGTCTTCTGGACAAGTCACTGCTCTGGGAGCCGTGGGGGAAGCAGAGTCCATGCTCAGACACAAAGGAGGCAGTAGGTGTGCGTCACCCAAAAAGGCAGAATTCGAGGGTCAAAGTCAAGGCAAGTTCATGGATTCAAAAGGCAGCCCTCAGGAGGATGGGACTGCTCCAGGAAGCAGGCTGAGTTGTTGAGTGCTTCTCTAGGGCAGACCAGTACCTTCTAATAACTCTGTGTAGCCGTGGCTGACTCTAAGCCCGGGCACTGGGCCCTTTCAGGCCTGACCGTTGTTGGGGGACTGTGGGGTGCGTGGTAGGATGTTTAGCAGCATACATGGACTTCCCTGGTGGCTCAGATGGTAAAGAACCCACCTGCCAATGCAGCAGACACAGGCTCGATCCCTGGGTCAGGAAGATCCCCTAAAGAAGAGCATGACAACATACTCCAGTGTTCTCACCTGGGAAATCCCAGGGACAGAGGAGCCTGGCAGGCTACAGTCTGTGGGGTCGCAAAGAGTCGGATGCTGAACATGAGCAGCTAAGCACCTGGCCTCTACCCAGGAGATACCAGCATCCTCCTCCCAGCGGTGAGAACCTAAAAGGTCTCCAGTCATTATCAAACATTCCCTGGGAGCAAAACGTGCCCCCCATATACACACCATTGACAACCACTGGTCCAGGATGACCATCCTTCCTGTTTCACCAGGAACTGCGCGTGTTCTGGGGACAGGACTTTCAGTTTCAAAAACTGAGACCATCCAAATCCACTCAAGTCTGCCCTAACACCACCCCATCTCCTGCTAGAAAGCCCTTTGGGACTTAAGGAGCCTTTCAGCCTTGAATATGCATCATCTCATCATTGTATTCAAATGTAGATTAGGACTCCCTAGATGGGGGTGGGGCTGACAACCTGTATCTGCAACCAGCTTCCAGCCCACAGGGCTCCTGCGGGTCTGCAGGCCTTAGCAGAGCCTCAGGGACCTGGGTTGGGAGGGCCCAACCTTCCGCTGAACTGAGGTTCTTAGAGGGCTGATTCCAGGGGGTGAAGGGCCCCCTGGTTGTCGAGCAGTGCATCTCAGGCCCGCTGTACATTAGGGTCAGCTACAAAACTGTCAAACAAGGCGTAGACCCCAAACCTCCAAGATTCTGATTGAGTTGGTCTGGGGTGGGATCCAGCAGGGTAGGTTCTTAGATGTCCCCCAGTGACCGCGATGTGAGCCAAGACCGGGAGGTCCCAGGGCCCAGCCCTCCATGCAGAGACCTTGAAGCAGCTGGTAGGCACAGCCTGGCGCTCCATCGCCTGGGTGCCCGCAAGGCAGGAGGTCTCCCTGTGCCCCGATCAGTGCTCACCCCACACAGCCTTCCGGCCCCGGGTCCAGTTCACCCGCTCACAATGGGGGGCCAACGTGAACATGCATACTATATATACTAGAGACACACACACATATCCATAATGTAGACATGCACATGTAACACTCTACACTTATCCGCTTTGGGAATTGTTTCCCTGGACAACTTCCACTGAAGGAGGGATCTCTGGCCAAAAGCAGGCACTGAGCAGGGCGCCGTGGCGGAGACATTCAGCTCCGTGCAGGGGGTGGAGGCGAGAGCCCCCGTCCCCTCTCCCAGGCACGGGATCGGCCTGCAGGAGAGCGGCCCTTTGCCCCCTGGAATCCTGTGCTCTGGAAAACGAGAGTGAGAGGAAGTGGGCAGGGCGGCCAGACAGAAGCCCACCGCGGCGGTCAGAGCCGCAGGACGGAAGCCCCCTCCTCAGCCCAGATGGTGAGCAGAGGGGAGCCGGGACCACTCCCCGCCGTCCAGGTGCAGATGCCATCCCCCCCAGCTTGTCCCCACGCTCTCACGTCAGTGACCTGAGAAAACAAGCTTTTGGCACAGAGGTCTTTTAAGTTGCAGATAGCAGAGGGGGTGGGAAATGGGTTTCAACTGCTTCTTTCTCTTAAATAGAAAAATCAAATTGGAGCGGTAAGAATTGGAGAAAAAGCGTGGTGCCAAGGAAACAAGGAAAAGGTCCAAATAGTCGGCAGCTGCGCTGATGCGCGGCCAATGGCCGCCCGGAGACGTGGCTTATCTCAGGAGGGCACCGGGGCCATGGGCATCCCCGCCCCCACCTGCTGTCTCGGGGCTATTTGTGCACAGGTCCAAGCAGCCGCAGCTAAAGCCTTCTGGTCCTTGATTTCAAACCTCTCTGTCATATTGCGTTTTATTAATACAAGAGCAAAAGCACTGCTGGGAAAATGGGACACATTTTCTCTAGGAAGACTTGACTGAGTGTCCCATTTCCAGCACGTTCTTTACCCCAGAAGCCGGAGTGCTTCTTGTCCCTGATGGACTCACTGTTCCACTCGCCCGCCCCTGGTGGAGGCTGCGCCAACGGGGAGAAGACGGGGCCCTCGGGGGAGCAGGGAGCATCTCCTCCCAGGTTCCGACTTGGCGTGTCTGTGTTTCTTCTCTCCAGTCAAGAGAGAGGAGGTGCTGATCGGCGCGGGCGAGTACATGGGCCAGCTGCTGGAGCAGGCCTTCCTGCACTTCTTCGTCACGGCTCGAGTCAACGAGACCAGGGACGTCCTGGCCAAGCAGAAGTCCATCGCGCTGACGGTCCCCAAGGTCATCATCAAGGTCAGTTATAGTCTCTCAGCCGAGGAGAAAGGCGAGGTTGCTGATGAGGCCCCCGGCCTTCGTGCTTGTGAATGTGTGTGTGTGAATGTGTGTCTTGAGTCCTGCTCCCCCTGCAAAGAAAAGGAACTAGGATCCTCCTGTTCTTTGAAAGAAGTGAACCGCCCTATAAATAGATGTGCACATATAACACTTTTCCTCTCCTCTCCAGATTTAAATATATAGATGTGGCTGCAGATATAAATATAACCTGTGGGTATAAACACACTTGTGGAGGAAGATGGAGATGTGTAAAGGGTACAGAGAGAACTCAGTGTCTCCAGAATCAAGTGGGTCAGGCGTGGTCTCGGACGGCAGCCGCCTGGGTCCCCTCCCACCTGTCCTGCTGTCCGTGGAGTGCTCACTGTGTACAGTAGAATGCAGAGACCAAGATGTCAGCCTGACGACCATGACTTTTCGTGTGTGATACACCTGGCAACCACCGGCCAGAGGTAGACACAGAGGATGTCAACATACAGCTCCCTAGAAAGTTCCCTCGTCTTTTCCAGTCAATTACTCTGTCCCCCATTACCAGGACAACCACTCTTCTGACTTTTCCACGTATTGCCTGTTTGGCTAGTAGTTCATTTTTTTAAAATAATTTTTTATTTAGCTCTTAGCCCCTTCTTTTATTTTTATTTATTTTATTTGTGTATGGTTTTGGCCTTGCCACATGGCATGTGGGATCCTAGTTCAAGCCCACAGCTCCTGCATTGGAAGTGCAGAGTCTCAACCACTGGACCGCCAGGGAAGTCCTAACCGGTAGCTGTAACACTGCCTCTCCATTTTCCCCATTTAACGTCTGTCTCAGCAGAAACCTCTGCCCAGATGACTTAAAGGCACTTGGCAGAGGGGTGCTGGGCACAGGTGGGAGGAGAAACAAATATGGCAGCCTGCTTGTTCCCACCTCTCAGGAGCGTCAGCAGCTTCAGCATCCCCATCCCAGAGACCCGTCCCGCCCTGGGAGCGGACGCCCGGGCCTCCAGTAGGGGTCCTTGGGCGTGACATCTCGTGTCAGCCTTGTCCAGGGCTTGGAGACCTTCCCGAGCGATTAAGCGTGATGAGCACAAATCCAGGTACATTCCTCTGACATGGTGGATGATCACAAGCTTAGAGTCACCTGGATTTTAAAGCCTCTAGAGGGGGCGGGCGGGGAGGGGCTGGCAGTGCCTGGAGAGGGGCAATGAAGCCCCGTGTCTTACGAATTCGTGCTCTGAGTCACTTGTAGAGCTGGTCCCTGTTGTGCAGTGCTCAGAATGGCAGCCTTGCCTGGGTCCAGGCCCCGTGCGTGGTAATCCATCCGAGGGCTATCCCACAGTGGGTGCCACTAGGCCGAACCTTGGGCCACTGGAGGCAGAGAACCCTGGACCCTCCTTTTCTAGAAAGGTTGGAATCCTGACACCTCCTGGGTTCTTTCACCTCAGCCCCTTCTGGGCCCATCACAGCAGCATCCCACAAGAGGCCTTAAGAGACAGAACAGAAATGAGGGCTGCAGGCTCTGCAGAGAATATCCAAAACGGGGGGGTGGTGTTGGGGTTCCTCCAGAGGTGCCGTCTCTCCCTTGAGAGCGTGAACTCAGGGGTGCCGTGACCAGGGCCCTGCTCACCAGGAACGGGGCGCACCCCTCCTGGCAAGCTCTCCCAGAAGCCACGGGGTCCCCTGCAGACCCCTCCCAGGGGTCGGGGGGGCCTCCCTTTCTGCTGATGTTCAGGGCTCCTCCTCTGAACCTTGCCCACCAGAGGCAAGGCCCACATGCTCACCTAATTAGGCACCGGCAGCTTGTCCCCATGAAGGGCTCAGGAGAGAGGCTTCCCAGATGGGAAGTGCTCAAACCACAGCACAAAATAGAATTTAATTGCCCTGCTGATAATAAACTGGACGTATAAAGGAAACTGATAGCTTTCATCTCTTAGACATTATTAATTGAAGGATTATTGGTGAGTCGTCTTCCGAGTGTATTTAGATGGCAGTTCAATTCCCCAGGGGCAGAACCCAAATAAATCCCCTCTCCTCCAGCTCGAGGGATCTGGGCCGGGACAGTATACTTGGCCAAGAGCTGCAGAGGGGCTTGTTCTTATTTTTGCTTTGTCTTTTATCTCTATAAGCACATCAGGAATGCAGTTCTTAGAGGAAATTTATTTAGAGGTAGGACTTCCCTGGTGGCTCAGTGGTGAAGAATCCACCTGCCAATGCAGGAGATACAGGTTCAATCCCTGGGTCGGGAAGATCCCCTGGAGGAGGGCATGGCAACCCACTCCAGTACTCTTGCCTGGAGAATCCCACGGACAGAGGAGCCTGGAGGGCTACAGTCCACGGCGTCGCAAAGAGTCGGACACAGCTGAGTGACTGAACGGCAACAACAGGGCCGCTTGGCTGGACTCAAGCAGGAGAGAGAAAGCAAGCCTGGCCTCCGTTCAGGTGTGCTCAGGAAAGGAGGCAGGAGCGTGATCACGTACTCAGTCCCCTAACCCTAACCTCACTGGCCACATCAGCCCCGAGGATGAGCTCAGTGGGAGCAGGGGAAGAGGCACTCCTGGGTGTCCCGGAGCCGTGAGAGGCCCTGACTGCAGAAATGGGCTGCCTGGCTGGGGTCCCAGAGCCTCTTGCCTTTCTCCTTTCTCTTGAAGCCTGTGCCCAGAGCTCTGTCTCCTGGGCACCCCGGCTCAGCCTCAGGGCTGGGGCTGCCTGAGGGCGAGTTTGCAGCTGTCTCTTGCCCACCCCCTCCTCTCTGGAGCAAATAGAGACCAACCTGGACCACGATGGGGCCCACCTGTCCGGATCCACATCAAGTCAACCAAAGCACTCAGGCCAGTGGACACGTCCTTGCCGCCTAAGAACCCCATCTTGCATGTGACCACATCGCGCGTGTCTCCCGTGACCACAGAGGTGGGAACTGGGTTAAATCGTGCTCCCAGTTAAATATTCCCTGCACCCGCCACGCGTGAGTCACAGTCTGTGAGCCTCATATGGAAAACGGCAGGGGAGACAGTCATTAAACTTTAATGAGTGCATATCTCTTTTCCCAGGCTATCAAAATATTTTGATGAGAAAAGTATATTTTATTAAAATCGGATGTAGAATTTTTCTCTGCCTTCCCATGTGTTGACTGTTGTAAGAGGCTTTAAGTCAGGAAAAGATTCTTCAGCATTTTGATGGTTGAAGTGAAAGTTGCTCAGTTGTGTCCAACTCTTTGTGACTCCCATGGACTATACAGTCCAGGGAATTCTCCAGGCCAGAACACTGGAGTGGGGAGCCTTTCCCTTCTCCGGGGGATCTTCCCAACCCAGGGATCGAACTCAGGTCTCCCGCATTGTGGGCGAATTCTCTACCAGCTGAGCCACCAGGGAAGCCCTGATGATTTTGATGGTTAATGAAGGGCTGTTTGGGGGAGAGGAGGGGGCAACACAGGGAATCCTGCTGGCCTGCAGGGTGGAGGCTGGTGCACGGGAGTCGTGGTGTGGGACCTGGAGCACTGTGCCGGGGGCTTCCCCCCAGTCTCAGAAAGCAGAGAAGGGTCCCAGGGTTCGTGTCCTCACCCAGGTCAACCAGAGCAAGAACACTTTTTGTAGAGAAGCCCAGAGCACAGGGGCTTGGATGGCCAGACCCCCTGGGCTCATCCGCCTACCTGGGCAGCTTTGGGTCATGTCCTCAACACCTCAGATACAGAATGGCCCAGTAATATTGCTGGCCTTGTAGGCTGCTGGGAGGGATAATGGAAATAATTCTCACAAAGAGCTGAACACGGTACCTCTGTCACGGTAAGCACACACTGGGGTGGTCAGTGGTAAAGAACCCACCTGCCAAAGTAGGAGACGTAGGTTTGACCCCTGGGTCAGGAAGACCCCCTGGAGGAGGAAATGGCAACCCACTTCAGTAGTCTTGCCTGGGAAATCCCGTGGACAGAGGAGCTTGGCAGGCTACAGTCCATGGGGTCGCAAAGAGTCAGGCATGACTGAGCGGCTGGTCATTCCTTCACAGATGGAGACCAGCATCCGTCAGCTTCCGTCACTCACGAGCAGCCACCAAGTTCCCTGTCCTCCTCCTCCTCCTCTTCTCCCTGTCTCTCTCTCTTTCTCTCTCTCTTTCTCTCTCATACATCTTCTCTCTCTGAATTTCCCCGCCCAGTCATTTGCAAAGTGAACACCACACTCATAGTTGTGGCTTCACTGACTCAAAGGGCCTGAACTTCAGCTAATCCAGGAGATAGTAAAGGACAGAGGAGCCTGGCATGCTGCAGTCCGTGGGGTCGCCAGGAGTAGGACACGACTGAGCGACTGAACAGCAATCATAATACTAGCCCCATTGTTAATCGCGATCGTATATAAAACACAGCATTGTTGGGGACTGAACGCGTGCTGTTTCTGAGAGCTCAGCCCGGCCCAGGACCTGGTGGCAGCCGGCGAGAGTCGCTCCCTCCCCGCCCCATGCTCTCCGTGCTGGGATCCCACGCAGAGAAGTGCTCCAGGCAGCAGGGCCCACGGGCCTAGAGGGAAGGTAACGCTCGCCTGGTGGCATCGGACTGGGCCCTGGGTGTTGAGCATGAGCGTTGTTCCCTGTGGGGCCCTCCTGAGAGGGAGGCCCGTCCCGTAGAGCCTGGAGGAGACCTGGGGAGGGGGGTGGGCAAGGAGAGGCGGTCTCACATCTCAGACCTCCTACTAAGACCTCCTCTCAGTATCTGGGAACCGAACCCTCCCGGTGCCATTGAAAACAACCCGCGTCAGCCGCCTCTTTGGGCCCATCTCGTAGGATCGTCCTGCAGCCGCTGAGAACATCCTTAAACCCCAGCGGAACCCGTTTCCTCCTGTGAATGAGGAAGGTGTTTGCCAGCGAGAGGGGCTCTGTCTCCTGAGGAGCCCAGAAGCTGGGGGCTGGCTGCACGCCCAGATGGCCCCTGAATCGAGACGCTCTCTTGCTTTCCCTTAAGAACCCCTGTGTTCCCCCTGGGGCCCACCGCTCACCCGAGGTCACCTGTAGCATCCTCCTTGCCCGCCTCTGCCGCTGCTCCGGGAAGCCCCGATCGTAACCAGGGAAGAGCCAGGCGGGCCTGGAGGCCGTGGTGGCTGCTGGGGCCGACGCCCCAAATCCCCGTTCATAACCTTTATCCAAACTGGGGAGCCCCCTGAGGACTGGTGAGTGTCCCCCAGATGCTGGACAGCCCCCAGGAAAATTGTGAGACTCAACTGCGGTTTCACTTTGTTCTTGTGAGAACTCAAATACCTGGAAATTTCCATCAAGGCAAAAAAAAAAAAAAAAAGAGAGCGAGAACAAAACTCTGAGCTCTAATTATTCCTAACCCCAAACCCTAAACCATCTCCCCTCCCAGCCTCCCACGGTTTCTCCGCGATTCTGTCGGTAGCGACCCGCTCACCAGGACGCAGCCCTGCCGCACCCATGGCCCTCTCTTTGGAGGGCGCCGGTGGGAGCTGCTGGCTTCTCTCCCGTGTGCTTCTCGGCTTCAGCCCCCAAGAACCCAAACCCACGTCACTCCCCACGGGGGAACGTGCGGATGAGAAAGTTCTCCTGGTCACCCTGGCAGCGCGGTTTCCCTTTGAACCTCCACAACATTTGGAGTCAACAAAGGCCGGTCTCGGATGCTCTGCCGCACACAGTATCATGCAGAATTCTCCCGGGAACCTCACAAGACACTGATGCCCAGAGAGGTCAAGTGACCGGCCTGAGGACACACAGCAGCGGCCGCTGGCCTTCAGGTGCTGAGGGCAGCCCGCCTTCCCCTCAGCTTGCTCACCGTGGCCGCTGTCCTCATCTCATCCCCTGCAGGGGTCTCCTCAACACTGCCCTGAACCCCCTGTCGAGAGAAATCAAAGTCCACCTGAGGGCCCACCCTGAGGGGCTCCGAGCTGGTGAAGCCCAGATCAATATTCTGATTGATCAGCATTCTGATCAATATTCTGGGACCCGGGAGGGCCCAGACCAGCCGTGGCTTCACCTGCTCAAGTAGCTGAGTCTCTCTCCATCCTCCGCCGGTCCCGGAGGCTCAGGCAGTCGGCACCCCACGGCCAGGAGCGCGCACCCCGAGGGCCCCACCCAGGCGCGCCTCTCCACCTCCCTCTCGGCGTAGGTTCGAGAAGGAAGGGGAGAGCTGCGGGTAACTGGGGACCATCAAATGTGTTCTCTCCGCATTCCTGCTCGCTGCTTTCTGTTCTTAAGAACAAACACACGGGCAAAGTAGAACATCGAGGATAGCCAGTCCTGTCTACCTCGTCATACGATCACGCTGCGCTTGAGCTACTAGCTCTTCTTTGAAATAAGAACTCTGTCTTTACCTCACTTAGAGAAGACTATTATCGTGTCAGAGCCCCGGGGTTACCTTGCCATGTTTGACTCTGGCATTGAAATCCGATTCTTCCCCCGTAAAGTCAGAAAGAAGGAGTTGAGTTGTACACGTTTTCAAATTTAGTTCAGGATCAAGTTGTAATCACCGAGCTCCACTGGTCATTCAGCGATGGCACAAGCTAATACTGCAAATGCCTCTTCAGTGGGTTTCAGGAAATAGACTCCTTTCAGCGAAAAAGGAAGTTACTATTTTTGCCTCTCTGCTGTCAGAGATGACAGGGTGTGCAGCGTTTAAAGATGAATGCCCTGGAGTCAGAAAGACCTAGATTCCTATCTGGATCCTGCCGACGTCCAGGGTCTGTAACGTGGGCATTTTGTTTGTCTTCGACGTTTTCGTTTCACGTCAGTAGGATGAGGATGATGTTACTGCCCACCGCCAAGTCCATAGAGGATCAGCCAAGATAAAGTGGGTGAAACGGTGAGCAGGGTGCCTGCATCACCGTGTGACGATGCACGTGACGATGACGTGAGTTGCTGTCATGGTCGTTACTGGTCAGAGTCGGTGCAGAGGGCGCGAGGCAGGGACTCTGACACCAGACCGCCTGCGGTCTTCCTTCCCCCACTTGCGGTGTGAACTGAACAGGTCGCTTCACTTCTCTGCGCCTCACTTTGCTCATCCGTAAAGTGAATTCTCTGAGCATCTACTTCATAGGGTTGTGAGGATTAAATGAGTCAATGTAAGAAAATCCCTTACATCAGCATTGTCCAGGAGGAGGTGGTGGTTTAGTTGCTAAGTCGTGTCCGACTTGCGATCCCAAGGGCAGAGGAGCCTGGCAGGCTACAGTCCATGGGATTCTCCAGGCAAGAACACCGGAGTGGGTTGCCATTTCCTTCTCCAGGAGATCTTCCCAACCCAGGAATCGAACCCGGGTCTCCTGCATTGTAGGCGGATTCTTTACCAACTGAGCTACAAGGGAAGCCCAGTAGGATGTTCCCTAATTACCGGAATACCCTAAATATGCCCCGTTCAGTATGAGAGCCACTGGACACATGTAGATGTTGAGGACTTGAACTGTGGCTAGGACAAGTGAGGAACTGAATTTTTACTTAATTTAATTTAAATTCATTTAAACATTTAAATAGCCCCATGGGGCTGGCAGATACCATCCTGGACAGTCTTGGAACCATGGCTACCTGTTGTAAAACCATTTACATTATTTAGTTTATGCCAACTGAGCTGGGCTAGAGTGAAACAACCGTGGTGGTATTGGTGAGTGTGATTCACACACAAGCAACCGCTTACTACCAGCAGTGATAATGCTGCTCATAGTAGGAGGAGGAAAAAGTTCATTTTCCAGTAATAAGTCATGGAATACATGACTGGCAGCACTTGAAATAAGGACTGTGAGGTGAAGTAATAAATCATGTGAATTATATTGATCACTAAGTTCATTCTTTGTCAAACTTTTTCCTTCATTTCAGTTTTGATTTTGAATATAGCTATATATATATATATTGCAAAGCATATACTCCATGGAAGAGATCTTGTGATTTCCTAAAAAGTAGTTCTTTCCCAAAAGTGTGTGTGTGTGTTAGTAACTTTCTTGTTTACCAAAGAATCAGAATATTGATCTTTATCATGAAAAAAAACAAACAAACATGAACTCAGAATGTCAATATTGGTGAATGGTGTTTAACTTGAAAAAGTATCATCTCTTATGTCAACATAAAAAAACAGAAATACTTTAAATGGAATATTGGGAAAATCGGAGTGCAGAAGTATTTGATGTCACTGAGGATGACGTATGTTTCATCCTGTCCCTTGGTCCAAGTGATGGCTGGCCGTCCCTATAGTGAATATACACTTCATGGCACATCGTGTAAACCAACACATACTGTGAAAATCCTATGTGTGTTCTCCATTTTCCTCAAAAGGAGGAGGAGATATCGCCTAAGCAGAAGACGGTGATGTTGAATGTTGGGTTTTTATGTTCGGTTTGGTTTGAGTTTCTAAATTTCATTGTCTTCTCAGCAGTCAGGCCAAGGACGTTTAAATTCCAGGGGCAGGAGACAAATGTCAGAAAAGGGATGCTGAATCTTTGTCAATTGCAGAAGGAACACTCTACGATCTGAGAAGGGCCCCTCCTTTCACCTCAGCCTGCTTCCTGCTCCCATATCAGGGAAGGCTGAGAAGTACTTATTTATGTACCTCTCCAGCAGCTTATAACAGAGACCACATCTGGGGGCAAACTGATTAGGCATGATACATGAAATTTTCTGAGAAGACTTCATATTCTAATCATACTCAGACCTACAGCCTGTCTCTGAAGGCCCAAACACTGGGCCAGTCTTTCAAATACTAAATCACCCTATCTCTGCCATCAGTCACCTGTGACCCACTTTCCACAGCCGAAGAATCTTCCTGTAGATCTAGCCTACCCGTATGTAAAGGATCCTTAACCTGGAGACCGCCAGGCCCCTGAGGGCCATGGATAGACATCCTGTCCTGTAATGAACCCCCTAAAACCACATGCAGGGTGTGTATGCACCCTGCATTTGTCACTGTGTTTGTCTGCAGAAGGAAAGGTCAGTAGCTGCTATCAGCTTTTTTCTAAGGGGTTGTCCCTATAACTACAATAGCATGCCATGAAGAAAGCAGATGGCTCCAAAATATTTTTCCTCCAAAATCAAAGTGATCATAGCAAATGCTTTCGCCAGTAGTGTCTCTGAAGCAGTTCTACTTTCTTCAATTTAGACAGCTTTTGTAAATGTTATCTTTATCCTCTATTTTTAGAAACCAAAAAGTGTTCTGAGATTTTTTTTTTCTTAGGAAAAATATGTTGGATGAACTTGAGAATTAAACCAAAGATTCTATGTAAAGTATTCCAGTAATGCACTTTTATACATCCATCCCTTGTGTATCCATGGGGATTGGCTCCAGGACTCCTGCAGGGACCAAAATCCATATCCACAGGTTCAGTATCCCGAGATTCAACCAGCTTTGCATCCTGCTGTGCGTGCCAGGTGAGGACACGCTGCTTGGCACACAATCCATGCTTCGTAGGTGACACCAGCTGCTGTCCTCACCACCATCATCCACGCCTGCTCCACCCCTGACTCCTCTTTCCAGCTCTCCACCCATCCCACCTTAAGGGGTGGAGATCTGAAAGTAATAACCATGGAGAATTGGCTGCAATTTTCATTTTTCTTTTGGATTATTTTTTAGTTATCAATGTGTCTTAAAGAGTAAAGTCATAAGGTTTTTACCCTTCACTCTAGAGTCTCCCAGGTTCAATCCCTGGGTTGGGAACATCCCCTGGAGAAAGGAATGGCAACCCACTCCAGGATTCTTGCCTGAGAATTCCATGGACAGAGGAGCCTGGCGGGCTACAGTCCCTGGGGTCACAGAAGAGTCGTGCATGACTGAATGACTGATACTTTCACTATTACTACTCACTAGAGTCGATAAGGGAGAATCTTCTTCTTGGGGCAAAGTCCCTCCTTTTTCCCTCTGTTCTAGCCAGGCTCATTTCCATTTGACTTTTCCTGTGTTGTGCACTGATTAAAGAAATAATGTAGTGTAGTGGCTGGGTTGCTACATGGAAAACTCAAGCAACCAGTAAATTTCCTTTTTAAGCAGTCGATCTAATGTAGCACATGTTTACTGGACACCAGCTAGATACCGGGTTGAAAGTGTGCTAAAACACAGTGAATAAAGCAAAATACCCCAAGTTTTGCTAATCCAAATGATGGAATTGAGCCTGTAATGTCTTGAGCCATGTATCGTGTTAGCTGCTTTATATGTATTGTCTCATCCTGGTCCTTTCCTAGCAGGGAAGAACTATTATTATTATCTTGTTCCCAAGTAATTTAGAGTTTGCAGAGATCCATCCGTTTGGCATACCAAGCCCCTAAACCAACAAATGCCGTAGCTCCCTAGCCGTTTTCTATCACATGGTGTCGGTGCTGGGAAGGCAGATAGTCCCAAGTGTGCAGTATTATACATGGTGAACACAGCCTAAGAGCTAAAACAATACCAACAACACCCCTAATAATAGCATTTTACATAGATTACCCCATGGGACCGTCCATCTTGTTTCAGAAAACTGAGTCGCAGAAAGGTTGAGAAGGTCACCCAAGACCTCACAGCTAGGAAGGCTTGAAGCCGTCGTTGAACTCTGGCCGCTTTGCCACATACCCAGTGCTTCTTTTTTTTAAGCTTTTTATTTTGTGTTGACATGTAGCCAGTTAACAATGTTGTGAGACTTTCAGGTGAATAGCGCAGGGACTCTCAGCCTTACACGTACATGGATCCATATTTCCCCAAACTCCCCTCCCATCCCGGTCGCCACATAGCATTGAGCAGAGTTCCCTGTGCTGTCCAGCAGGTCCTTGCTGGTTATTCATTTTGAACACAGCAGCGCGTACATGTCTGGAACACAATCAGTACATCTGAGGCTTGTGATACACAAACTCACCCCAAACAGCCTTCATCCTCCCAGCCTCAGATGTCCAGACTGCGGAGGAAAAGTCTCTTTTTGCCTATTTTAGCATTCAGATTCCTCTTCTTCAATGGTGAGGACTCCCTCCTTGGATGTATTTCTTTCTCAAGTACCTCCAGGAGCGTTTTTTTCCTCTTGAACTCAGGGATCCCTCCCGTCCTGGCAGGAGACCTGAGCCCTTTCCAGGAGCAGAGTCCACCTGTCCGCCCTGGCCGCCGAAAGCTGTTCCTGCCCGGAGTGCACTTCCACCTCCTGCTGCCGGGAACAGCCGGTGGCCGAGGTTGTTAACCTGAACTCTAATTAGGGTGGTTTTCATAATGAGGAAAAGCCTGTGATTCTAATTAGCAATTTTCCATCTTTCTCTCAACAAGTATCCCCCAGTCAAAGCAATATCCTCATCACATTGGTTCCTTTGCCAAAAATGGCCACGCTGTAAAACAGAAGGAAAAGCAAAGATGGGTAAAGATATAAGGGTGCAGAAAGAGGCTTTGTGTGTGGCTAACACACTTCTTTCTCCTCCAACTCACTCCTCAGGTCCGTGGTGCTCAGGTCGTGGGTTCTGACATGGTGGTGACGGTTGAGTTCACCAATCCTTTAAACGAAACACTGCGCAATGTCTGGATCCGCCTGGATGGTCCCGGAGTGACCAAACCCTTGAGGAAGATGTTCCGGTGAGCACTGGGGGGAGGTGGGGACGTGGGGTAGGATTGTGGGAAGTTCTATCTCTCTCCATCTTTTCCCAACTCACATCTAACCCCCAGTGAACATGTCTGAGAAATTGTTACTTCCTTATTTACAAGTCTGTGGGGCTTGGGGTAAAAACGGGGTTGGTTTGACCAGCACTTCCATCATTCAATTCTTAAAACCACTGTAATGAGATAGGTACTATTATTAGCTCCCTTCGGCAGTGGAGGAATCTGAAGCTTTGAGAGACTGACTGGTTTGTCCCAAGCTGTGCAGTGTGTAGAAGTAAGCCTGCATCCAGGAGTAGGCTGGCTGATTCCAGATCCCCAAAGTCAAGAGTTTTGCAAACTACCTCCCCGTGTATTCATTCTTCTAGTCTTTACAGAGAACCCACTAGGAGTCAGGTGTCACAAGTGAGGACCCTGGCAGGAGTCTTTTCTTTCCAACCCTACTCCAAGATCTTACCAATCCAAGCACTCTCTAGAACTGTTGCTTTCAGTACGAAAAAAAGGTGACCCTAGGGAGTTCTGATGCCGGGAAAGACCCTGATGTTGGGAAAGATTGAAGGCAAAAAGAGAAGGGGACAGCAGAGGATGAGATGATTAGATAGCATCACCAACTCAATGGACATGAATCTGAGCAGACTCCAGGAGAGAGTGGAGGACAGAGGAGCCTGGCCTGCAGCAGTCCATGAGGTCACAAAGAGACACGACTTATCGACTGCACAACGGCAGAGAGTTCTAGACTTGGTTTCCTATTTAGGGGACCAACAAGCACCCCAGGCCCGTTGCTTGAAGGTCTGCTTTTGGCACACCTTGCACCATCAGACTGTGCCTACAGTTCTCAGCTTCTGTGACTTCTAGTGACAAAGAGTGTCACAGACAGGACAGCCCATTCCATGGTCAGGTAGTCCTAGGGGCTGGAAAGCAATTCCACCTTTCAGCCCCACCAGTGGGCCTAAGTCTGTCACCTGGGCTGCACAGAGAAGAAGGTGCATTTGTCTCCCACCTAATGGCTTGCAAATGTCTGCACACCGCTGTCTGATCTTCCCGTGTCTTCCCTATTCTTCCCCGACTTCATTCCCCTCACCCCTAATGTGGTTTCAGCTCTCACCCTGGCCCACATCCTCCAATCTGTCAGTGCTCCTCTTAAAGGGTGACACCCAGAATGAATCCCAATCTTGGAGGTTTATTACTTTCATTTCTACCACAAATAAGTCCCCATCAGCATCAGTCAATCCAGCATATTTCCTGTGGGGTGACCTTCTAAGGCACAGAGAAAGAGGTGGAGGTATGTGGAAGCTGCCTCATGACCCAGATATGTTAGGAATTTCCCCAGCACCCTTTGTGGCAGACTCTGAGTCTGTAAGACAGGAGCAAGGCCCTCCTTCACCCTCTCTGAGATGTCTTTAAGACAATGTCCCCCCTGAAGACTGCATTTCTGTCGAATCACAGCACTCACAGCTTTTGCATCTGAGCATTTAAGAGGGGCCTAATGCCAGCAGATGCGAGGAACAACAGAGAAAATAGTTTGAGTGCTTTAATAAAAAAAAAACAAAACAAAACACAAGCACAAAATATAACAACCTTTCTATGCTAATAGGGAAACTGCAAAAAAAAAAAAAAAAGGGGGGGAATTAAATTAGAAATCAACTCCAGCTAGCGGAAGAGGTCAGAGGAGCGTGCCCCACTTTCGTCAGAAACGACAGTCTCGCTCACCCGTTCTCACACCTTCCCACTCGACTCAGATGCAAGAATCGCTCAGGCAAAGTGAAACACGTTTCTTCTTCAAAGCAGCCCCCTGCTGGAGCCAATTTTTCCTCCTCCAACAGTAACCCCACAAGCTTCCTCTGAGGGTACCAGAACCTCCTGCCATGTTGACGCCGTGGCTGTGCAAGAATCCCACCTTGGTCTCAAGCCAGTGCAAGGAAGGAGGCAACCTGTGCTTTAGAGGAAAGGGCGAGTCCCCGCACGGAACACAGACCCACCTCTGGGGAGACACGGCTCAGAGGCTGAGTGTCCAGGTGCACTCGGTGTGTCTGAGTGCTCACTCGTGTCCGACTCTTAGCAACCCCACGGACTGTGGCCCACCAAGCTCCTCTTCCATGGGATTCTCCAGGCAAGAATACTGGAGGGGGTCGCCAAGCCCTCCTCCAGGGGGTCTTCCCAACCCAGGGCTCTAATCCCTGTCTCCTGGGTCTCCTGGGTTGGCAGGCAGATTCTTCCTTCTGAGCCGCCTGGAAGTTCAGATGCATTGCTTACGGTTAATACCTGACACTGGGGAAGGGTGAAGGGGGGTGAATTGGGGAAAGGATGGAGGAGGCCATTCCTTACATGGTGGATGCAAGGCAAATGTTCCACCCACACTCTGCCTTAGGCTCCATCAGTAATCACTTCAACACACAGATCTGTGGCACGTCAGTAACAGAGCCCGGCCCTCAGTCGCTCATGGGGGTGCAGGTCCAGAAGGTGGATCTCTGCAAAGCAAGGGAAGCTCTGTTCCTCAGAGACTGTCAGAAATTGGAAATGAGTTGACACAGTAAATGTTTTATGATCCAGGCTGGGCTTGGGACTTTAGGGAGACCACTGCTTTCCCTGTTTTCTCCTGACTCCTCCTCCTCGCACCTTCACAAGCAAGACAGGAGCCAGCCAGCACCCATATCCATCTTATCAAACGACTAACACAGCTGTGTACCCTGTCCTGCGAAAACCTCATCAAAGAGTGGCAGGTCCATGTGACAACCTGGACTCTTCAAGTGCAGTTCTTTGGGACCAACCAGAACCCTTCACGAGGCTGTATTCTCTTCTCAGATACACACCTTGAATAGTCAAGGGAGTGCCCACTCCACTCGGCCATGCACACCCCTGCCAGGGCCCTAGGTGGCAGGGAGTCTGGAGCTCCAAGCAGAGGCTCTGGTAGGTGGGTGCAGGTGAGCAGGGAACTGAATGGGGAGTAGGTGGTGGCGTGTCCGTGGCCCACTCGGCACAGCCGACTCTCCCCTGAGATGATTTACCTTCCTGCTCTGCCCATGCCTCCTGCCGCCATCCTTGGTGCTCAGAGGTGCTGTCCCCCAGAGACCCATAGCTGTTGAGTTTCTGCTCTTGATAACACCAGAACATCAAATAATTCATCTTCCAGATGCATCTTTTTTTCTCTTTAAAAAATTACCAGGTTCAGAAAGTTATTTTAGGAGAAAAGTTCCCCGCTTTGCGCTGTTGTTTGAGATTTTGAGTCTCTCAAGTAGGACAGAGGGCTGGACATGTGGAGGACAAGCAGTTTATTGTAATCATAATCCCCTAAGCCTGCCTGCGTTCGGGATGATAAATGGCCAGCACATCTTGATAGCTCAGCACATTACTGAGAATCATTTATCACCACACCTATCCCTGGGAATACAGGGCTCTTCCAGTATTACTCCACTCACCCAGATGGGGAGATGATTCTTTTCTTTCTACGTGCATGCCTTTATCTGTAGGAAAATGCATACTTCGACATGGATGTGTCTGTTTGTACATATCTTGGATATGATACTCATGAGCGAGCATGGGTACATGGATAAATACCATTATGGGGGCAAGTTGATGAATTAGAGCAAATAATGAAGCCTCTCCAGCCTTCTTGCCTGGGAGATCCCATGAACAGAGGAGCCTGGCAGGCTACAGTCTGTGGGGTCTCAAAGAGCCTCACATGACTGAGCAACTAATATTCAATAATTCATTCAATGAAGTGAAGCTCGGGGGTTACAGTTTCTGTTTAAGGGAGTTACCTCCCTTCTGTGGCCCTCAGCCAGATCCCTAAACTGGACAGCTATTTCACAAAATGTTCCTGGTGGATCACTTGGAAACAAAGGAAAAGAGAATGAATGGATCAGGGTTTGCTCTTGAGAAACAAATATCTAAAAACCTATATTCATATTGAAATGACTATTTAAATTAAGGACAGAGAACTGTTTCTCTGCATCCAGGCAGGAAGAACTTTCCTCAGTTATGTTACAGAGAGTTCAGGCAGATCAAACCATGACCAAAGCTGATGGTAAATAACAATGACAGTAGCAATAGGCAGCAGCCGCATATATCTAATACATGGCATTTGACCGTATCTTGTCATCGTTCCAAGTGCAACACAAGTACCAACTCGCTCACTCTGTCCACATCCTCTTCAATATTTCATAGTGCCCACCTTTTACAGGTGAAGGAACCCATGGTGAGGTCAGTGTGTTTCAAAGGTTCAATCATAAAATCAATTTACCGAGTTGGAAAAATTCTCCCATATATAGGCTATGTATGTGCACTGGTCACATAATTTAGCTTCTTAGTAACTCAGTGAGATCATGTATATAGTCACATTTCTAAAGAACAAATGCCAAATTAATGGAGACACTGAGATTCCCAAAACCAGAGCCTAGAGCAGCCCCAGAGAGAGACGCCCCCAAGCCTCAGAGGCATTTCCCAGGTCACCGGCCTCAGATGACAAACACATGGCGGCAAGGCACGTGGGCAAGTGACCCACGCTGGGTGAAGCAGGGTCGTGAATAACAGGGCGGGCAGGGCGATGCTCCAGATCCCGGGCCTGAGCACAGGTCTGTCCCAAGGGGATTGGACAGAACGGGTTAAGAGCATCACGACCTCAGTATAGGAAGTTGCGGATTCAGATAGAAGTCTGATCCCAGGAGGGCACTTGAGCCCACATGAGCTGAGGGAGATCAGTCATGTCCATGAGGCTACCGTGGAGGCTGGGGGCTCTCGGCATGGACCACGTCCACCAGGAGGCAGGGTGATGTATCCAAACCATGACCCACGGGGCTGTGGCTGACCAAGCCTCGGACAGGAGCCCTCATCGGGGGGTGACTGGGAACCCGGCGCTTCTGTCTTCCAATCACCATCAACGGAGAGAAAGAGAGCCGGTGACCCAGACCATCACAGTGGGAAACGCGATCTGCCTTTCTGGGGCGTAAAACCTGTCCTGCCTTTTCCGTCCTTTCAGGGAGATCCGGCCCAAGTCCGCCGTGCAGTGGGAAGAGCTGTGTCGGCCCTGGGTCTCCGGCCCCCGGAAGCTGATTGCCAGCCTGACCAGCGACTCCCTGCGGCACGTGTACGGCGAGCTGGACTTGCAGATTCAGAGGCGGCCTTCGATGTAGATGTACAGGGGGGCTGAGCTACACCCGGGCGCCTGGCCCCTTGTAGTCTAGGCTGAGGAAATTCTAACGCAAAAGTAGTCAGCTCTTGCTTTAACTTAGCTGTGAAGCCCTGGACAGGGCTGGATAGGGTCCCAGAGTGGTGACGGCGTGTGTTTCAAAGACACACTTTTCAGTGTGGCTATTCGCTGTGCAAGTTCGTTTTTAATCACCCCACCTTCCAAAGGATTCTGAGCATTAGCTTTAATTAAGCCCTAATTAGGCTCTCGGAGCTCATAAGAGTAAAAGTCATCATTTATCATCTCAAATGGCTGCGGCTGCAACATCAGAGGACTTCCCTTGCCTGGGGATTTGCTCAATACGTGGCCTCATGTAAAACAGGGCTTCTCATCCCCCTACTCAGCCTTTTGGGGATCACATTCTCCCCAAAGGGAAGGAAGGACATGATTTGGGCCCTAGAATTCTATTCCCCTTTCTTGGAATCAGGTTGTAGCCTCCGTATCAGAATATTTTTCCCCAGGAAGTGAGTGCAGCATCATTTTTCTTCTTGGCAAAGCCAGGGAAAGGTCTTCCATCTTGCACCTGCGGCAAAGCGACCGCCTGCCAAATTTCACAGATTTACGTTGTGAGAAGAGGTGGCCCCATATTAACAAATTGCATTTGCGGGGAACTTAATCCCCGAAGAGGAGATAAGAAAGCAGGTGCAATACTCAGATCTATTAAATAATGTAGTTTTATAGTGCTTTTTATAGGAGGCGTCCCACCACGGCCCGAACGGGAAGAATCGATGGCCCTAACTTTAACCCTTTGGGGGCTGTAGTATTAGAAATTAACCAGACCGACTTGGGACAGTGGGGATGAGGAATTAACCTCCTTTATTAGTGATTATACTTCACCTATCTCTCTGGAAGCATCTCCTTGGCACAATGACGCAGGTCCAGGTCCAGTTTTAGAGACCAAATAAACCCAATAAGTTGGAGAAGCTGGCAGGTTAAGTGACCAGATGTGTGGAAGGGCAGCCGCTATTTCTCTCATCCTTCACATCACCCACGTTGAGACCTCAGCTCGGCACGCAAGTACTAGAAGCTAATACGGACTCCAGCCTGCAAACAGCCAGGGCTACTATACAGCCGATGACAGAGGACATGGATATCATTGGGATTCGTCTCTAAGTTTCCAACAGGCAAGCGACCAAATGTTTACCTGCAAGGCTGATTTTTTTTTTGTCCAAATTACCAGATTGGTATGCCTAGAGTGTGATTTAGGTCAGTCAATTGTGACTCTTAGCAGAAGAAAGCAAAGATGAATAGTGAGATGGGATCAGGGGGAACGCCAGAGTGGAATTATGTGTGGTCTATCTAACCACATCTCTAGGCCTTTGAGATGGTTCCTGAACCTGCAACACTGGAATCCGTGAGGGTTAGCCAGTCCCCTCCACAGACACCTCATACCTAACTCTACTAAGTAATCTCCCAGCATTTGCCAAGGCTTCCAATACTCAGCTCTAAAATGAAATGCACTTTGCTGGACTGTTAAACTGGCTTACTATAGTATATTCTTATTAACTAGAATGTAATCAAAACTTAAAATAAAGTTAACCTGATTGCATTTGCATCTGTACAAAAGTGAAGGCTTTTGCTTTTCAATACGACATACTACTAACCACAGCTGCTTGAGAAACCACGCTTCCTTGGCAGCCGGTGGTTCACCCTGGAGAGTGAAACAAGCATCTCTCCTTGAGGGGAAATAACTCAAATGGGTAGTGACGTTACAGTTAGCTTTCCTCGCGGCTCTCTCTACATTTTATTAACCTCACTCAACTAAGGAGGAAGTTTGGTTCAAAAATCAGCTTCCAGAAACTTCAAAACCTCTGCAGACACTTTCTTCATGAGTAATCTCATGAATCATTATGATGACTCAGTGGACAAGCCAGCATGAACACCTATCATGACGAACACCTTTTGTAGTCTTAGAACAGAGATGGAAACGATATGAAAAATATGTATCAGAGGTCCTGTATTCACGGCTGACATCACTGAACAACCACATCTTCGGGCCTCACGATCCTTCTCCACGCAGAACTCCAACCATCTATTACAAACTGATATGGAGTTGGCATTCAGAATAAAGCCTGTTCTACCTACATTAGGGTCAGCCCACCCCCTTTGACAACTGAGACTCCAGACAGTGCAATAATGCCATGGCTCTAAAACACATAGTTTGGTAACAAGCAGCGTGGGCTTCCATGCTGGCTCAGCAGTAAAGACGCCACCTGCCAGTGCAGGAGATGCAGGAGTCTCAGGTTCAATCCCTGGATCAGGAAGATCCCCTGGAAAAGGAAATGACAACCACTCCGGTCTTCTTGCCTGGAGAATCCCATGGACAGAGGAGCCTGGCGGGCTACATCCATGGGGTCACAAAGAGTCGGACATGACTGAGTGAGTGAACAGCAACATATCTCAGGGAGCAGCAGAGACTCTGAGTTCTAGTTTTTGACTGTGCAGGTCCCCTATGCTTCGAACAAATCCTTATTTGTGTTTATAGCTTTGATGACTAACGAGGGGTAACAATACTTTTATTTCCACAAGGTTCTTCTGGGATATTTCAAGCAAGACATAACAACACATGCAAAGTGATAGATAGATAACAGATAGGTACATCGATAGATGACAGAGATATGACAGTTGAGCAAGAGAGGAAGAGATGAAAGAGATTGTATAAATATGTGTATTTCAAATAATTTTACTTTATCAACACTTAAAAAAAATAATCATTTCCAACCTTTGATGAAGAAACTAAAGGGACCTCGTAGCCACACATCAGGGTAAATCAAGTGGGTAGGAGCTGAAAGTGAAGTCAACCTCTGCTTTGCTGTGCATTCTTTAAATCTCATTATGTCTCTCAGAGTTTAAAGAATGCTGAATTAAAACCAACTCAAGACTCTTTGAGGGCTTCCCTTGTGGCTCAGCTGGTAAAGAATCCACCTGCAATGCAGGAGACCTGGGTTTGATCCCTGATTTGGGAAGATTCCCTGGAGAAGGGAAAGGCTACCCACTCCAGTATTCTGGCCTGGAGAATTCCATGGACTGTGGAGTCCGTGGGGTCGCAAAGAGTTGGACATGACTGAGCAACTTTCACTTTTTTTCAAGACTCTTTGAAGAGCTGCAGTATAGTAACAAAAAATATACAAATTTATGACAGGAATATGAAGGAAAATGGAGTTTGTGCTAGACTCATTGGCAATCTAAAGTCATAAAATTCCACATATAAGTTCATCATTTATGAATATCCTTCCAATGTTATTTTTAAAAAGTAATAGTCTACACAATCATTTATTCAGCTTTTCTACCCCTCAATATCCTCTCAATACCCAGCCATCCTTCCAACCATCTATCCACCCTTTATTCCAGCCATTCATTTAACCATCCATTATTCATTATTATATGCAAGCATGAATTCAACAAGTATTTATTGACCATTAAGCATCATAGTAGAGATTCAAAGATAAAAATCTATGCTCCCTGTTCACAAGCCAGATACAGAGCCAGATATATAAATAAAGTATGCATAAAATATGTATTTATAAATCTACAATTAGATGGGAATAGGTATGTTAATAGAGGTATGTCCAGAGTACCATGGAAATAAAAAGAAAAAGATGCCTGAAAAAGCCTCCCATAATTCTCCAAGCATACTGGAGGAAAGATTTAAGGTGCATCTTGAACAAAAGCCTAGGACGTAAGTTGGATAACATCTGACAGAGAAGAGCTCACGAAACAGCCTAGAGGAGAGAGGCCAGCCCTTCCGGGGGACTGCAGCTGCTGCGGCCCGGTGAGATGGTGAGTATCCAGCAAGCAGAGGCGGGCTCTTCGTCTTCCCCATCAGAGTGGTTCGTGGGACCATTCACTGAAAGTATCTGTGGAGACTTTGGCCACAGAAGTGCAGGTATGAGTCAGAGCTGGAGCACTTCCAGAAATAAGAATTTGTTTCTTCTAGGCTGTGTGGTGGAGAAAGGCTAAAAGTGGCTGCTGATTAAAAAACTGGATGCAAAAAAAAAAAAAACTGGATACAGAACTAAAAACTACAGGCAGGTCCAGGAGGGACAGGAGAGTATGGGTTGGCATGCCTAACTCAGGTCATGATTGAGTCTCAGGATAGACGATTGGGGTGTGCCTATGGTTGGTTCAGGGATGGGAAAGGAAATGTTTTAGGGCCCTGGAGAAGACTCTTGAGAGTCCCTTGGCCTGCAAGGAGATCCAACCAATTAATCCTAAAGGAAATCAGTCCTGAATATTCATTGGAAGGACTGATGCTGAAGCTGAAGCTCCAGTGCTTTGACCACCTGATGTGAAGAACTGACTCACTGGAAAAGACCCTGATGCTGGGAAAGACTGAAGGCAGGAGGAGAAGGGGGCAGCAGATGATGAGATGGTTGGATGGTATCACTGACTCGATGGACATGAGTTTGAGCAAGCTCCAGGAGATAGTGAAGGACAGGGAAGCCTGGTGAGCTGCTGCCCATGGGGTCACAAAGAGTTGGACACGACTCAGTGATTAAACAACAAGTTCCCAGGAGATAAAGTGGGAGAGGAAGCAGGTCAGGGGAGCCATCTATCACACAAACAGATGCCAGTGGATGACAGACAAGTTCCTAGAAACTCAACTTTGAGAATCTGAGTAACTCCCATGGGTAGGGACTGCTAAAGACCCAAGAGCTTATTCCTAGGGCTGTGCTCATCTCTCTTACAGGCAAAGCTCTCCACCTCATTTAGACTTGGTTTTGCCTTTATAAATCTCTACAGAGGCATGAAAACAAGAAACCCACAACACATAAATAAATGAGAAGAAAAACAAAGCACCTCGGTTGCAACAAGAAAAGTTACTAGGAGACTGTGTTTACCTCTGTTGCCAAGAGCTCAGGAACATTTTTTAGCTTCAGAGACAATGGACCTTTTTAAAAGATGCTTGGTAAGCTTGCTGCTAATACAATTCATGAACTCCCATTAATTTTCACACTAATCATGGTTCTAGGACTTCAGTAATTATCTAAGCAATGCTTTACCATCCCAAAACTAATTCAGGCGTAAGGGGTCCTAATGAGTACTTCCTGTTACTAAAAGCAAGTGCCTAGAACACCCAAGAAAGGATTCTTTCCTCTTCTTTCTGGTTTGAGCAAGTTTGGACAGTGGGAAAGTATTGCATGATAAAAATTACAGTCAGAATTTGTTATGTTAAGGCAGTAGACTATGAATAGCCATAAGATCACTGTCACTCCTTTCATTGAAAGCTGGTCATCTCTCCTTCTGTCCCATTGATTCTAGGCTAGCTCTCTGGTGCTCAGACCAATGGAATGTGGTAGAAAGAACTCTGTTGGTTCTCAGACCCAGGGAGATGAGCAGCTTTCACTTATTGTCTCTTGAAATCCTTTCCACAGAAGTTGTGAGCTTCTGTATAAAAGCTCAGCTTCTTTAGGATTGCCGAACTGGAGAAGCCACAGGTAGATGCTTCTGTCAACTGTCCTAGCTGGATTCAGCTTCCTGGTCCCTCCACCAAGGTGCTAGACATGAAAAAAAAGACATCGTAGCCTACAAGGAAGAATTAAAGGAACTGGAAACACTTAACCTATTAGACCTGGGAGGACACATGCTAGATCTCTTCAAATATACAGAGATTGTTAACAACACACTCTACAACTCTACACATTTTTCAGATAGAAAAGATGAAGTTCCAGCACTGAGCATTTCCTTCAAGCAGGAAGAGCGTCGATTGCTCTCCTTTCTGAGACTGTTGGACGAAGTGTTCTGCTCATATGATACTGCATTTCAGGTGACCTTGACTTTCAAGCTATGGTTTTCTAGGCCCTTCCTCACCCTCATCTCCATCAGCATTTGCTTGGACACCATTAGGGATAACTTGAAGTTGAGAGAGAAGACACGATGATGAGGATGGCACTGCTCTTTCTCAAAAACTTGGGAAATAAGACGATTCCACAGGGAACCTCAAAGAGACATCAGTTCCCTATCGCCCCAAACCCATCTTTCCCATGGAGCACCAGGGACAGTTAACAGCCTGATCATGAAACTACATGCCATTTTTCCCCCTGAACATTCAGACATGCCGTGATTTGCACACAGATCTGTTCTGATTTATCTCTAACTACGTGGAATAAAGTGACTCATTTTTCTGTTAGCTATGTGCTTAGTTGCTTAGTCGTGTCCTACCATTTACAGCCAGGCTCCTCTGCCCATGGAATTTTCCAGGCAAGAATACTGGACAGGGTTGCCATTTCCTATTCCAGCTATGCCTAAACCCCAAATTTGTGGCCACTGTTACAGGTTTAAGTCCAATAACGGCTTAAAACCTGGAGTATCTGGTCCAAGATGAGTTGGAAATTATCCATGAACAAAGGAATGTCACTCTCTTGCCATAGTTGATGGAAGTGGCTCTGGACCATTCTTGCATTCTAGAAATGTGTCCTGAGGACTCACCAGTGGTCATAATGAGTAGCCTTCCTCCTGCCCAGACTCTTGTTTACAAAGGCCTTTGTGCCATAGCTGGGTACTGGGTTTTTGTGCAGAATCTTGCATCAAAGCATCAAAGCACCATCTAAAACCTAGGCATATCCAGGTGACCCCTCAGGGTCCCTGGCAGGACACTCTGGAAGGTCCCGGCCGTGTTCACCAGCCCCACACACAACCACTTCCTCAGAAAGCAGAGGACATCTCTGTATCTTTGTGTATACCTTTCCCCAGAAAAGATTCCTAAACTTATCAGAGCATGCCCTTATATTACAAACCATGGCATTAATATGGGTTTTGAATATTTCCCTACCATAATGACATATTTAGTCCCCTACTTTTAATGATTTGTTATCATTTGCTTGTCCTTTACATTTTCTGGAGGGGCTTCCCTGATGAAAATGAAGGTGAAATCTTACCACTGAACCAGCAGGGAAGTCCCCTCTCCCAGGGATTGTTCAGTGACAGGTTCACACCCCCGCCAAGTGTTTCAGTGCGTGAACGAGGCCTGTCCAGGCTGAAGTGCCTGCAGTATTTGACCACCGCTGCCAAACTTGATTTTCTGTGCACTGCTTTTATTACGGACACAAGGCCGAGCTCATGAGTATAATTCTTCTTCTGGGCTATAACCGTGAATTCACAAAATATGACTCCAATAAAGAAATCTGCTTTTATGCAGATCATTAAAAGAAATGCTAGATATTTTCAATAATATCCCAATTAGCTTTATCGAGTACACAATGCTAAAAACCCATATAGATCAACTAAATGTTATTACTGATATAAAATTGAAAAACAGGTATAATGCGAGAATAGTGCTCTCTGTGATGAAAAACAATCGGCTTCCAGGATCTCCTGACTAGCAATGTTAAGCAGAAAATGAAGGCCATTATCTGGGAAATTTAAGCTTAAAAAAAATAAAAGCCCAAGCTCACTTAAATAACCTAAATATTGAAAGCATAATATAAAAGTGTTCTACTTCAGCCATTTCTCTCCGTTAATCCTGGTTATCTCCTAAGAAATCTAATTTAAGGACAGCCATAGTACCTCTGTATTCTCAGGAATGCTTGATGTTTTGTTCTATTAGTGCTAACTACACATAAAGTGATCATACATAATGAAGCCCTGGCTATATATTGCTTTTTGAAAATTAAAACATAAGATAATTAGGTATGCAAAAGGTTACCTTTGCTGTTGTTATTCTTCCCATTAGTATTACTATTAATAAAAAATGCCATTAAAATCTCGTGGCACGCCTGGCCCTGTGCTGAACTGAAATGCAGCCGAGTCCTGTCAAAACAGTGGGATGAGAGCCTGGCCTTGGGCACTGCTGGCTGGACTGTAAGTGGACACGGCCCCTTGGAACGCTTTTGCCAGTGTCTACTGAATCTGAATACATGCCGTGACCCGGTAGTTCCATTCGTAGGTGTATATCCAACAGAAATAGGATATATATATTCACCAAAAGATGAGTGTTCAACAACGTCCATAGCATTCAAATGTCCATAACCAAATAACTTCAGCAGGCCAGGCAAGGCTTAGGTGGGCACTTCAGCTCAGGACTGGCTGCCATCAAAGTCAGCCAGGGCTAAGGTCTTATCCGAAGGCTCAGCCCAGAGGCTCTGGTTTCGGGCTCGTGTGGGCGCCCCTCACAGACACTGGCCTGCGGACCTTAGCTCCTCGCTGGCCATTGGCATCTCCCGGCTGCTTGTTATGTTGGGCCATCTGCACGGAAGCTCACACCTGGACATCTGGCTTCCACAGTGACGAGAACACGAGAGAGCCAGACAGAAGTCCAGCTCTTCTTGGAACCTAACCTCCGAAGAGACACCCACCATTTCTGTCACATCTGTAGAAAGCAATTCACTGGGTCCAGCCAAAGGTCAAGGGGAGGGAGTCCCACAGAACGTGATTATCAGAAGGTAAGGATCCCTGGGGCCATCTTATGCTATAATATGATTTATGTTAAGAAAAACTATTCTTAGAATTGCCAAGTGGAGTCACAGGGTCTGGAATACACAAGGTTTTTTAGTTTCACGCTGTCTTTTTTCTTTGGCCTAAGAAGCTGTCCATGAATACTTCTTACATTCGAATGCAGTTTTTTAGGGTGTTTTTTTTTTTCCTGCTTAACAGAAGACTTCAAGCTTCCAGATTTACTTCTTGACAGACCACTATCTGATCAGACCCAAATAAGCATCTTTTTTTTAATTTTTAAATTTCTTTGGCCATACCAAAGAATATCCTGCAGCATGCAGGATATTAGTTCCCCGACCAGGGATTGAACCCACGCCCCCTGCAGTAGAAGCTTGAACCACTGGACCACCAGGGAAGTCCCTCAGACGAGCACCTTTAAGCTGCTCACTCACCTCCTCCTCCAGTGCAAAGGCAAGATCTGGCTGCCAGAGACAGGGGAGTTGCTGTTTTCACTTCAGTCTCACATTGCAGACACAGCTTAGAAAATACCCTGGAAAACCAGCATCCTTCAAGGTTAATATTTTGGGCCACCTCAATTGGGGTTCACGTCATTGTACCACAGAAGGCAACAGATACAGTAGAGATCGTATGGCAGACCATCTGTTAACACGTGGGAAAAGAATAACCTTTAAGCTTAAAGTAGATTTTTCTCTCTCTCCATCTCTGTTGTGCCTTGGCGTGGCTTCCCTGACAATTTCTACCAAATGTTGAAAGACGCTGTAGTATCTGGCTGACCCATCACGACGATTTCCTTTGCCAAAAATGACTAACAGTTTCAAATGATTAAAATAGATCCCATCTAGGCAGCCGTCCACTTTTCATCTTATAAAAGGAGCTCTGTGACTCTGCGGCATACATCACTGTGTACCTAGTTCAGAATAATCTGTCAATAAGCACTGTTGAATGAATGAATGACGACAATGGCCACCCAGTGGAGGAAGGAGGAAGACCTACCCTCCCTGGCACTCGGGGTTCAGGCTCCCCTCTCATCTCTGTTACTCCTGTTCATTTTTCCTGCCACTAAAACCCTAAAGTGCTTTGTCTCCAAGCAGTCCGTTTCCTCCTCATCATTTCACCTTCTAGAGTTGACCTAAGCATTAAAGCCAAAATAATATCAAAGGGAGCAGGGGTTAGAACTCGGCCATTGAACACAGCTTGTCTGAACATAGCCCATTGTCTGTCTGCTCCTCCCTGGGAATGAAGCATCTGAAGCATTCAAACCTGAATTGTCCTAACCAAGTTTCCCCAGAAACCACCTCCCATTTTCCCATACACAAACGCCTTCAAGACAGTAATCACAGAGTCAAAAATAGCCCCATTCCCTCTTCTTCTTACTGCCAAAGTGACTTGAAACAACTCTGGAAAGTATGTCACCCTAGAGTGCCTTCCGTTGCTGGAGTTCAAAATGAGGCTGGGTTTAGGGAATTCAGAGACAATGGTTACAGAAGAAAGAAAAGATGAGCTTTATCTTTCTGTCTCAAAATGAGGCCCCATGGGCTGAACATGTTCAGTCTCTCAGTGGTGTCCAACTCCTTGTGACCCTTCCTGGTAGCCCACCAGGCTCCTCTGTCCATGGGATTTTCCAGGCAAGAATACTGGAGTAGGTTGCCACTTCCTTCCCCAAAATACAATCTCCCACCATGGACCAAACAACCAGTCAAGGCAGTGAGCCCTCAACTTGGCCCCCAAGTGGAGGTTGGGCGGCCAGACCACCTACCAGGAATAGTAGCATGAGATTCTAAACTAGACGTTTGAGTAGATAAGATGATTTCTAAGACGTGAAAGTGATAGTCGCTCAGTAGTGTCTGACTCTTTGCGGCCCCACGGGCTGTAGCCTGCCAGGCTCCTCTGTCCATGGGATTCTTCAGGCAAGAGTACTGGAATGGATTGTCGTTCCCTTCTCCAGGGGATTTTCCCGACCCAGAGACTGAACCCGGGTCTCCTGCATTGCAGGCAGAGTCTTTACCGTTTCAGCCACTAGGGAAGTCCTGTCATTTCTAAAGTTAGCCCCAAACCTAAGCATCTATATTACAAGATCTGCGTTTGATGTAGCACCTGACATTTCCCCATGAACTCCTCTGAAGCACTCAGGGTGTCATTGTCCTTCCTGTGACCGAGATGGTTGTCACGCATTGTGCGTAGCAGTGTGCCCATAGATAAAAATGTTGTTACTTCATTCTTAGCCCATAACTTGAGCCTCACCGAGACACCCTTCTAGCCAATGCTTTTTATCAGATAAAGACAATATGCTCTTGAACTGCCTGCCAGTAATGAAAAGGGGTAAAAGTATCAAAAAAGAGAGAGGCTTACCAATTTATTAGCTGGAATCCCAAGCTTTTCCCACAGCACCCAAGGTCCAACTTTTAATGAGAATTGCCTTCCAATTAACATCAATGGGATCTTATAAAAGTAGGTAAATAAAGGTCTGGAAGCAAAGATAAGTTTAGGACTCAGCAATGAGCAATAATCCAGGCTCCAAAAATGACAATTATATTAGAAGGTTGGAAGAGATCAAAATTTTCAAGAAACACTGCATATATAGAGACAGACATAAATTAGTTGGAGAGCTCATTGACTCTCCTAGCCAACCACCATCCCGAAGACGGATAAGCTGTGAGATGGCTGGGAGTGGGAAGACAGGTCTGGGAGGAGATGCTGTCGGGAGCAAGACAGCTGGACCGTGTGTGACGAGCTGGAGATCCCACATCAGTTAACTGGGAGAGGAACCCCTCCTTTGACATGGGACGTGCTGGGGACCCCGGGATAGGAAGGGTAGGCCAAAGTGGAAGGCCAGAGGAGTGAACACGACTGTGAAGGACCCGGGTCTGACAAGGGAGGGACCCATTTACCCCCTGCTTCCCTGTGCCCCATCCACCCCATAATGCTTCTCCTCCCAGCGGCACCCGCCCGTTTGCTGGTTCTTCATCCTTAGCCCTTCGAGACCATGTTTCTCTTACTTCATCCACCAGGGGGCGGTAAAGAGTCTCCTGTGGTGTCAAGCTGAGCTGGGCTCTTGGTCTGAAGTGGTTCAGTTCCCACCATCTGTAACCTCACCGAAGGTGGCAGAAAACTGGGATGGTCTGTTCTGCAAAGAACAAGGCATTCGGGCTGAGGACACAATTCCCACTTTCTGCGCCGCTTGTTTTAACAGGGCTCAGGAAGCACAGCAGCTCCAGAACAGAAAAGGGTGACGTTCAGACTCCACTCTGGTGCCTCTTTGCCTCCCCTGGAGTGTGCTTCCGGGAAGGAAAAAGCCTGTCATTACAGGTACATGGAGTTCCGGTTTAGAGTGGAATACAGATGTTGGTTACTTCTAAATTCTTAGGGCTTTACATGTATGAGAACTACCATGTCCTCAGAGAAATATGAATTAAAAGAAATGATGCTACGAAAAAAGGAAATGTCTTAGATCTGAAAAAGATCAGTGCTGACACCATATCTCCTGAGAGTAAACTTATAGCTTTGGCACCAAGTCGGCAGAAAGGATGGGAGGGCTGCCTGGACTGAGAACTGACCCATGACCCAGGACCCATGACTGCTCCGGCGCCTCTGCAGACCCCATCCCAGACTCATGTGGCTCTCTCCCCTCTCCTCCTCTGACCCTCGGAGGCCTTCAGCATCCTGGCCTCCCCCGCTCAGCCCCTCTCCACTCTGGCTCATTTACATGTGCACATGACAACATTAGAACTCGAATTCTAGGAAAGGATGATGAAAACAGACGGAAGGCCTCACTGCAGCTGATCCTTAAGTGGATCCGAATTAAACTGTGGGCAGTGTGAGCACCAAAGCATCTCAGCCTCAGTGGTCACCGAAAGGATCCTAGGTACAGGGATTAAGATAAAGATTAAGATAAAGACAATAGTCCTTCTCTCTAGAGATGCTGAAGCTGAAACTCCAATACTTTGGCCACCTGATGTGAAGAGCTGACTCATTGGAAAAGACCCTGATGCTGGGAAAGATTGAAGGTGGGAGGAGAAGGGGACGACAGAGGATGAGATGGTTGGATGGCATCACCGACTCAATGGACGTGAGTTTGAGTAAACTCTGGGAGTTGGTGATGGACAGGGAGGCCTGGCATGCTGCAGTCCATGGAGTTGCAAAGAGTCGGACACGCCTGAGCGACTGGACTGAACTGAACTGGAGATGTAGTCCCTCTTGTATGTGTGCTAAGTCACTTCAGTCGTGTCTGACTCTTTGTGACCTCACGGACTGTAGCCCACCAGGCTCCTCTCTCCACGGGATTCTCCAGGAAGGAACACTGGAGTGGGTTGCCATGGCCTCCCCTCCTCCAGGGGATCTTCGGGATCCAGGGATTGAACGCACATCTCCATGTATCCTGAATTGGCAGGTGGGTTCTTTACCACTCATACCACCTGGGAAGCCTGCAGTCCCTCTTAACAGGACCTAATTTCATTGACTTTTATGATCATTTCCCTCTAATTCTATTACATTTAATTCTGTCTCACATATGAAGAAAAAGAAAACACATAAAAAAGAAGAGTGGAAAGCTATTTCAAAGTTCAGTGGCAAAGATATGCTTCTTTTTTTTTTTATTAACTCCTGGTGGTCTGTTAAAGTTTTCTGTTGCTTCATGATTCATTCTTGATAGATTGTATGTTAATAGGAATTTATCCATTTCTTCTAGGTTGTGTTATTTGTTGGCATATAATTGCTCAGAGTAACCTCTTTATGATGCAGGAAGACCAATGATGTCTCATTAAATGCAATGAGGGTGCATGGTTTGACTGGAGATTTCATTGCTTCAGCCTCTGGCCCTTAAGTTTATACACGTCAGTTAAGAAATTATCAGAGGAAGGAAATAACTTAAAAAAAAAAAATTGAAGTAAGTCTACCTTGTTTCTTGGCAAGAAGTCATGCAAGAATGAGAAGGATAAGCAGAAAAAGAAAACATGAAGACTCATGGCTTCACCTTTACTTCTCTTTTTAGCCAAACTGCACACGGGCGCCTAAAAGGCAGCACTTTTTTCTTTACACATGATGGACGGGGAGGCAGAGGAATGATTGGGTGATGGGCGGGACTCCACTGGCCTCCTCTGGACCCATGAATTCAGAAGGAGAGAAAAGTTTCTTAAAATTAACCAAAGGGAGTCAGGAAGGTGACTTACAAAGTAGGAGAGATGTTCCCAGAAGGGTGTAGAAGGATGAAAGGAAATCCTATGACTCAGTTCCATTAGGAAGCTGACCCTAGAAGAGCTGGGCTTTGTGAGCAGCACTGATCCATTAGCTACAAGGAAAGGGAGAGAAAACTGCTGGAAGGTAATCAAGCTCCACATTATGCCCGTGAAAGGCCCTTGGTGTTTGGGTGGCGCCTTGAAGCTGGGGAAATTAAAGCACTGCGGATACCCGGTAGGTCCAGCGCTGTGATCTCACACAAAACGAGCGAGAGGAACGCGGGCAGAAGTCTCGAGGGGAGAAGCCACTCATTTCTCGTAGGTACCTTTCCCCGCACCGGAGAAGTGTCTTTAGGGCTGTGAGACCATCACATACTTCCTGTCCCTGGTGTGGTGACTGCTCATCAAAAGAGCTCCTACGAAGGGAGCCCCGATCACCTTCCTGCTTTAGTTACCCGTGGAGGACACGTCTGTCACTGCTGGTGCTGGAAGCGGTGTGGCTCAGAAATCTATCGGAAGTGGATTGCAGGGGTTGGCCAGGAGCATAAAGTACGTGGCGTAAAGGGTGTTGTGTCCTGGCACGTGGCCGCGGGGAAAATGCAGGCTGTGCTTCTGCCCCATTTCACTGTTTCACACGGCACAATCAGGACGTGAGGGGGGAAAGCTCCAACTGGAAGACTCTCGTTTCTTGGATTCCATCCAACGGCAGGACGCTAGTAGTCATTTTGAGTAGCCCCTGACGGCGGAACCTTACAGAGTTGGTGCTCCCCACGCCAACTCCTCACTCCCAGGGGGGTGATCATTTCGCACTATGAACTTCACACGTGTTGGGGATTGTTTTCATGGGGACTAAAATCCTTTGAATCACAAAATGACTCCAGTGTTGGCATTAGACTCTTCAAATATCCCCAGTACTTCAAGTGCAGAAGCAGAAATATTAATTGTGAAGATTCAATGCTTATTACAATCTCTGCAACACTCTAGGTTTGCATCTTCGGAAGAAACCATTATTTCGTGAGAAAAGAAAATGTTGAGGCTCCATGCCTCAGGGTGTCAACTTCCCCCTGGTTTTCTTTCAAAGTGTCCCCTGGGGTGCTTGAGGGTGAAGAGTGACCCGTGTCCCCTAATCCAGTGCGGGTTGCTGTTTCCGTCTTGGCATGACTTTTAAGTTTCTATGCAGCCCCTTGCCTTTCTCTTGCCAGGAAAGGGCACTAAGGAATTAAGCCTTGCTGTTACTCTGATTTTATTCCTATTCTCTCCCATTATAGACTAAGTAGGTTGACTTTTCATGTGTTTACTAAAAGCAAAAGCAACCATCTTAATTATCTAAACATGCAATTTTTTATCCCCGGTGGCTCAGAGGGTAAAGAATCTGCCTGCAATGCAGGAGACCTGGGTCCAATCCCTGGGTCAGGAAGATCCCCTGGAGAAGGGCATGACAACCCACTCCAGTGTTCTTGCCTGGAGAATCCCATGGACAGAGGAGCCTGGCGGGCTACAGAACGTGGGTCGCAAGAGTTGGGCACGACTAAGCGAACAGGTATACTAATCCATGTTTATTTCTCTCAAAAACTATGAATTTATTTGATTGGGCCTATTTCATAGTGTCTGCAAACTTGGAAAGCTGCCCCTGAGAATGACCTCTGACCATTTATTCATCCATGAGATATTATTCTACAGTCTTGCTTTCATACTGTCCTCAGAATCTCCAAAATTCAGTATGTATTTTGCACATACAGCGCATCTCGGTTCCAACCAGCCACATATCAACTGTTCCACAGCCACACGTCCAGCTACCAAGCTGGACAGCAGAGGTCTAAAGCATGGGTCCTCAACCAGGGCTTCACATTAGAGTCGTCTAGGGGGCTTTTATTTTTTCTAGCTTGAAGATTGTTTATTTATTTTTTATAAATATGTGGCTGGACCTAGAGTCTGTCATACAGAGTGAAGTAAGTCAGAAAGAGAAGAACAAATATTGTATATTAATGCATAAATGTGAAATCTAGAAAAGATGGTACAGATGAACCTATTTGCAGGGCCGGAATAGAGACACAGACATAGGGAACAAATGTATGGACACCAAGGAAGGAAGGTGAGGGTGAGATGAACTGGGAAGAGTAGGACTGACGTACACATACGACAATATGTAAAATAGATAGCAAGTAGGAACCTTCTATAAAGCAGGAGTGACTGAGTCAAAGTCGCTCAGTCGATTTGGACTCTCTGCGACCCCATGGACTATACAGTCCATGGAATTCTGCAGGCCAGAATATTGGAGTGGGTAGCTGTTCCCTTCTCCAGGGGATTTTCCCAACCCAGCAATCAAACCCAGGTCTCCCACATTGCAGGCAGATTCTTTACCAGCTGAGCCACAAGGGAAGCCCAAGAATACTGGAGTGGGTAGCGTATCCCTCCTCCAGGGGATCTTCCCAACCCAGGAGTCGAACTGGGGTCTCCAGCATTGCAGGTGGATTCTTTACCAACTGAACTATCAGGGAAGCCCATAAAGCAGGAGAGGTGGGTTCAATCCCTGGGTCGGGAAGATCCCCTGGAAAAGGAAATGGCAGCCTGTCCCAGTATTCTTGCCTGGGAGATCTCATGGACAAACGCGCCTGACAGGTTTACAGTCCATGGGGCTGTGGAGTCAGACACGACTGAGCGACTCAACCAGAAGTAAGTCCAGGGAGGCTGAATAAGAAGAGAGCTACTAAAATGAGATCGGACTTGCTAGCCCGAGAATCTCTGCAGGGCTGTGTAGGCTTTCTGACTTTGCAGTGCAGTGAGCTAAGGCCCAGGGTGGCAGGCAGATGTGCGCACAGACTCACAGGATGACGGCCTCATTAGCAAGAGCAGACTAAGAACGTAGGGGAGCCCCCCCCCGCCCCCCGCCCACCGCATCCTGACTGTCCTGGTCTGCAGAGCAGAGCTGAATAAGCCGCCGGCCGGCTGGATGGAGAGCTCTGGGGGTGGCAGCCAGCGAGAGGCAGAAAAGGCAGCCCCGCCGACCTCCCCATCCGCGAGCTCTTACGGGAAGGGCTGGCGCTCTCGGAGCTGCAGTTCCCTTTTTTCTCCTCCGCTAAGGCCCGTATGGTTTCCTAATGGCATTTTAAGCCAGCTGTTAATGCGGGTAATGTAGTTTGGGAGAAAGCAAAAAGGCCCAATTATAAGAATCAATATATTGCGTGAAGGGAGAACAGAAGCCTCTATTAAATATGAAGCAGGGCTTCAATTCCAACCAGAACTAGGCCAAGCGAGGAAACCGAAACCAGCCCGCGAGACGGAGGGGAGGGTGCCAGAGGAGCGTCTCTGAGCCGAGCTTGCTCATTGCCCCCTGCCCGCCCGGCGGGATCGCTGCAGCCTCACGAGATCGGGTACGCGGGTGGTCCCGGGCCCCACGGGCAGTGTCCAGAGCACGCGACAGGCTGCTGCGAGCACTGGCTAAGCTAGTCCACGAACCGTGAATGGACACGTTCACTGGCGAACCTCCCTGCCTTCCCTGGTCTCTTTCCTTTGGCCAGGACTTTTCGAGTGTGGTTCCCGGAGCAGCAGCGCCGGCATCCGCTGAAAGCGTGTCCCTTACAAGAGGCCCCTCCTCAGAGCTCAGTAGTCCAGCAGAATCAGCAGTTCCGAGCGGGCCCAGCGGAGCTGTGTTCTCCATGCCCCCTCCACGCTCCAGGCAAAGCCCAGGGCTCAGCCACGAGATGACCACTCAAGAACTAGCCGCTCTTGGGACTTCCCTGGTGGCCCAGTGGTAGAGGATGTGCCATGCGATGCAGGGGACGTGGGGCCCAGCCCTGGTCCAGGAACTAAGATCCCACGTGTGGAGAGGCAGCGAAGCCCTCACGCCTCAGCTACTGAGGCCTCGAGCGCTGCGGCTAGGACCCCAGCCGAATAAACACAGTAAGTAGTTTTGGAAAAAGAGCTATCCGCTCTGGCAGTGAAGGACGGAAAGTGACTCTGACATGCTCCCCGCCCTTGAGGAGTCCGTGGCAACCACTTGTCTGAGCCAGCGGCACTTTACAGGGTCCCCTCAGGAGATCGCATTCCTCCCTCCCACTGTGCCTTTAAGTAAGTGTAAGTGTTAGTCGGAGTGTGAAGTCAGGTGGGCCTTAGGAAGCATCACTACAAACAAAGCTAGTGGAGGTGATGGAATTCCAGTTGAGCTGTTTCAAATCCCGAAAGATGATGCTGTGAAAGTGCTGCACTCAATATGCCAGCAAATTTGGAAAACTCAGCAGTGGCCACAGGACTGGAAAAGGTCCATTTTCACTCCAATCTCAGAAAAGGTAATGCCCAAGAATGCTCAAACTACCACGCAATTGCACTCATCTCACACGCTAGTAAGGTAATGCTCAAAATTCTCCAAGCCAGGCTTCAGCAATACGTGAACCGAGAACTTCCAGATGTTCAAGCTGGTTTTAGAAAAGGCAGAGGAACCAGAGATCAAATTGTCAACATCCATTGGATCATAGAAAAACCAAGAGATTTCCAGAAAAACATCTATTTCTGCTTTATTGACTATGCCAAAGCCTTTGACTGTGTGGATCACAATAAACTGAGGAAAATTCTAAAAGAGATGGGAATACCAGACCACCTGACCTGCCTCTTGAGAAACCTGTATGCAGGTCAGGAAGCAACAGTTAGAACTGGACATGGACCAACAGACTGGTTCCAGATAGGAAGGGGAGCCCATCAAGGCTGTATGTTGTCACCCTGCTTATTTAACTTACTTGCAGAGTACATCATGAGAAACGCTGGGCTGGATGAAGCACAAGCTGGAATCAAGATTGCCGGGAGAAATATCAATAACCTCAGATATGCAGATGACACCACCCTTATGGCAGAGAGTGAAGAGGAACTGAAAAGCCTCTTGATGAAAGTGAAAGAGGAGAGTGAAAAAGTTGTCTTAAAGCTCAACACTCAGAAAACTAAGATCATGGCATCTGGTCCCATCAATTCATGGCAGATAGATGGGGAAACAGTGGAAACAGTGGCTGACTTTATATTTCTGGGCTCCAAAATCACTGTAGATGGTGATTGCAGCCATGAAATTAAAAGATGCTTACTACTTGGAAGGAAAGTTATGACCAACCTAGACAGCATATTAAAAAGCAGAGACATTACTTTGCCAACAAAGGTCCATCTAGTCAAGGCTATGGTTTTTCCACTGGTCATGTATGGATGTGAGAGTTGGACTGTGAAGAAAGCTGAACACTGAAGAATTGATGCTTTTGAACTGTGGTGTTGGAGAAGACTCTTGAGAGTCCCTTGGACTTCAAGGAGATCCAACCAGTCCATCCTAAAGGAGATCAGTCCTGGGTGTTCATTGGAAGGACTGATGTTGAAGCTGAAACTCCAATACTTTGGCCACCTCATGCGAAGAGCTGACTCATTGGAAAAGACCCTGATGCTGGGAAAGATTGAGGGCAGGAGGAGAAGGGGATGACAGAGGATGAGATGGCTGGATGGCATCACCGACTCAATGGACACGGGTTTGAGTAAACTCCGGGAGTTGGTGATGAACAGGGAGGCCTGGCGTGCTGCAGTTCATGGGGTCGCAGAGAGTCAGACACGACTGAGCGACTGAGCTGAAATGAGCTGAAGTGTTAGTCGCTCAGTCGTACCTGACGCTTTGCGACCCCATGGGCTGCAGCCCACCAGGCTCCTCTGTCCATGGGATTTTCCAGGTAAGGGTACTGGAGTGGGTAGTCATTTCCTTCTCCCACTATGCCTTGAAGGGCAATCAAATTTAACCCTGGGCTGGTGTGTTCCTGGCCCCTGCATGAAATCTCCTGCAGGACTCAGCACCTCTCCAGGTCCTCTCAAATAACAAAAAGAGAACGGTCTTCAAATATCAAGTTCAAGGTCAAAATCCTGGCCAAACCTCAGACCCAGATACACCCTACTGTCCTATGAACAGGGAACCGCTAGGGGATTGAAGTCTGTCCCCAGGACCTCACCCCCTTTCTGGCCAATTCCAGAGAGCACAGCTAACTGCCGCATCTTAGGTTCAAATGAAATTTCTGACTCAACCAGAATTCAGGAGAACTAGACCCGGTTCCTTGGACCCTGAAGAAGTGCATCTGCCCGACTGCATGCCGGGTACCTCCCCTGTGAACCAGCCTCCAACAAGCCATGACCGGCAGACATCAGCAGAAGCTCATGCAGAAGGTCTATACTTAACCAGAGATCTCAGATATTGACAGAGGCTGCCCCCTCATTGTCCGGCCCTGGCCAAAAACCATTAAGAATTCAGGAAAGTGCATAAAGCTAATTGCTAAGCAGCACTCCAGAGCTGGGCTCTCCATGTGAATCATTCTACAGCACAAATAGCATGGGCTGGGATTGTGCCGTGTATATGCAATAGGGCTGACTAATGGGCTGACCACACTCCCTTCCTTCTTTCTTTACTGCCCACTCACTACTTCTCTGTAGCTTTTTCAATGGCTGGGATAGCCAACTCTGACATCCTTAGAAAAGATTTGGATATTTTCCCGGGGAGTGGCGGTTATCACCTTGTGCCACACTTGCTCAGCATACGCCACTCCACGGAAGCTCTCTCTCCCCTTGATGAATTTTCCAACTTGGCTGATACCTCTTTTTTTCCTTCCTCCAGCCACCTCCAAAGTTTCTCCAAGTTTCACTTCTCAGCCATCTTCTATCTACCATCTATCTATCTAGTTATCTATCATCTATTTATCTATCATCTATCTATCTCAGTTCAGTTCAGTCACTCAGTTGTGTCTGATTCTTTGCGACCCCATGGACTTTAGCACACCAGGCCTCCCTGTCCATCACCAGCTCCCGGAGTTTACCCAAACTCATGTCCATTGAGTCAGTGATGCCATCCAACCATCTCATCCTCTGTCGTCCCCTTCTCCCCCCACCTTCAGTCTTTCCCAGCATCAGGGTCTTTTCCAATGAGTCAGCTCTTCTCATCAGGTGGCCAAAGTATTGGAGTTTCAGCTTCAGCATCAGTCCTTCCAATGAATATTCAGGACTGATTTCCTTTAGGATGGACTGGTTGGACCTCCTTGCAGTCCAAGGGACTCTTAAAAGTCTTCTCCAACACCACAGTTCAAAAGCATCCAGTCTTCAGCACTCAGCTTTCTTTATCATCTATCTACCATCTATCTATCTAATACATCATACCCAAGATGCTCTACTCTGGGGAACAACCGAGCACTATATCACTAACCCCAGCCTCTCCCCTGAGCTGCAGTCCAAACTTACTGAACCCCTTATAGCAGAGGTCCTCAACCCCCAGTCTGCTGAGGACTGCCAGTCTCCAACTTCTTAGGAATGGGGGTGCGCAGTGGGAGGGGAGCTGTGGGCAAGCAGGTGAAGCTTCATCTGCCGCTCCCCATCACTCCCCATTGCTTTCATCCCCCCCCAGCATCTCCCATCTATGGAAAATTTGTTTTCTGTAAAACTGGTTCCTGATGCCCAAAATGTTGGGGACCGCTGCCTTCTAGGAACATGTACCTGGATGCTCTTTTGGTTTCTAGCATATGACTCTTTTCCTGTTAATACCTTGGGAAACTTGCAAGACCTAATGAGCTTCAGTAGAGGACAGAGGCTACATCCCACTTAAGAAGCTGGAAAACCCAGACGCTTGCTCTCCCAGCTGCCCTTGAGTCGGGAGCCTGGGGTGTAGGGAGGCAGGGCTGAGAAGCAGGCAGCACCAGTGGCTGAAGCAGTGGCAAAGAGGCTGAGACCAGAACCCAGCGTCAGTGACCCGCAGGGCTCAGCGGCAGTGCCACGGGGACCCTGAACTGGGGCGCTGTCCCAGAGTGGCCCTCAACCTGGTTCAGTAGATCTCCTGAAGACTCTGGAAACTACCCGAACCTACTCTGAAAAGTTCCTTGGCCACTTAAGTCAGAATTGATTTTGATTGCTTCCAAGGAAGAATCCTAACTGATACAGTTTCTTATCCATCATCTTGAATTCAACTTGTCTAAAATTGAATTCTGGCATTTTCCCCCTAGAACCTGTTATTTATTGGAACTTTTCTTTCCAATGACATCATTCTCTCCATCACCTAGACTGAAACTGCAGAACTAACCTTACCTTTGCCCGCTCTCTTGCGCCATTCTGTCATCAGGTGAGGTTTGATTTTCTATGATAATACCATCCTCATCTGTCTCTTCTTGTTACTTTTTATGGCCACGATCCTGTGCTTCTAAGTTAGTCTAACTTTATCTAGGGTCATCGTAAGGCATCACACAGTGTTCTAACTGCTGGCCCTGCCTTCAAGTTTTCCCCCTTTTATTTCCTGGGCTTATCACTTTAAATGCCTGCAAGGCTTTTTTCTCTGTTCTAGTATTAGCATCTGCTCATAAACTTATGGAGGGCTCCCTAACCGCAGAGTAAGCTCCAGACCACTAGTGTGACCCAGAGGCCGTCCTGCCCTTTTCCCGTGGGTTCTTTCTTCCAGATATGGTGTCTCTGTGTTTGCTCTGGATCAAACCAGGTTAAACGTTTAGCCCTTCTGTGCATCTTCCCCAAACATTCCAAAGTATTAGTGAGCAATTCAGACCTTGAAGGCTTCATAGACTTGGAACGACAGTTAACACTGCGCATCCCTGAACAAACGTATGGAAACTTGTATTAGAATTGTGTTTCCCACACCTCCTTTCTAGGCCATGGGCCTGAAGACACAAGTTATCTCTCAGCGATCTGGTTACTTCTCCGCATCTCTTTGCTCATCGGTAAGATGAGAGCAGGAACAGAACCTATCTCCCTGGGGCTGTCATGAGGCTCAAGTGGGCAGATGGGTGTGACGCCCTCAGACCAGTGTCTGGCCCTGCATGGGTTTACTCCCATCACCCCTGAACTTCCCAGCGCCATGAGCCAAACTTCCTCTATTTGCTGAAGGAAGTCTGAGCTGGGTTCTTTTCCTCTCTCCATAAAAGACCTGACTATAAAGATCATAAAAGGCATAAAAGACACAGCTCTGTGCAATAGGTTTTATTTTCCTCCATTTTATAGGGAGTTAGTGAAGCCAAGTAATATTCTTTGGCAGCCCAGAATATTCGGTTTTGGCCTTCAGGGCTATTTAAATCAAGAGAAGTTGGAAAATGTTTATTTTATGATCATCATAAATATTTTGCACCTTAAATTTTCTGAAATCTCCCCCCACAAATAGTATAATTCTCCAAATATCTGGTTTACTTACTTCTTTCTTAAATAATTTGTAACTATGAAATATCTTAAGCTTATTTTAAAAGTACTAAAAATAACAGACATCTTGGGTTTATTTCTAGAATGCTTACAGCTTATTTTTCACAATAGGTCTTTAACCCACTAGGAATTTTTTTTTTCTGTGTAGTTTTTCTGCCTGGTAAGGAGTTAAGATCTAACTGCATCCTTTTTCATATAAATAATCCATGGTAGCTCTGCCAGGCGTTAAGGATCCATCCTTCTCCCAGTGATTTGTAATGCCATCTCTGTCTGTTAAGTTACCTGATACTTGTGTGCCTGTTTCTAGGTTGTTTTGTCTCCTGACACCCCCTTACATTACTGTCCATTTTATTTTTTTAAAGATTCTTTTGATGTGAACCTTTCTTTTTTGAGGTCTTTATTGAATTTGCTACAATATTGCTTCTGTTTTATGCTTTGGCTTTTGGCCCCGAGGCCTATGGGATCTTGGCTCCCCCGCCAGGGACTGAACCTGCACCCCTTGCATTGAAAGGCGAAGTCTTAACCACTGGACCGCCACGGAAGTCTTGTGTCCATTTTAATTATTATGGTTATATAACATCTCCATTTCTCTTGTACCTCCATCCTCCTTTTTCAGCTTCTGCTTGCACTTTTACCACTGATGCTATTGCTTTTCAAAAAAAAAAAAAAATTACTGTTCTTGGCTCTTTACTCTCTCACATGAATTTTAGGAAAAGCATATTGAATTTCACAAATAATTTTAAGAGAGTTTTATTACTGAGTTACATTTTTATTGGAATTATATTGAATTTATAAATTGGGAAGAATTAAAGCTCCTGCCACATTATCTTTTCACCCAGAGATGTACTATGTTCTGACATATATTTACATCTTCCTTTGTGTCTTATAGTAAAAGTTTTTCATGTTCTCCATGACAATGTCATATGTTTTGGAGTTGTATTCCTGATAGCCTTACAGTTTGGGATAATATGTAAATGTTGTCTTTCTTAAATTCACATTGTCAGTCATTTGGTAGTGCTGTTGAAGAACAATATTGATTTCTGTATGTTGATCAATATCTAACAACTTTGCCAAATGCTTTTATGCATTCCCAGAGTTTACCTGTAGAGTTTCTTGAATTTCCATAGAGACATTTGTTATCAGCAAAAAACAAAAATAGCAGTTTCCTTCTTCCTTTTCAGCCTTTATGTGTTGTATTCCAGTGTCCACCCTCACTGCTTGGTGATGACCTTCAGTTAACATTCAGTAGACAGAGTGATAGCCGACGACCGTATCCCGCCACCAAGACACGTTTAGTATTGTTATTGTGGTGGAGATAGACCACATTTAACCCCATGTTTTCCATTTACTTATCTTTGCTCTTGCACACCACCCCTAACTATTGGATTCAACTTCTTTTGCCTGAACTAAAACTTTTGAAGATTTACATTCTCAGTTAAAGTGTGAATTAGAACAGGAAAATAAAACTTGTTTGCACCTAACGGGTTCCAACTGAAAAAAAAAAAGAAAAGGTCTTTTCTGAGATTTCTAAAACCCAACCTTGAGTACCACACAAGTGGGAGACTCCAGTTTCACTACTCTTGTGGTCAGAACCTCAGGCCAAACCAAGATATAATAAGACAAAATTCATCTTGGGATGCAGACACCCCTCAAGTTATGCCAGAGCCAAACCCAAAAGTCACTCTGGAAGAGTGCATCCATAGCCCAGACCACAAGCGGTTTCACAGGGAAAAAAAGTCCAAATAAAATAAGTCCGCATAAAAGTTACAAAGCTGATGAGAAAGTAATTCATCATGGCCAAGAGTCAGCAGACATAGACAGTAGGTTTAGAGCTCTCAGGCATGTAAGATGATAGATTATCTAAGAAAGAATATACATTAAATAAGCAGGTTCGATCCCTGGGTTGGGAAAGTCCCCTGGAGGAGGCAATGGTAACCCGCTCCAGTTTTCTTGCTGGGACAGCGCCATGGACAGAGGAGCCTGGGAGGCTATAGGGTCACAGAGGGTCAGAGACAACTGAGCACACTCGCACAAAATAGTAAAAGACACGAAAAAACTATCGATGCTTGAGAAGTGAATACGTAGATTTGCAAAGGTACTAATTCAAGTTCTAGGATTTAAAGATATAGCCATTTCATTAAAAAAAACCCTCTTTGTATATGTAAAATAATAATTAGGACCATTATGAAGAGAGAGTTAATGAAATGGATAATGATAATATTTCTAAATGTGGTTGAAAGGAACGCTTGAAGGAGACTCCACGAGAGGCCACCTCTAAGAGAATAATGCAGAAGCACAGGCTGGCTCCTGGGGTCTGGAACACTTTTCCCTCATGCCAGTCTCATTTGGAACTGTTCAGATACGAGTAAAGTTTACTGTAGAATTTCAGTTCTGTGAAAATCCACACCAGTGACAAGGGAAAAGTGCACAGAATAATAGGCGGAGTGCATAGCTTTAGCAAATAAAATTATCAAATGAACCTCCAAAGCAATCATTTCAAAGTCTGACTTCCCTTTTTAATTGTGAAAGGGGGCTAATAAAATGTGAAGTCTGAAAAAAATTAATGCATTCACAATGCATTGAAAATATGAATAAAGAAGGACTCACTCATAATCCAACAACCCAGGGATACCTATCCAGGTATATGCACTATCCCTTGAAAGGTGAAAGAAAGTGAAGTTGCTCAGTCATGTCCGACTCTTTGCCTCCCTATGAACTGTAGCCCACCAGGTTCCTCTGTCCATGGGATTTTCCAGGCAAGAGTACTGGAGTGGGTTGCCATTTCCTTCTCCAGGGGATCTTCCCAACCCAGGGATCAAAGCCGGGGCATTGCAGGTAGGCGCTTTACCCTCTGAATCACCAGGGAAGCCCTCACTATCCCTTACTTATATTTAAATAAAAATTCTGTGAAACTGTTTAAAAAAAAACCCACAAAACTATAAATAAATAAACACAAAACAGAGGTACGGAAGAGACTAAAAGCATAATGGAGCACAATGTAGAATTTTTGCTTAAAAAATTAAAATCACAGCAAAATAAACCACTTAATGCAAAAAGGAAAGCTGCCCAAATGACACAAGAAGATGTCAAAGCCAGCATAACTTAATAACTTGGGAAATACCTGGAAAAACGAAGTATTTCTTCAAAAGACTTCAGATTCAGAATGTTTGACAATTAAGTTTTTCAGAGGTTTAAGAAGTAAAATTCCCAAATTATATAAGCAATCTGAGCCCGGAAAAGTCGAAAGGGGACACTCCAAATGGTTTCAAAAACGAGAGACTCAAGAAGCTATACAACTAAACTTAATGTGGACGATGTTATTAGTGTATTCTGATGCATGTGCTGTCAGTATTCTATACAAGTCACTCATGGAAGTGTCACAGATTTATTACCATCCTATGTTATTATTGGGTTGGAGAGTGTCTCAACTCTTTCTGATCACGCTGCTCTCATTCTTGAGGAGTGAGTACCACTCAGATGTAAGCGGAACTTTCATTAAGGTTCTACACTTTTCAGTTACTAGTGCGTCACCTGCCACATTAAAGAAGGAGACTGTTCAATATGACTTTCACTGAAGGACAGATTGGTTCAAGTTTATATTAATTCCAAAACTGTTAGTTTCTCTCTCATTATAATAGAAATCTAGCGGGTTTCTTTCTTTCTCTTTTATTATCAAAAGTTCTGGGTGTCTAGTTAAAATATTTAGTTTTATCTGTTCAAGGGTGATTGATCAAGATTGTAAATCCTAAAGGAAATCAATCTTGAATATTCATGGGAAGGACTGATACTGAAGCTGAAGCTGCAATACCTTGGCCACCTGATATGAAGAGCCGACTCATTGGAAATGAACCCGATGCTGGGAAAGATAGAAGGCAGAAGAGAATGACAGAGGATGAGAGGTTGGATGGCATCACCAATTCAATGAACACGAGTCTGAACAAACTCCGGGAGATAGTGAAGGACAGAGAAGCCTGGTATGATGCAGTCCAGGGGTTACAGTGAGATGTATACAACTTAATGACCGAACAACAACAACAAAAATCAAGATGATTGCATCTTTTCCCATTTCTTTCTCTTTTAAATCAAACTGTTTCACAAAATTTCCTACATACTTCGTGATGACTTTCTTTAGTTATATGACAATTACCTAGAGAACAGAGATTGTGTGTCTCCTTCCAAGTGTTAGATACCTAACTGAAATATCATTTCCTCCCAGTAGGTGTAATATGGCATCCGGATTTCACTATGCTAATAATCTTAAAATGTTTAGCAGAAGAAATAATTCTAGTGTAGTCACTTAAAAGTTAGCCATAATGCTAGGCAAAATTAAAGTCCTTTGTAAAAAGTATGTAGTCTCTGAGTACTTTAGGGAAAATATTATAGTGGATGAAATTATCTAACCCTCAAAAATTTCTGGAAGATTAGATGTATTTTGGTTCAAAAATCCCTTTATAAAATTAATATTCTAGTTTCAAAATTTTAAATGATCTTATCTCTGTGCATATAATAAATATTTAGTCTATTAAGGCTTCAATGGTATGATAATATATGCTCTTTGAAATCTAGAGATGAAAGGCATTCAGCAGAGCAAATTAATATTTTTTATTATTTTGGGCATATAATGTAGCTACTACTACTCTATTAAGAGTGTTTTGAGACATCAAAAATAAAATTTGAAAATTAGAAGTTACATTGAAGAGTTAAGTTCTTTTTTCTTTATTTTTTTCCATCTATCTATAACTCTTGGAGATCATTCTAAGCCAGTACATATAGGTCTACTCATTCTTTTTAATGATTGCTTAGCATTACTCCATAGCATGGAGTAGTTACTAATGAAGACTTTGTATTTTTCACTATTACAAATAATGCTGCAGTGAACAAAAGGATGTATATATGTTTCTTATACATGTGAGTACTTCTTCCGAAGAAGTTTCTAGAAGTAGAATTGCTGTTCAAAGGACATATGAATTTTTGTCTTGATAGATATTGCCAAATGGTTTATAATAAGGCTATGCAAAAGTAAATAACACGAAAGCTCAATAAAATATAAAAGATATTAAATTCACACTGGGAGACATGGCATGATAAATGGGATTTGCTTGAAGATACTTCAGCAAAAAACATGAAGGAATAGGCACAAAAGCTGCAAAATTTTGAGAGTTGTTAAATCTGGGTGATAGGTATGTGGAAGTTTATTCTATTACTCTACTTCTGTGTGTGTTTGAAATTTTTCATGATGGCTTTCTTTAATTCTATACACACTGCTCCTTCAGAAAATGTCTCAATTTCCATTTCATCAGATGCTAAATAGACACCGAGACAGGGCTTGCTTACCTGGGCCAGCCTCCATTCATTTCCTAGTCTAGATGGAGTCCAGCCAAAACCCATTATAAAACTAACATTTCAGTTAATTCACTGGTACCTAAATCTTTGTTGTTCTTGGTACAATAAGTTTGTTTAAGGGTAATTCCTTGCTCATACTGATTTTTTTTCAGAAAGGTAAAACCTGGGGAAATCCCCTAGAGTAGGAAATGGCAACCCACTCCGGTATTCTTGCCTGGGAAATCCCATGCACAGAGGAGCTTGGAGAGCTGCGGTCCATGGAATCTCACAGAGTCACACGTGACTGAGTGATTGAGCAAGAATACGAACCCAGGTGCATTCTGTCCAGCAGCGGGCAAGGTGCCTTCTCCACCACACACACTGGGTTTGTTGTCCTTTAAAACAACCTCTTATAAGTGTGATGTAGAAAGATAAATAGGGTTGAACCTGGCTTGGTCAAGGGGGGAGGTCCTTTAAGGCAACAGAAACAGCACCAAAGGTACAGAGGTAGGAAAATGATCTTATTTCTCTAGTCCTGTGTTACCAGAGTTTACTCATTTAGCAAATATTTATTTGCCCAGAGCCTCTGTATTTAAATAGATATTAATGGCATTAGTTAAAAATATATTTGTAACTTACAAAATAAATGAGTCACAGGATGAAATGTACAGCATAGGGGAAAATAGTCAATAACAATGTAATGTGTTTGCATGGTGACAGATGGTAGCTAGACTTGCCGTGGTGATCATTTTGTAATGGATAGAAATATCAAATTGCTATGTTATACACCAGGAACTAACAGTGTTATAGGTCAATCCATTAAACTTTAAAAAACCCCAAACACACAAACTCATAGGAAAAGAGATCAGATTTGTGGTGGCCAAAAGTAGGGGGAGGGGGAAGGGGAACTGGATAAAGGTGGTCAAAGGGTACAAACTTCCAGCGATGAGATAAATAATTACTAAGGATATAATACACATCATGATTAAGACAGTTAACACTGCAGTATGTTATATATGAAGGTGGTTAAGAGTAAATTCTAAGTTCTTATCACAGGAAAAAAATTTTTATTTTATTTTTTAATCTACATAAGTTGATGGATGTTCATTAAACACATCATGGTAATTATTTCATGATGTTCGTAAGTCAGATCATGTTGCTGTGTGCCTTACAGAGTATGTCAGCTGTATGTCAACTATATCTCAATAAAACTGGGAGAAAAAGTATACTGGTAACTAATCGAAGCTTTATTCCTTATAAAGTAAGAAGAAATGAGGGCGAGTGCTTCTTTTAAAAGCTGGCAGTTTTCCAAGGAGATTACCCTTCTGCAGACTTTCTAGAGTATCTAGAATTTCGCAGAGTCCAGCCTACATCTTCCCTCTCTCTTCCAGGCCTCCCTCAGTGCACTCTGGCCACTAAAAGTTTGGCGACAAAATATTTCTCAATACATTATCAAGATGGGTGACGTCCAATATTCTCCTGTATCTCGTTACACTTTAGGACACTGTCACAGTGGACAGCCCTTTCTGCAGCATCAGATTCTCCAGCAAACTCTTCTGAAGAACTAAAAAGCAAGCTCGCCTTTCACAAAGACAGAAGACACCTTCATTTTCCGGTGGGGCTGAGCTTCTGAATCCTGTTCTCCAGAAACCATCATCTTTACCACCAGGCGAGCAGTGACGCCTGTTCCAGGCCAACCGGAGAGAAAGGACCCTTGCCTTCCGCGCTGCCTGCAGCTGAATGAGCCCAGCTCTGCACAGCCTCCTCGCCCAGCTTTTAAAAGCCAGTCCTCACCTCCAAGGAGCTGCTTGGCTGGGCGTAGTACTCTGGCTGTTTCAACTTGCTGGGCAGCCGGCGCATTTGAGCAGGAATGACTGGAAAGGAGGAGGGGGGGGCAGGGATCGCCAAGACAAAGAGCCCGCGCGGGGGCGGGGGCGCTCTCCGCCGCAGCATCTCCCCGCGGTGTCCTCCGGGCTCCGCCGGCACCTGTGGGCTTACCTGCACTGCGCGCGGGCGGGGAGCGCCGCACCGCGGACCTCCCGCGCCTGCGCCCAGGCTGACCGGCCGCGCTCGATGGGCCGCAACAAGCGGAAACCAAAGCTTAAAATCGGCATTTATCCTGACATTTTTAGCTGTGAAGTCGTTTTCAAGAAATTAACCTTCTTTTCCTTGAAGATGAAGAAAATGTAGTCATCCCTTCCCTTAAAAGCCAGAATCAAGAAAAACAGGGATTCTAAAAAGAAAAAATATACATCTGACCCCAGAAGTAGGTAAATAAGGATGGGTAAATACACAGCACTGCAGTATCTGCTCTTCATCTACATGCCTTGCCACGTACCATTCATCTAAAAGCCGTGTTTTCATCCTTAGCAGTCTCTCATCTTTTGGGGAAAGATGTTCTTAAAGGAATGTAAAGTATATATGTATGCTCCATATTATCTTACGCTGCTGCAATATAGGACATATATAATAGTATATAATATTCACGTAAATGTATATACATAAGGACAGAGATATAGTGCCCTCTACTGGATCAAATTCAGCTAGGTTAACCCCTCCCTTGAAATAGTTAATGTAACTTTCCTCCAAGTGACTATCAACACCAGAATATAAACCCTAATGTTGGTGATTCTTCGTGTCTGGCAGCTTCTCCCTGGCTTATACTAGCAATAAGCAGACTGCCTTTACACATGCTACTTGTCTTAACGATGCTTGCTGACTAGGCCTTGTGTCCCGGTGGCTTAGGTTCACAAAGGTTATTCAAATTTATGCTAAAGGTGCCCTTGTGTCTCTCTCTCTGATGTTTGCCGGACAGTGTCCAACACAAAGGGGAAATCTGACTGATGAATTGATTTGAGTCATCTGAGCAAGTAATCCAGGCTCTGTAAGTCTCAAACCAAATAAAAGCTTTCTTTAGTGTGTGCTACTTGAACTAATCAGATGTAACTTTAAGAACCGGACAGGTATGGGTTCAAGCACAGTGTCCACGTCCAAAGTGCTAGATGGTGGGGAGGGATAAACAGGAGGTTGGGATGGACATATACACACTCCAAAATACAAAATAGATAACAGGACCCACTGTATAGCACAGGGAACTCTGCTCAATATTCTGTAATGACTTCTACTGGAATAGGATCTAAAAAAAGTGGAAAAAATTAAATGTTTTTAAAAAGTTGAATGACTCAAGACATTGGGCAAATTGAGAGGTACTGGTTTAAAAGCAACATTATCCAGACAGCTTAGATAATACAGAAATCATCATTTTGAATAATTTGTTCTTGAGTAGCACAAGAGACCCCATGGGAAGACACATGTGCTCTTCAAAACTGGTAATCAAATCTCTTATACGGATTTTTGAAAATTGAGACTAATGATGGATTTAGAAGTTTGTGGGCCATGATTAAAAATAACAGAAAGATTATTTTAAAACAAGAATAGTTTCAAAAACTGCACAATTTAACAGGCATGCAACATTGAGGAGCAGCTGGAAGGCAGAAGGATTCTTATAACACAGGGACTACAATTGCCCTGTAAGAGTTGCCACTGCCAACATTTCTTTTTCTGGAGGAGACCCTTGTCCTGACCTGAATCTCATCTCCTGGCCACTGAGGGCAAAGTTCCACATGGTTAACCCTCCACAGATATTCAGAAGCTGGACAGAGCTTGTTATGGAAGTTCACAAGCCAGCCAGAATAAGCTAGCTGGAAAACTAGATGCAGGAAATTTAAAGAGGAGAAACCACGCTGGGAAAGACTGAAGGCAAAGGAGAAGGGCGTGGCAGAGGAGAAGATGCCCATCGCTGACTCAGTGGGCATGAATCTGAGCAGACCCCAGGAGACAGTGGGGGAGAGGGGAGCCTGGCGTGACGCAGTCCATGGGGTTGCAGAGCCGGACACGACTTATTGACGAACACCACCACCATCGCCAGGCGGATGGCTTTCAACCTCTGCTGCCCAGAAACAGGGGAGAGGACCTATTAGTAATGTGGAGGAGAACTTCATGGACTGGTCCTGAAAGAAGAACCGTGGCTGGCAGCGAGGTCACCCCTACCCACCCAGGTTTCCCAGGGAGGCTCAGGCAGCCACATGGGCTATTTTAGCTTTACTCCAACCATCACATGAAAGTGTTTACTCTCCCAGGAAACTCAGTTCTGTCCAAGGTCAGAAATGGTGAGGACAGGCGAAGAACCCCCTCCCAGCGTTGTGTTCTTACCCTCCCATAAGTATAGGGATCCCCTGGTGGGCTGCTGGAAAATCTGGAGTCCACAGCTGCCCCCGGAAACTCTGGTCCAGTGAGTCTGGAGAAACACCCAAGACTCTGCACTTTAACAAGCAGCCCCGGTGACTCCGGTACAGGCAGTCCCGGGACCATGCGTTAGAAACACTGCCGGAGGAAGTGAGGAAACGTATAGTTAGCCAAATGCACTGGCATCTTAAGACCTTCTGTTTATGAGCATCCGTCTTTTAATGAGATCCTCGTGGAATAAGAACCCCCTTGTACTCATTTTTGTCCTTACATAAGCAGTATTATAATAAATGTAGCAATTACTTTGAGATTCAACCTTCTGACAGTACACACAAGCGTGTGTACTGAAACTCTCCTGAGCCCTAGGCTAGCCCATTTTATTTTATGCACCAGTTTCAGGAACTGGGTTTTCTGCTCCTCTCTTAAAACTATCTCCACCTATTCCTTCTGACCAGAGTCTTCTCCTGGCAGTGCTGCAGAGGAAGAAAGAACATGGGTCCTCCCCATCGGATAATGTCCCTGAAAAAGTCCACAAGACATTGCAGGCTTTCCTTGAAGGTTTATAGCAAGTAACACTGAGGAAAAGACAAGGGGGGACAAACATGGACACAGAACTAGAGAGAAATCTGTTTCATATAAATTTACCCCCAAAGTCAGCTTTTCTCTGTATCAGCTGTTGACTCTGCGATGGCACACTACCTGTTTCACCCCATCCTTCCTCCCTTCCTCCCTTCCTCCCTCCCCGCCTCCCTTCTTTCCGTCTTACTCCCTCCGTCCCCCTCTCCCTGGCTAGAGCTTGTACAGATCGGCACTCTGGGCTTGAATGCACAATGCGCACGCACTCCGCAAACGCATCAGAGTGCTGGGACCGCAGCAAAGAATGGAGGTTTCCAAGTGAGGCTTCACCGAGAGCTAGCGGAGAGGAGACTGGAAGAAAGGACGATCGACTGAGCAGATTGTTAGGAAAATAAACTCCCTTCAGAGGAGAGAAGAGCCCCACACCAAGCCACAGAGAATAAAGCGTGTCCTCTTCTGAGAAGGAGTTCTGGGAAATTAGACTGGACTGGTAGGCAGGACCAACTCAGGAAGGACCATGTGGGTCAAAGAGTGACCATCTTATAAACTGTGTAGAAAAGACCACTGAGACTTTCAAAAGCTACAAAACTCGCAATTTTATAAGTCAAAAGTTTAGTAAATTTTAATTTATATTTGAAACTGACAATACTCAAAATATCTATACACATTCTGGCCATATAATCTGAAGCATCCTAGCATTCAGCATCATCCCAGCTTGGACATGAGTCATTTCCTCACTACAAATCTGTTTTCTTTATTAAAGCATTTCTGTCAAGAGTCTTTGGAAATGTGAATAAATCATTTATGGCTATTAAAAAATTTAAGGTCCGTCCCAAGTTAGTAGAAAGAAGAGATGGGCCTCATAATTATTACTCCAGTATAGCAGACATAAACCGAGTGTGTCCAGGACAATCCAGAAAGATGACCACTCTAACCATGAGTGTCCCGGCTCAGGTGGACGGTTCCTTGACTCATAGCTTTCTCTTCTTGGTGAGAAAGTCTTCATCTTAAGAGCTTCACTCACTTTAGAATTTAAACACTGTGAGTCCAACTACTTGGGGGCAAAACCCAGATGCACTAAGTTCTTTTCTTCACAAAGGAAAACTCTCCCAGGTAGTTCCTCAATTTAAAAAGCAATAGCTTCTTGAAAGTCATACAGATGGCCAATAGGTACATGAAAAGACCTTCAACGTCGCTCATTATTAGAGAAATGCAAATCAGAACTAAATGAGACATCACCTCACACCAGCCAGAATGGCTATCATCAGAAAATTCACAAACAGTGAAGAGCATGTGGAGAGAAGGGAACCCTCTTACATTGTTGGTGGGAATGTAAATTGGTACAGCCACTATGGAGAACAGTATGGAGGGTCCTTTAAAAACTAAAAACAGGGCTACCACGTGACCCAGCAATCCCACTCCTGGGCATATATCTGGAGAAAAACATGACCTGAAATGACACATGCACCCCAGTGTTCGTTGCAGCACTGTTTACAATAGCCAAGACATGGAGGCCACCTCAATGTCCACTGACAGAGGGATGGATAGAGAAGATGTGGTACACACACACACACACACACACACACACGCACGCACGCACGCACGCACGCACGCACGCACGCACGCATGCACACGCACACATGCATGCGTACGCACGTGCGCACACATACACGCACACACATACATGCACACACATACATGCACACACAGATGCATGCACACACACATGTACACACGTGCATGCACACGTATACACACATGCACGCACACATGCACACACGCACACACACATGCACACACACAATGGAATATTACTCAGCCATTAAAAATAATGAAATAATGCCATTTGCAGCAGCACAGATAGACCTAGAGAGTCTGGTACTGAGTGAAGGAAGTCAGACAGAGAGGAGAAATATGACCTCCCTTATATGTGGACTCTAAAAAGAAATTATACAAATGAATTTTTACAGAACAGAAAGATACTCACAGACTTAGAGAATGAGCCGATGGTTGCCGGGGAGGAAGGGATAGTTACGGAGTTTTGGATGGACATGCACACACGGCTGTACTTAAAGTGGATCACCAACAAGGACCTGCTGTAGAGCGCGGGGAACTCTGCTCCATGTTACGTGGCGGCCGGGATGAGAGGGGGGCGTGGGGGAGAATGGATACGTGCGTATCTATGGCCAAGTCCCTTCACTGTTCTCCTGAAACTATCTCGGCATTGTTATTTGGCTATACCCCAAAACAAACAAACAAACAAAAAAGCCCAAAACAAAATAGCAGCTTCTTGAAAGGCAAGATGTAATCTTTCAAGATATTATTTATGATATTGACCACAAAGCTTGCTTGATCAACCTTTTGTTTTTTTTCATCTTCAGTGTTAAGCGATGAAACGGACTGAGTTACTATGATCTTAAAGGCACAATGAGTGTTGTGATTTTTTTAGGTACAAGGAAATGCTGGTATGTTTATGATAAGGTTCTGCACTTCATATTAAGTTCTACAGGAGACTGTCGGGGGCCCTGATAGGGACTCACCTAAAGTCATCAGCATCACCAAGGGAGCCAATGGAAGGGTCCGTTCCTAGCTCTTCTGGCTGGGAAAGGGGGCTCTGAGTCATTCCCGGGCTGGAAGAGGACCTTCCAGCTGCTTAATGCGCCCAGTCATTTTTCTGCTTGTGAACAAAAACTTCACAAATGAAACAAGTATTTGGGTTTGCTCCGGGATTTAGAGTGAAATATCTTTATCCGAGCCCTAAGGAGTCTCCGTAGTGGACACACTGTGATGGTGTTTCCCTTCTGAAGCTCTTAATCCTGCTACCGGGGAGGCCAGATGTAGCCTAAATGGACCACATTAGCCAGAGCCCGCTCAGGGCCGTGTCAGGAAGGAGTTCAGCTCTGGTAATGAGAATTGCAACCGCCTCTGGATCTCTCTACAAGACTCAGTCCTGCTCTGACAAGTCATGTCTGTGCAGCCCTTCCTGAGAGGTGCTCTGGAAACCAGGGGATCTTGTTCACATGCACTCACTAGGTCTGGGGTAGGGTCTGAGCGTCTCCAACAGGTTTCTCAGTGAGGGCTGTGTTGCGGGCCCACAGGCCACACTTGGGGCCCCAGGGCTTTAGAACATACTCAGAAACTGAGACGGCAGTGTTTCTGAGATGTGTCAGTGGTGACAGAGACTGCAAGCCAGGAGAATTAAGATATTGAATCATCCTGGAGTATCCGAGGCGTGTGGTGATCTCTTGTCCCCAGCATCTCTCAGGCTCAAGCAGTAAAGAGTCCGCCTGCCGATGCAGGAGATGCAAGTTCGATCCCTGGGTTGGGAAGATCCCCTGGAGAAGGTAATGGCAATCCACTCCAATATTCTTGCCTGGAAGATCCCATGGACAGAGGAGCCTGGAGGGCTACAGTCCCTGAGGTCACAAAGAATCAAGACACAGCTGAACATGCATGCAACTCTCTTAGAACCATGTGTGGGTTACAGATCCTCATAGTTTCCTACACAATTGTTCAGGCAAATCTCATTTTGGGTTCTCAGCAAGCCTACCCGTAAGCAAACTGATAGAACAGGCATTCTCTTGGAGCACTGAACTCGCTCATCTCGGGCACCCTTGTCTCATGGTGCCCCTCCCCTCCTCTGCATCATCCGTGCCCCCAGCCCTGCCCCCGTCCTTCATCTGAATCCTCTCCAATCCTGATCCCTGAACCCCTCCCCACAAAAACATCTTTCAGGAGGAAAATCTAACTCACTCACATGTCAATAGTGACAGCCTAGGGAGATGTTAGCTAAGTCAAGAGCATGTCTCTCTAGTAGTAGAAATTCCAAACCCCATCCAGAGGGGAGCAGAGGTCTGGGGAACATCCATCGCAGCATCTCTCGGTCTCCCTCTAGACCCTCCTGTGGTGTAGAATCCCTCACACCTACCTCAGAAGAAGCCTCTGCCCCAGAGTGTCCTAGAACCTGGCCTTGGGTCACCATGGTCCCAGCAGACCCAGGCCAACTCAGGGTTGGTTTTATGAGGGCATCTAATGCCTTGTTGGATATTATATTTCTGTTTGCTGTTGTTCGTTCAGGATGTCATATCCAACTCTTTGCGACCCCATGGACTGCAGCACGCCAGGCTTCCCTGTGTTTCATTATTTCCCAGAGTTTGCTCAGACTCATGTCTATTGAGTCAGTGATGCCATCCAACCATCGCGTCCTCTGCTGCCCCCTGCTCCTCCTGCCCTCAATCTTTCCCAGCATCAGGGTCTTTTCCAGGGTCTCTGCCTGTCATTCAACCCAAATACCTAAATGGGAATTTCAATCTCAAATGTATTTACTTATGTTTACCAAGTTGCCTAGGTGGAGTTACAAAATCCCTCTATGTGAAATCTGCTGACTCGAGAACGTCAGATTTTGCTACGACCGAAAGGAGGGCCCTCTGCTCATTCTTCATCTTTAAGTGCTTGACTTTTGTCAGAGGTGTGTGGGCTTGGGGAAGCAGGGACACCGGCTGCCCTCTGGTTCCTCACCTCCCTTCTCTCCGCGTCCTACAGAGCCCTCCTCCGACTCAGCTCAGTGGAAAAGTACAGTGATTCTCGCATCACGTGGGCTGGATCTCTGGAGTTAACTCGCTGGGGCTGAGTCACTGGGACCAAACTAAAGATGCTTCTTGCCATAAGTTGCCCAAGCTGTCTACCATGTCATTTATGAAGCCAAGAAAATATTGAATTAGGATACACAAGGACTGTGGATCCAGATGTCCAGCCGGTAGAAAGATCGGTAATGGGAAACAGAGCTGACCTCTTTCAGCAAAGCGAGGAAGTAGCAGGGGAATGTGAGGGGCAGCTGCTCGCCATCGGCAGCTGCCTCGAAGGGCAGTGCTGCGGGATGTCAGCAAACGGCATATTTCACCGCCGCTTCGCACTGCCCTTGAATGATTCAGGAGCAGAGCCATCTTTAATGGCGCTTGGCGTGCTGTCTGGTGAAAAGGCAAATAAAGTGTCCTCATTTCAGCAGCCTTTCCAGAGAAAGAGCTGATGGTCAGAATGTGTCCTTCTCGTGGGTCACTGGAAAATCAGTTTATCTAGAAGTAGCACGGGCACACTCCCCTCCTCCGCCTTTGCCTGTGAAATAATCTCCCACTTGGCTTTGAGAACACCTACTAGGCTATTTTTAGATCTCATTTCCACCGTGGCATCTAAATACTCTAACTAATATGGATCATAATTCGAGGCTATAACACCAAGTTAAAGCTGAGAGAATTTCTATAGCCAAAGCCCTAACTAGAGCTTTCCTAACTTAACAGAGAATAAACTTGATTGTCGTTCAATGTAACATATTCAATTAAAATGAGCTGTCCTTTTTTTTTTTTTTTTT